>NC_137812.1:33308173-33890673 GCF_963921795.1 Nannobrachium achirus | reverse complement strand
ATACGAGCGAGGCGCGCTGTTTAGTTGTACAGTATGTACTTCAATGGATGGATGGACTGTCAAAACAAGTTATTATTAGTTAGGATACGTCACAGACCCTTTCAAACGAGAGGGCCCTTGTGAATGAAGTTGGCAAGTTGTTCAACCACTAATTAACAACAATGCATGCTCATTTTAAGATGACAACAACAAACAACATGGATGCAACAATGGTCTGTTGGATCCAGATGAAACACGGTGTTAATCATGTGGACAGCTGAACATGTTAAAACATTACCTTGAGTGGAATATATATCTATGAGAAGCAAATATGTCAACTTTCCCAAAAGGCTGTCCCATTAAACCAGACGCTGAGATAGCATCCACTGCCTGTAGACACAATAACTTGTGAGTACCCTAATTTATTACCTTAACATGTCACGCCAATGCGCAAATGGTAATGTGGGGTGATTAATTTACAGTATGTGCAAGCTGGCCCTAACATGATTTATACATAGGCCTATATGTTCAAACAGTTCAATCCAAAACATAATGTGTATGGTTGTGTTAGGTGTGTTAGAAAGGTATTCTTATTAGATGTCTGGTAGATTTTAATCATGCCAGGTCACGCTGACCGGCAGTTTAAAATGCTAGCGCGATCTCTGGTATATACAGTATTTTTTGGCAATGGATTTCTTTCTTTTTTTTTGGCCGGGGGAGGGGGGGCTCCAAATTTGATCTTGAAACAGGCCTCCAAATTCTTAAGGCCTGCCGCTGTGTGTGTGTGTGTGTGTGTGTGTGTGTGTGTGTGTGTGTGTGTGTGTGTGTGTGTGTGTGTGTGTGAAAGAGAGGAAAGTATGTATTTGCAGGAAGAATCACAGACTAAAAATAGATTGAAACAGTAGTGGTTTAACTGTACCATACTACACACACACGCACGCACGCACGCGCGCACGCGCACACGCACGCACACACACACACACACACACACACACACACACACACACACACACACACACACACACACACACACACACACACACACACACACACACACACACACACACACACACACACACACACCCTACCTGAACAGATCACCTCCAGTCTGTCAGGGGAATCCCAATACTTCTTTGTTCCACACTCCCTCAGTAAAGACTCAGTCCCGACACAGGAAGATGTAATCAACCATACAGGTTTATCTGTAGAACCAGAACTCCTTACTGTTGTTGAAACAACAGAGCCACAGTCCAGCTGTCTACACACTACAGCTGATGACTTCAGGTTCCAGTCAGACTCAACATCCACTGGTCTCCACTCTCTCTGGTGTTTCATCTCCAGTCTACCAGTACACTTACTGGTTCCTCCCACCAACCTGATATCATCAGGCTCTGTACAGAGACAGGAGAACAAGCAGTAAAACATGCATATAACTTTAAATACAAAAATATTAATTCAACCTTAAAGTACATGTGATATGGTGAAAGAGAGTATTGTTATTTTTTTTCCATTTTTATTTCCATTTCTTAAATACATTTTGTTGCATTTTAATATTTTGTTATTTTGCTTTCGAATGTGCATTGTATTTTTTATTGTAATTGTGTTAATGTATTGATATTTCTCTTTCCCCTTAATCATGTTTATATTCTTACGAATGATGACGACTGAACACACTCTAGAGACATTGCGTGCACAGAGACACTGATAGGTTAACTAGGAGAGACGACTTGGCCAATGCAGCGAGGGCTGACGTCACCGCTGGCCAACGAAGGTGCAGCTGGGCGGAGCCTTCTGGGTATGAATGAGCGGCGGGTTTCATTCACAGAGAGACAACACTTGGCCTCAAATCGCTGTCCCTAGTTGAACTGTGGAGTACCTGTGAACAGATTATCTGGTGGTCTCCTTCTTGTGCTTTCAGATCCATTGAAGTATAGACATTGAACTAGAAAAATAATCCTACGAAATGTTAATGTTAAGCTTTTTTAATATTTGCATTTGTAGTATTAGCATAATTCTTTTTTAACATTAGGATTTTTAGCATTAGGATTAGGTTTTAACATAGCCGTTAGTAGTTGAGACAAAAATGGCAGTTCCGTGACCGTGGAGAGCGAAGGTCCGTTTCTCAATGGATTTGTCAAAATTGCTACAATCAGCTATGACGAAAATTAACTTTTCAATGGTTTGACCTACAGTCATGAATAAAAAAAAATTATGTGACTTTTTGGGTTGAGGAATCCATAATTGATGTTATTTTAATGATTTAACCTGTTTTCAAACTCCTGATCCAAGATGGCTGCCGACTATCAGCTCTGAAAGGTCAATATTTCTACATTTTCATAAAACCTTCATATAAGGTTCTAATGAAAGCTCTGCTCAAGCTAAAGCTAGTTTAACTAAAATTATTACACAGAGGTCATCTCAAAGGTCACTGTTGTCTTATACATTGATTATTTATCAAACTAATAGACCGCTACACTTCATCGCAATCTGTTGATTCTCCACACAGGCTCCACTCACAGGGCCGGATCTAGCCTTTAGCACTAGGTGGGGCAGGAATAAATGATAGGGGGGTCACCTCCAGCCCATGCCCATAATATCTTTGAAATTTTACATGTTTGGTGGGAGTCACAAGGTGGGAGCTGCTGGGGCAAGGGGGAAAGGTATGACGCACTGATTGGCACTTCCAATTCACAATTTCTGAACCATAACCAAGGGGTAAGGGATGCTCTAGTCTAGTAGGTTGTAATGGAGCTGGCAAAATGTAAGGTAGTTTGTCCTTTCAAGATAGAGATTCAGTGAGTCATCATCAGGAGGAAGATGGAGTGTGAATTGTTTCTTATATGAGCCACTTTGAAGCTCTGGCCTGCCCACCCGTAATAACTGCACTCTCACCACAGATGACGAAGAGCACACATGATTTCATGTCTCCTCTGACATCTTCTAACTATTTAGGGGAAGTATTCGCACATCCACTAGATTCAGGTGCTTCAAGAGTGTCTTCAAGACACTCTTGAAGAAGGTCCAGGGGGACCAAAACATCTTCTAACTATTGCCTCAGGATCAGACTTGATCTTCGCCAACACTTTCTTAGTAGGGTAGCTCTCTCGTGGACTGGCTAAAGTTCAGTCTTGCACATTGACCCAGATGGAGAGATCGAGGCTGTCGGTCCACCAGGGCCAACAGCCTTGATCTCTACATCTGGGCCACGTTCATAATTGCACCAGATGGTGTACAGATAATTTCAGCTAACAGCGAGAAGGAATGTTTCAACCTGAGTTTGGCCATCTAAAAGTGCAGTCTTAAAGGACCACTTCACCTCTGGGACAACCAGATCTTATTTTAGACCAGACTGTAATGGCCTCAGTGTAGGAAAAGACCTGTCAAATAGCTCAGTATTCAAGTCCTTCTTCACCCATCCTTCAGGGTCCTGAACTGCTTGATACCAGACCAATATGAAAAAAAAGAAAAAGAAAAAGGATTTGCGGAGAATAGATTTCCATGGCATATGACAACCATGACTATGGGAGGTCTACTAACTCCAAACTCTCACTCATGAGCTCTCTTTTCTCAGGACCAGACATCACTTTCCTCCTTTGGTGCCCATAGGACCCTGAGGTGTGGTCAATGCCAGTGATTACATGGAGAGGTATGATGATGTCTGCAGCCTCTTCTGGCTGCAGGATGGCGGTTTTTATGAGACAAAAGCTGCTTGGACATACACGTCTGTGTCCTCATAATAGATTCTTGAAGACATAGTCCCTACATGCCATGCCAGGTGTCGGGTCGTTTGACATTTCACCCTCAAACTATATAACGTCACCCAGCACCCGACAAACTTGTGCTTTCAACTCTTCCTTCACAAGCTTCTTCAATCTCACCTTGTTTCCTGAGTTGACCATGAGTTGTTTGAACTCAGCAGCTCCTTTTCTTCAGGCTTGAGGAAAACATTTGGGATGTGTGGATGTTTTGCTGCTTGACGATCATGCCCAAGCCTTGATGCTGAAGAGTAGGTCAGCTTCAACATCAGCATGGCGTGAGAACAGATTTTATCCACATATTCACTCCAGGGGTACTCTGATGGTGCCCGGGTAGCTCAGTCGGTAGAGCTCTCATCTTTGTACCGCAAGGTCATGGATTCGATTCCAGGCACCGCCAACTCAGCGTATGAGTAGCACGGCTTGGCAAGTCGTGCGGCAAGTACTGGGAGCTGATGGTAGGTGTGGCGTTCCACCTCAGCAGTCCATCTCCCAGGGCATTGTAACGGGGACAGACTCCTGTGTGTTACCGGCTGATACCAACAATAAGCCACTCCCGACCTACTTGTTGGTACTCTGAGCCATCCCTCTTCCCAGCCTCACAGTCCTCAAGTGTGGGGATCACTAGGCTCCAGATCAGCCCCATGTCCGCAAGGGTGATCTGGTCTTTTGGTTACTCTGTAATTGGGTCTAGGTTGAAGAACTCTAACAACTTGCTCTTAACAGTCTTGCACATTGACCCAGGTGGAGAGATCGAGGCTGCCGGTCCACCAGGGCCAACAGCCTCGATCTCTCCTTCTGGGCCACATTCATAATTAGCCAGTAGCTATGCCCCTCCCAAAAAGCTTTTGTCCAATGCTAGCTTAGAATAACTTCCTGCTTGCCAAGGTTTGCCTTGGCAACAGCCTTGGCAAGCTGCCGGTTGCTAAGCTAGCATTGGACAAAAGCTTTTAGGGGAGGGGCATAGCTACTGGCTAATTGCACCAGATGGTGTACAATTACTTTTAGCTAACAGCGAGAAGGAATGTTTCAACCTGAGTTTGGCCATCTAAAAGTGCAGTCTTATGGTTATGCACCTCTGGTGAGGCCACCAGACCAGACTGTAATGACCTCAGTGAAGGAAAATACCTGTCAAATAGCTCAGTATTCAAATCCTTCATGCACGCCATCCTTCAGGGTTCTGAACTGCTTGCTCATCAATGATGGCAGTTGATACCAGACCAATCTGTCCTCCACCTGATGATGACTTACTGAATCTTCATCTCGAAAGGACAACCTTATATTTTGGCAGCTCCATTACAACCTGCTAGGGCAGGGGTGCCCAAAAGGTAGATCGTGATCTACCAGTAGATCACCAAGGGTGTGCAGGTAGACCACATGACATGCCTCTAAAAATATATAATTAAAATATAAAAATAATATGTCAATATGACATCAAGAAGGGCCTGTCAGCTCCCTTCATGGCTTCTAAAGTAGGCAAACCTCCAAAGCAATACTTTGTTCAAGAGTCAGTAGCATTACAACGAACCCCAAAACCTACCACTTCTATACAGAATGGGATGAAGACATTTCCCCCCGTATTTCCCATTTATTTGTCTAAAATGTAAGGCCAGTGCTGCTATTCCAAAGCCCCCCTCAGGCCCTCAGCTAAAAAAATTGGATGGGTAGATCATGTTGAGCTAGTCATTTTAAAAGTAGATCTCACGTCAAAAAAGTGTGGGCACCCCTGTGCTAGAGCATCCCTTACCCCTTGGTTACCCCCTGGTCGGAAGTGCCAAGCAGTGCATCACACCCTTCCCCCCTTGCCCCAACAGCTCCCACCTTGTGACTCTTCAGATGACAGTAGTACTGATGATGATGAGTGGAGCCAGTGTGGAGAATCAACAGATTCCGATGAAGTGTACGTAGCAGTCTATTAGTTTGATAAATAATCACTGTATAAGACACAAGGTGACCTTTTTGACCTTTTAGATGACCTTTGAGATGACTTCTGTGCAATTATTTTAGTTGTACTAGCTTTAACTTGAGCAGAGCTTTCATTAGAGCCTATTATGACATTTCTATGACAATGTAAAAAAGAAATGACCTTTCAGAGCTGATAGTCGGCAGCCATCTTGGATCAGAAGTTTGAAAACAGGTAAAATCATTAAAATAACATCAATTATGGATTCCTCAACCCAAAAAGTCACAGAAAACTATTTTTTATTCATAACTGTAGGTCAAACCATTGAAAAGTTCATTTTCATCATAGCTGATTGTAGCCATTTTGGATTTTGGTCTCTAAAAAGAATTCCTGGACATTTTAAAAAATACACCCCAGCCACATTTGTTTAATAACCCTTCTAGATGACAAATCCATTGAGAAACTGACCTTCGCTCTCCACGGTCACGGAACTGCCATTTTTGACCCAACTATAGGTCTGTCAGACCACCCACCGAGTTTGACACCAGTAACATGTTGGGAACTGGAGTTATGGATGTTTAAAGCCCAGCCAATAGGAAGCCAGAGGGGGGGGGGGGGGCTTAGCAAATACAGCTCGTACCTATTGGCCATCTAAGTACACCTGCCACGTTTTGAGACAGTACCATGCTGCACACTGGAGTTATAGCTCAGCCAATAGGAAGACAGGGCAGGGCCTACGAGGGGCGGGGCTTAGGTAATAAGTCCCTATTGGCTGTTTAAGTCCAGACACCGAGTTTCGAGAGGGTATCATGCTGCAAACTGGAGTTATGGATGTTTAAAGCTCAGCCAATAGGAAGACAGGGGTGCGGGGCTTTTATCATTACAGCTCGTCCCTATTGGCCATCAGTACTCACGCCAAGTTTCAAGACGGTACCATGCTGCAAACTGGAGTTATAGCTGTTTAAAGCTCAGCCAATAGGAAGACAGAAGAGGGGCAGGGCTTGAGTAATACGTTCCTATTGGCCGTTTAAGACCAGATACCAAGTTTCAAGCTGTGAACTGGAGTTATGGCTGTTTAAAGCCCAGCTAATATGATAACAGAGGGGGCGGGGCTTAATCAATTACAGCTCGTCCCTATTGGCCGGAAAAAGTCCAAAGTCGTGTGAGCGTTTTAAAGTTTAAATCACGTTCCTAGGCAAAAGTATGTCAGAGTAATGTGGCATTTTTTTCAAAGTCAATGGTTTTTTTGGCCGTTGTTTTTGGCGAATTACGTCGCCATGGTAACGCGAGTCAGAAAGAAAAGTAATAGCACACCATTCCCGGGCCAAGCCGCACGTTTTGATTTATATATTGCGGTGGTAGCGTAAATCGTGCGCAGTTATTACGTGTCGAAATTTGTGAGATCATCGTCATTATTAAGTACTAAAAGCTCGGCCGTCCGAAGGGCCAGCCAACTCGGGAACGATGTAAATATGGAATGAATGCTCCGCCCTTTAATGCAAACCCCATTATACCTGTTGTCATAGGACCTATTTTGACCATCTGTTTGCCTGTGTCCATTTATGCCCATATATGGAGATATCTGTATCTGTCTGTCTGCATCCATTTTATGCCCATATATGGAGATCTCTGTATCCGTCTGTCGGCTGCTGAGCGTCTAATCGGGGACCGGCCTACTCAGGAACGATGTAAATAAGGAATGAATGCCCCACCCTTTAATGCAAACCCCATTATACCTGTTGTCATAGAACCCGTTTTGACCCATTTATGCCCATATATGGAGATATCTGTATCTGTCTGTCTGCGTCCACAGCCTGATGTCAACAATCAGCTCCGCATACGGAGATTCCGAATGTTTTTAGTGCCTTAGCGCATCCACATTTTACTGTTGAACGAAATATTGAATTGTGTTCTTTTAGTATTCTATGAAGCTTACTTTTAGTTAGTTAGTGGTGCCGTAGGAGTGTTAGGGTTATTCTTTCTTTTATTTGTATTGTGTATTGTGTATAGGTTTTTAAATAATAAATGTACCTTTGTAGCTCCCTTTGACAAACTGTGTGTTCTCAGTCACTCTTGGATTGGATTTTTGCTCTCTCTGGTATATTACCAACCTGTGTGTTACCTTAATAAGGTGAAGCCTTAATGGTTTCGTTGATTAAAATCCAACTGGCGTTGTCGGACAATACTCTTTAAATAATTGGATTACAATAGTAGACACTTTACACGTAATTGACGTAACTCTGAAATTAAACTTGAAGTTGACTGCGAAACCAGTTTAATTCTGGCAGTTACATGTAAGACTTGGCCCCCTTACATAATGTTTATATTTTACCTGAGCAGGTGAGTCCAACAGCCTTGTCAGGTGAGCAGGTGTTTCTAGTTGAGTCTGAGGTTCTACAGTCCAGGAGAACAGACTCACTACCTTCACACTGGAACTCTTTGGTCCACATTGGAGTGTTCACGTCTCCATAGAGCGCCCCCTGGAGGACTGAAGGAGCCCCACAGCCAAGCTCCCTACAGACCACCTCTGCATCCTGCTGGTCAAAGTCACCTTCACACACTGAGACCCACGACTGATCAGACTTCACCTCCACTCTGCCTGAACATGAACTAGTCCCTTTCAGCAACCTCACAGACTCTGGAGAGAGAGAGAGAGAGAGAGAGAGAGAGAGAGAGAGAGAGAGAGAGAGAGAGAGAGAGAGAGAGAGACAGACAGACAGACAGACAGACAGACAGACAGACAGACAGACAGAGAGGGTGAGGGTAAAGACAAGGGAACAACACACACACACACACACACACACGCGCGCGCGCGCGCGCGCGCACACGCACGCACGCACGCACGCGCACACACACACACACACACCACACACACACACACACACACACACACACACACACACTACCTGAACAGATCATGTCCAGTCTGTCAGTTGAGTAAGTTGAATGCAGACCCTCCTTTGTTCCACACTCCCTCAGTAAAGACTCAGTCCCGACACAGGAAGTAATCCTCCATACAGGTTGATATCTAGAACCAGAACTCCTTACTGTTGAAACAACAGAGCCACAGTCCAGCTGTCTACACACTACAGCTGATGACTTCAGGTACCAGTCAGACCAAACAACCACTGGTCTCCACTCTCTCTGGTGTTTCATCTCCAGTCTACCAGTACACTTAATGGTTCCTCCCACCAACCTGATATCAGGTTCTGCACAGAGAGAAGTAACAGTAACATTTTACACACATTTCACCAAATATAAATGTAACAGTAACATAATCCAGACAGACATAAAGCATGCATAAGACTAGATAGAAGGATATAAACGTTATAATCATCTTAATATGTCTGTCTGTCTGTCTGTCTGTCTGTCTGTCTATCTGTCTGTCTCTCTCTCTCTCTCTCTCTCTCTCTCTCTCTCTCTCTCTCTCTCTCTCTCTCTCGATTGATTGATTGAATAATTTATTAGAAGTTTGCTATAGGAAAAAGTACAGTTTCATGACGGTACAAATCACTGGTACAAGGTCAACTAAAAGAAGATTATTTACACAGGAACCACTTTATGTATCTCATAAAATTATGTTATGATCTCTTACACACACGCGCGCGCGCGCACACACACACACACACACACACACACACACACACACACACACACACACACACACATGCTTTCTCTCTCCCTCTCTATAATATCTATGTACAGAGACCACTAAACATTTTTTGGTCTATTAGACGTCTAATATACGTCTAAAGGCTTGTCTAAAATACGTCTAATATACGTCTAGATTTGAAAGTTTTTTAGACGTCTAAGCTTAGACTAGACGTTGATTAGACGGCTAATAGACGTATATAAATAGACCGCGACGTATATAGGACTATAGACACAGTCTATTTATATACGTCTATTAGCCGTCTAATCAACGTCTAGTCTAAGCTTAGACGTCTAAAAAACATTCAAATCTAGACGTATATTAGACGTATTTTAGACCAACCTCTAATAGACGTCTATTGCTCAGTTAAGAGAGTAAGCGATTACCAAGTAAAACTACTTCAATTAGAATTCATAATTAGTTCTTCTGTGTTTACCTGTTGTGATGTGTGTTTCTTCAGCTTGGAGATCTGAGGAGACAAAAAACACAGAAAAGACTTCACTGTAAAAGAGATGGGTCATCTCAAGTGGAAGATTACATGAAGAGGGAATGACGATTGTCTTTTCACCACAGATGCACGGTCTCTGTCCCAGTACATAGGCATAGCTGAGTTCTCTCCCCCATAACCATGTTTAGACCTACACCAAAATAACAGTTATATTGCCATCACGTAATACCTTTTCAATATATTGTGAAAATAGCTGATCTACAAGCTCACAACGCTGGGGGGATCTTTTCTTTTTTTGTGCCGTTTTCTTGTATTATGATTACTTTTGATTTAGTAACAGTATATTATTTGTATTTTTGGGGGGTATAGGTATTATAAGTCCTTAGATTTTCACTTTACAGTCATCTAGAGACTCCCTCAGAATCATGTGGAGAACCACTACTGTGCGCAGCATAAAAAAAAAACAAGCTCATACACTTCTGGAATTCCCCCTGATGGAAACCAAAATAACACAAATCTTAAATGAAGGGTTCTGGTGGCCTTTTGCTCCTGAACACCCCCTGGCGGTGAACAGAAGCCAAACACATACAGTCCCAGCTATCGATTCCATCGAGATCGAGGTTATGCAGCACCCTGTTCTGTCGTGGATTTATATCTGGTACAGTTCAACACCTGGTCTGTATCGCCTGACTTCGATTGCTACACGGTCAAGCAGCTGTCTTTTTTCCAAAACAGCTGTCCCATCTGCTCTCGTTGGCCCAAGGATTTTCTTCGTCGCCACCTCATCAGAGCGAGAGACGCAGCCGGGGTGTTCGATATGGAAGACCCACCCAACAACCCGGGCTTCGGCTCCCACGGAACCGACGCCAGGCTCGTCATCGGTGCGTCACACCACTTGCCCAGGACACTTTTCCAGGGAGCTTCGACCAGCTTTGGTGGGTCGGAACCTCCACGCTCGGGACAGTCACCTTCCCAGGCAGCCACGTGGACTGTGGCCTCTCCTCCAGCACTTTCCCAGAGCAACGATGTTGGTCGGTGAGATGGCCCGATGCTCGCGGCCATCTCACCTCCCCTCATCACCCCCTTAAGCCTCCCCACCTCAGTGCTTCGAAGTCCAGCCACGGGAGGAAGGTTAAATGACATTTTCCCTCCCCACTGCACAACGAGAAGGGAAGAAGGACTCTCCGGTTCCCTCTCTCACCTTCAAGGGAGATTAACGGCCACAATGTTAGTGGCCACGGACCTCAATGTTGTGGAAACAAGGAAGAAGAGGTGACCTTAGCAGGCCAGAATCACGGGCCACCCCTCGGTGGGAATTATGCACGCCCCTTTGGTCGTAAAAACTTTGATGCATTTGAATGTTTTTGTACAATTAAAGCATGTGTGCAAAAAATAAATGAAACATCACATAAATCACAGCCTATAAGCCCCATAGAGCGGCATTGGGGGTCTCCCCCCAATGTCTGGCTCCACAGTGCAGATTCGCGCAAGGAGGTGAGCCGACACACGGATATTGTCATATCTCACCTGAAATCGCAAGGTTTCACCCTGAACTTCGAGAAGAGCATTCTGGTCCCGTCGCAGCAGACAACCTTCATCTGTGTCACGCTGGACTTTGCCACAATCGAGTGAAGAACTTTATGTCCTGCTTGTCCTCTTTCAGCTTGGGGAAGCGGATCATGTACAGAACGTGCATGCAGGTGGCGTGTCTCCTGGCTTCGGCCATCCGGACGGCGCTCTCCATTCCGACATGTCGCCACAACGACGGTGACTTCTTATTGTCGGAGTGGCAACACTTCCATAGAGGTTAAGGTTAGGGTTAGGGTAAGAGATAGGGTTAGTGTCTGTCGGAAAGGCGACATGTCGGAATGGGGAGATGCACCCCGGCCATCCACCTGATACGCCTATGCAACCTCTACAGAGATGGCTCCTGTCTCAAAGGATCCCACCATCCCAGGGTTTTCGGTTCAAGTCTCGACAGAGTGCATATGTGCACTCGAACCGTGGACGGACGCAACCTTCCTGTCTCATGGTGTCAACACAATAATCTCACACGAGGTCATCTCCACCGACGCCAGCGGTGGCCAGGGGGCTGTGGGACGACAACTTGAAGATGGCACACATCAATTACCTGGAGTTCATGGTGGTCTTCCTAACACTCAGACACTTCGAACCTCTCATTCCAGGGTTGCCATGTCCTCATCAGGACAGACAACACTACGACTAAGTGCTATATCAACAAACAGGGAGGCCTGGTCTTCCCAAAGTTAGACCTTTTGGCACGCAACCTGACGCTATGGTGCGATTCGCGCCTCGCGTCGATCATAGCGTTGCATGGACTTCAGAACAGTGGACTCTGGAGGTGTCCTTCCAAGCGAGCGTCTGTGATGTCCTCGAGTTCCTGCAAGACAGGATACAACGAGTTTGGGCGTTCCCGACCAAGATTTCGGTGGCAAAGCGGTGAGCCAGCAGGTTCATGAAAGGAGCGAACGCCTTCTGCCATTCTCCAGGCCACTGTTCCCCGCGTGGGATTTGACTGTGGTCCTGGCCGCGCTGTGTCGGGCGCCGTTTGAACCTTTGGACTCAATGCGTGATATCCCATTGAGAGTGGGAACCAACCGCAACGCGAGTCACACTTGCAAATTAATTCCGTCCTTGTGACCTTTTCTTTTGGCCCAGGATCAATAATTAAAGATGCATGTTTAATGCATTATAATCATTGTTATAATGTTTACATTTATTTATTTATCTTCAGGATGATCCTCTGTCATTCAATGTTTGTAGGTAGGCTACTCAATTCTCCATCATACTTTGCAATTATACGCACTTAAAATGTCAACATTAAACATCAAAATTCACATCCTCTGGAAGCTTGTTCCAACTATGTGCAACACAATAACTAAACCCTTCCTGGATAGCAGACCAGTCCTGGGTGACCGGACAGGCCTCATGGGGTCATAATGACAAACATCAGAGATTAGGTTTTTCTGCCCCAAAACTATGATTTAAAAAGTGATTGCGACCGTAGGGAGCTACTTACTGTAGAAACCTCCACCGGCTGTCCGTGGGTCAGTCAGTCCGTCCGTCCGTCCGTCCGTCCGTCCGTCCGTCCGTCCGTCCGTCCGTCCGTCCGTCCGTCACACTTTTGCCCTGCTCATATCTCCACAACCGTTGCCCCCATCCATGCCAAATTTTGCACACACACTCCTTGACTGCCAAACTACAACCTCCAAGGACCCCCGGAGCCCCAGGGACCCCCAGGTCCCTGGGGGACCCCCAGATGTAAAAAATGACCAAATGTGCTCACACGTCACACGTCACACTTTTTCCCTGCTTATATCTCCGCACCCGTTGACCCGATCCATGCCAGATTTTACACACACACTCCTTGCCTGCCAAACTACAACCTCCAAGGACCCCCGGAGCCCTGGGGGACCCCCAGATGTAAAAAATGACCAAATGTGCAAAAATGACCAAATGACCACCCCAACGGGGCTGCTCACGGGGAATTCCCGGGGACCACCGACTCCTGGTGCTCCAGAACGGATGCAAAAGTGGTGGCGCCCCCAGTGGAGGACCCCCTGCCACTGCAGTGCACATAAAATGCCGTAACTCGGGCTAGGAGCGTCCGGGAGAGCCGGGGCCGGTACCTATTCGTCCGCCAAGGCAACGCGGAGACCCCACCCCTCATTTCTCACATGGCCCTATTGTAGCGCCACCTTCAGGCCGATTTTTAAAACACATTTTTGGACACTGCTCCTACAGTTTTTGCCCTAAAATCACGAATATCACTACACAGCATGTCTACACTCATGTCATCAACATGGATCACGAAGATTTTGGAAAAACAAATTTTTGCCCTATTTGTGGAGATAAGCCACCTATGGTCGCTTATCTCCCGATTAGGGAGTCTTACTGGTTTAAACCCTATGTGGTTCATTTGTTGACCGGGGTCACTCAGGGCTCTATAGTGTATTTTCTGTTTTCTGTCATTAGGAGAAAGCTTTTGCTGAAAAAATACGACCGACAGGTTCACAACGCTACGTGGTGTGAGATTGTGAGAGATTTTGAGATCTGTTTTCTTCTAAAGCTTCTGAGGTTTAAGTGGTTAAAGTTGATCAGTAATATTTTTGGAGCTGTGTGGAACAGAGCTCCCCATAGGCAGCAATGTGTGTCCAGTCTCACAAGTGGGAACTGTCCAGTCTCACAAGTGAGAACTGTCCCGTTGAGTTTGAACAGGATCTGCGCATGCGCGACCGCACGCATGCACGCACAACACACACACACACACACACACACACACACACACACACACACACACGGCTCGAACAACCGAACGAACACATGGAGAGGAGAACGTGGCAATTGACTTTACCACACACCCTCGCACGCGCACACACACACACACACACACACACACACGGCTCGAACGACCGAACACACAGAAAACGTAGCAATTAGCAAATCTACAAGCTCACAATGAGTCGCATCCCGGCCGAAATTGACTAGTAAAGGCGGCCGTACACTACACGATAATCGGGGCATTTAATTACCCTCCCGACAGTCGGGCTGCCTCCGACTGAAAGGGGCAGCAGAGTGAGCAGACAAACACAATCACAACTACAATATTACCGCTGACGGCGTCGCGCGCAGCAAATACCGAAGCGTTGAAACGGCACATCTGTACTTAGACAGCGCGAGCCCCAGACAAACACACTCCCAAGAACAGGAGCGCTCCACCTTGTACACGAGCACATAGTAGCCTACGTCCTTTATACAGTGCTCCCCAGACCGCCGCACCAACACAACAGTGACCACCGAATGCATGCAACAACGGCCAGAGAACCCACATAGCAAACAGGTTTGGCCCGAATCCGGCTGAAATCCGGCAGGTCTGGCTGACTATGGCTTGTGTGCCACACATCTCCAACTAGTCATCACAGTGTCTCTACATCATAATAACAGCTGGGTTTCTCAATCACTTTCTCATAGTCCAGGGTGCCTCAGAATAATATTTAGAATGTAGGTCTATCAATATCTTGTAGTGAGCTTGTAAATCTGCTACTTTGGGTGAATATCCCCTTAGAATAGGGATGCTGGGGTTTATTGATTGAATGCCAAGTATAAATGTTTATTTTAAATCTGTCCTAATGAAAGATTTAAGGGAGCCTCCGCACACTCAAAAGTGTGCAAAATCATGTTCTTCATTTTCAGTTAAATAAAGTGCAAGCTTTGGGTCATAGACCTTCTTCAGGCATGCAGCACCTCGATGAGTGGTGGTCCTTTCACTATTAATCTGTCCTATAGAAGCAGATATTTTCTCAAGTTATATGTTTGTTAGGCCTATTATGGACAGTATTCCCCAGATGTAAAAAATGACCAAATGCGCAAACATGACCAAATGACCACCCCAACGGGGCTGCTCACGGGGAATTCCCGGGGACCACCGACTCCTGGTGCTCCAGAACGGATGCAAAAGTGGTGGCGCCCCCAGTGGAGGACCCCCTACACTGCAGCTCACATAAAATGCCGTAACTCCGGCTAGGAGCGACCGGGACAGCCGGGGCCGGTACCTATTCGTCCGCCTTGCCGGCGCGGAGACCCCACCCCTCATTTCTCACATGGCCCTCTTCTAGCGCCACCATGAGGCCGATTCTTGCAAAACACATTTGTGGACACTGCTCCTACAATTTTCGCCCTAAAATCACGCAAATCGGTACACAGTATGTCTACACTCATCCCATCAACATGAATCTGTCCCATATAGCGCCACCTCCAGGCCGATTTTTAAAAACACATTTTTGGACACTGCTCCTACAGATTTTGCCCTAAAATCACGAAAATCACTACACAGTATGTCTACACTCATGTCATCAACATGGATCAGGAAGATTTTGGCAAAACACATTTTTGCCCTATTTGTGGAGATAAGTGACCTACGGTCGCTTATCTCCCGATTAGGGAGCCTTACTGGTAGTAAATATGCTACATTTGCATAAAGCAAGTAGACCTATTTGTCTACTCCCATCACACACACAGATCTAGAAGACATAGAATGTAAAAATATAGATCTAGAACACATAGAATCAATCTAAAAAATATAGAACTAGAACACATAATTTATAGATCTAGAACACATAGAATTCATAGATCTAAAACACATAGAATCAAAAACATAGATCTGGAACTGCTCAAATTCACAGCTCCACTTCGAACCGAGGTTTGATTTTTTTAAATCAAGTGACTTCAAAACAAACTAGAAGCAGTGCTCTTCCGAGCACAGGTCTCCACCAGGCCAGGCGTCCTGGTGGTGCTACTGTATAATAGGCCAATGTAAAAAGGGTGGCATATGTTCTTCACCTTAGACAATCGGACGCTGCATGCATGATTTGAAGCATTGTGTTCCAAAAATGTGTTTTGCTAAAGTCTACCTGCTGGTGGCGCTATAACAGGCCAATGTGAAAAAGGTAGCATTTATTCCTTGACCTAGTGGGAATATGTGTGGCAAATTTCACAGTAATCGCAAGCTGCGTTGATGATTTGAGGCATTTTGTTCAAAAACGGAGCAATCCTGCAAACTTTGGAAGCCAATATTAGCCAATCAGGATGGAATATGAAATATCAGACGGATCGGACTGTATAGAGATACTGTGTACCGATTTGCATGATTTTTGGATAAAATCTCAAGGAATAATAGAAAAAATTTTGTTTTACATAAGTCGGCCTCCTGGTGGCGCTATAAAAGGCTGATGTGAAAAATGCAGGGAAAGGGTTTTTCATTGGCCTCTAGGGAGTGCGCTTACAAAGTTTGAAACTGATCGGTGGAGTTATAGGTAAAACCACAAATCGGCCTGTTATAGCGCCACCATGAGGCTGATTTCTAAAATTTGAAGTGGCATTTCTTCCTCGACCTAGTGGGAACGTGTGTGCGCGATTTCATGATAATTGCACTTTGCGTTTGGGATTTAAGGCATTTTGTTCAAAACGGCTCAATCCTACAAACTTTGGAAGCCAATCTTAGCCAATCAGGATGGAATATCCAAAATCGGACAGATCCGTGTCGATCACATGACTGTCGAGATACTGCCTACTGATTTGTAGGATTTTTGGACAAAATCTGTAATAGTGCACAGAAATGTGTTTTGCGAACATCGGCCACTAGGTGGCGCTAGAAAAGGCCCATTTGAAAAATTTAGGGCAGAGGTTCTAGATTGGCATACAGGGAATGTGTGTGCTCACTTTGGCAGCGACCGGGCCAACGGCGACTGAGATTAGGTGCACACAAACTGTGAGGACGCACGGACGGACGGACGGACGGACGGACGGACGCACGGACGGACGGACGGACGGACGGACGCATGGACGGACGAAGGGGAAAACATACTCTCCCCCATGCCTTCGGCTGGTGGAGACAATGAGTGTACTTAAAGTATGGTTAAAACAGAGTCCTACCTGAGCTCCACAACAGAATCAACAGCGTCACAAATGGATTCATAGCTGTTTCTAGACGACTCAGTCACTCTTGTCTGAACTGGACCTTCTCTGAACAAGATGTCCCATCTTCTATCTCTCTATTTGTGACACATAAACGCTTACGTGTCAAAATATTATATTTTTATCTCTTCATCGAGGTGTGGTTTCTTTTTAACCTCATGTTTGGCATGGTGACAGGAAGCTGAGTCTGAGATTGAAATTCCAACACTACTCACAGTAAACCCAGACACATTATTGTGTAAGCTACTCACGCACAAAATACAGTACATGAGCAAAATGACAAGATTCTGTTCTGGTAATGGTTGATGTTGAGCCAGTGATCATTATCATTAACAAGTCTATCTATTTTTACTTTAAATTATTATTTTAAATTAATCTGCTTTTGCACACACACGCACGCACGCACGCACGCACGCACGCACGCACGCACGCACGCACACACACACACACACACACACACACACACACACACACACACACACACACACACTCTCTCTCTCTCTCTCCTCTCTCCCCTCCAGTGCAATACTAGTAAGACGCCTCAGGTCGCGCCAATTCTTGGCCATCTGGCCGGTGAAGTATATTGGACCAGTTACCCATATATGGAGACCCCTGCATGATATTCAACAATGTTATGTCAAAACATGCCCTTAATATTGATGACATTGGCACAGAGATCTCCATATATGGGCATAAAACGTATGTTAATTAGGAAAGCCAAGCAGGGCCTTGGCGAGTTAGGGCTTGGGTTTGATGCCTGGGGACAGGGCATTGAATGCCCATATAGGCATTTTATTTATTTTATCCTTTATTGTAGGGTGTAAATCAGAATAAAGCAGGCTCTTCTGCCAGTTAGGGCCTGGGATTGATGACATCAGAATATGGGCATAAAAGGTATTTTGTTTCTGGGAATGACCATATATGGACTTTTTATTTATTTTTTTCTTACTCACTCCTTTGAGACTTCAATTAGTGGATATTTCTTTGTTTTTGTCGGATTCCTAAGCCAATCATTTGATTATAATAAATGTACCCCCATTGATTCCGGTAGGAGACACAAATGCATTTGTGTATCTTGCTGTCTGACCAGCCATTAAGTAGAGCACAGACTTTTAATTTTTTTTTTTTTAAGTAGACACCTGGAAGTCCATCTCCATTGTAGCGGAGTAACTTGGCACCTCGTCTACAGTACGTACTGTAGATGGTATGCCACCATTGAAGCTTGGCAGAGGGGAACAGTGGCTGCTTGAGACCCCTGGGGTCAATGCAGGTATTCTACTCCCGGTCATCCTGCGGGGAGCACACCTTCGGGCCGAAGGGAGAGGTCGGTGTCTGCATTTTTAGGCACCGTCGCTCAGCAGGGAGCTTTCTGTATCTTCCAGCTCAGTGTTATAATGCAATTGATACAATTTATTGTACAACATAACATAATTGGCCATAGTCTCTAAGGTCCACAGACCAGGGGTGTCCAAAGTGCGTCCTGGGGGCCAAATGTGGCCTGAGGACACATTTTATACGGCCCTACGGCTTCATTCCTAAATTGTATTATAAACGGCCCGGCAAGAACGTCAAACAAGAATATTTTCCCAGAATATCATTTGTCAGGATTCCTTGTTACCTTGTTTAAATGCGATGCATATGTGCAGTATGTGACTTTGTTATGGTCCGACTAAAAGTAGGCTTTATGTCAGGAGATGTAGTCGGCCCTTTAATATTTTCTAATGTGTCCCTCTTTGAAAAAGGTTGGACACCCCTGACTTAGACCAAACTACTGTTTGGTGGAAGTCACATAAAAGTTACATTTGATACATTACGTTTGTACAGAGCTAGTTCTCTACCAGTGGACCTACTTTTATGTCAGGAGAGGAGACACTGTATTTTGATTGTTTTAAGTACCAGCTCAACTTAAAGGCCTGTCCATACTGTCTCCGACCACCCAACCTTTCGTCTGAGAGTTCCGACTCTCTGACGTGCAGCTTCCTGAACTCTAATTCGGGCTAATGCTTTTCAGAAGATGCGAGTGACATCATTTTGTAGTTGAACCGGACCTTTCTGACGAAAGGTTCAGTGGTCGGAGAGAGTATGGACAGGCCTTTAAGATAAAGCATAAGAGCTGGTACTTAAGACAATCAAAATACAGCACTAAATGTTCCACCTAACTGCAGCACGTTCACACCTCCTTGCACGGATGCTGTGTGCTAATTTGACATACTGATGTCTGTAAATAGGCTTTGTGGTTAGGCAGCTGCAGCCACAAGCAGTCATATACAAACTGCCTGAGGCACCAAAGTGTTTAACTGCGTCAGCCATTAGTGATTGACTGGTGGATTCTCTTAAATGTATCTATATATCTATATCTCTATAAACGAAAAACACACTGGGTAACTTCACTGTAAAATTACAAATCCGTACCCTGCATCAAAACGTTAGTCTTGATCTACTGCTTTGCGTATTGATTAAAGAATGTTAAAGATTCAGTGCTCCAGTGTCTTTCTCCAGCTTCTTCTACACTGAAGATTCAATATGTAAGATTCAAGAGGTTTATTGGAACCTAGCCTCGGTACTCTCTGTCTCAGGCCTTTTTTCCGGTTGAAAACACATACTTAAAGAAGTAGTTCACCCCCCAAATAACCTTTTTTCTTTTTTTTTGAACTCTATAATTTTTATCCCACGATTTTGCAAACCATTTTTTCACCCAGTGCCAATTGCCTATGTAATCCTGGGCTCTGCTCTCCCGCTGCCGTGCCTGGGGAGACAACGGACTGACCTCATGCTTCCTTCAATGCATGAGTAGTCCAAGTTGTTTCTTTTCACCTGGCAGGGGGGATTTTCCAAGGAAATGGACGTAGCGCGTGGAAGGAACACATTATTCCAACCAGTTCCTTTCCCCTCCATCAAGCGCCCCGGCTGGCCAGGGGGAGGCATTATTGAGACCAGGATTACTGCATGTTTTTGTGATGGTATCAACCCTAGGAGACACGGGGAGAACATGCAAACTCCACACAGAAAGGCCCTATCGCCAACGACACCCAGGGTGTGGGCGCTGATGACGCGGAGGGAGAAACACGCCCCCAGCACCCACAGCATCCCCCGGTGGGAATCGAACCCAGGACCTTCTAGCTGTGAGGCGAAGCTCTAACCACTGCGCCACCGTGCCCCCTAAATAACCTTTTTTCTATTGATTACTCATGCCATGAAGACTTGAGTTCAATAATATTTTTTGTTTTTGGTCGCATTCCTAAGACAATAATTTGATTACAATAAATGTACCCTCATACCAAAAAAGATATTGAACTCAAGTCTCCATGGGGTGAGTAATCAATAGAAAATAAATCTTTTTGGGGAGTATTTTTTATGACTATTCAATCTGGGAACCATTCGGTAAAACATGTTCTCTCCTGTTTTGTTTTTCTGTAAACTAAGCACCAGGGTTCTGAAGATGCTGGCTTAAAGCTTTGCTGCAGACTCTTCAACTAAGACCTTTGTGTATTTGGGTCCCTCCTCCCTGTTACAAAGTATTTTCCGATAAGGATCCCTAGCAAAATACATATCCATTTGGGGGTCTGGGGCCCTGTTGAAAGTCCTTAGAGTTACTGGTACAGGCACACAGTCATGGAACTTTATTTTTATTTATTTTAGAATTATTATTATTTTTACATGAACCATTTGACTTGGTAAACTGTGGAGTCCCCCAAAGGAGTATACTAGGACCACTGTTGTTCTTAATATACGTAAACAACATGTCATCTGCATGTGATTGCAATCCGTTTCTGTTCGCGGATGACTCAGCTCTTAGGCAGAGACATATTGCAGGTTGAAAATGGCCTTAACTATGAACTAAACATGATCTGCACCTGGCTCAACGACAACAGTCTCAGGGCGGATTCACACTGCAAGGAAGGAAAAGCACAAGGAACTTCCTGTAAAGTTGACTGAATGTACTAGATGGAAATGAAGAGTGTGCTCTCCTCAATGTGTTGTCTATAGTAGAGGAAGCTCTCATAGGTTACCATGAACACAAACACATCCAACATCTTTTCAATGGTTTCATGACAGCAGCAGGAGATACAGTGTTTCCATTTCCAACATATCCAATGAAACCGAAAGCCGCTAACTAAACCGACATTTTAACATAGATAAAATACTTTATTGGGAATTTAAAAAACAACAGTCATCCTTCAGTGCCAATCAATGTAGATTAATTATATCAACCTTGCTGCTAGATAAAATACTTTATTGGAAATTAAAAAAAACAACAGAGTCATCCTTCAGTGCCAATGATTAATTATATCAACCTTGCTGCTGTTGCTGTCATGGCATGTGCATTTCCCTCTGAGGAAAAATAAAGGTTTATCTTATCTTTGTAGAATTAAAAAGCTAAAATCTTTACATTTGAACACAAAGTCTACACAGATATGGGGATGCCATACTTTACCTTCCATAACGATATAAGCCACAGACGGTCCGTCCCTTAACTGGACAGTGACAGACACTCATGTCCATTCCATCTATCTGCATATTGTCAATAGAGCAGAGACTGGTCCAGTAGTTATAGCTCTACTAATGATCATCAGTTGTGTATGGCCATGTGCTTATCTCGGAAGCTAAGCAGGGTTGGGCCCGGTTAGTATTTGGGTGGGTGACTGCCTGGGAATACCAGCTGCTGTAAAGTTTTTCAATTCTTGTGCATCTCTCTCTGTCTCTGTAGCCTACCGCTGATATTATAATATGAGCTCTTCATTATTTGAGCTTTGTCACCTAAGTAACTATTAGTTACATTATAATTAGTGTGGTCGCTATAGGCAACACATTCTCATTCCGAGAATTCTTTGCCAGCAAAGTAAACCTGCTTTTTGAAAACGTAAAAGTGGAGCTTTTGGTCATGCTTCACATACTGTTATCACTGACTGTTGTCATGCTTCACATGACATCACAATATAGGCTACTTTATAATATAAATGGCAAGATGAATTCCTTGTGACTCGCGTCAGTGCAACCACACTTGTAATTTCCCAGAATTAACTGCCAGTGTTTAAACTGGTACCCTTTGTCATCACCTTGTTACTGAATTTGCCAATAAATAATTGTAAATACACCTTTTTGGTTTGATGTATATCATTAAGTATTACCATTAGCAGATTATATAATTATAAGTTTCCGACAACGCCACCTCGTTTAAAGAGGAAAGTAAGTGCACAAAAGGCACTACCTTTAAGGACACACAAGTTCGTTTACGGAATACCAGAGCAATATAAACCATGAGGAGAGAATGACCCGGACAACAGTTTAGAAAAAGTATAACAATCTTTATTTCTAGTTACAGCGGCCTCTATAACGCCAAAAACACAATGATAAAAATTAAAGGGAACCCCTAAAATCCTACGGCGCCACTAACTAAAACCTAAAAATAAGAGCACTGTCAACAATAAAACATCAATTCAACCCCCCCTTTCCTCTTATCGTATCGTTCCTTGTGAAAATTAAAGTGCACTTAATATATGGTACCGGCTCGTTAAGGCCTCAAATCGTATAGTATAATAATTACGATGAATAGGTATAATGCGAGAAGCGCAGATTAAAGACTATAAATGTTATTATAAACTAAGCAGATATTAAATAATAGGCAGAGTATCGTTTCAGCAGGTGGGAATAGTGACTTCTACAGCAGGTGGGAATAGTGACTTCTACAGCAGGTGGGAATAGTGACTTCTACAGCAGGTGGGATGGCACACACAGCGACACACAGCTCATCTTTGGTCGTCTACTTCTTTAGTCCACCCATCTGTGAATACAAAGAATACGCCAGTATCCTTGTCGTGACGACTATACAGCTCAACTCTAGGCCAGTGACTTTAGTGACAGTGGTGTACAGGATTGGATACTCACACGCAGGCAGCCAAGTGGCTGCCAGTGCGGGTAGTTCGCACGACACCACAGTAGTCACACGACCCCTCTCGTTGGTAGACTGGTTCGGCTCGTCGGGACCCTCTCGCCGTCTCTGGATGGCCCGGACACTGCCTGGTAACGCTGGCACCCGGATCGCCGTCTGGAATCCGCTGCGTTGTAAGGTAAAGTGCTACTCGGTCCTAGCACTGGAGTTCACTAAGGTTCAATAAGGTTCAGTTCAGTTACTGCATGTCTCGGCCTGTGTCTGTCTCTCAGTTCGTCACAGCCGGCCACCTGAGTCACTTCCCTTCCCTCAGCCCGCTCCGCACACACACGTCCGCACCCCTCGCTCGTCAACCTAACCTAGACTGAGCCTGGCGTTCCTCTTAAAGGGCCGCCTCCCACTCTGCCAGCCACCCATTGGCTGGTCATGACGTCAGTCCCCATACATTGGCCAGCACCGGCTTCTAGTTATCCTATCAGTTCGCATTCAGACTCACACATGGAAAGAGAGGAGGTTTTAAAGGGAGACAGCAATATCGCATTATAACCAAAGAAACATATTAAGGGGATTCCAGACGGTACGCGGTCACCGCCTGCTAGTAATTCATTTTCAATGAGAGGCGGGCGGCTATTTCGTCCGCGCAGCGAAGTTTAGAGGCGGCGAGGCGAGCGGGCGCAGTCCCGTGAAAATCCCCGCGAGCGTGCTCGTTTGTGCATGCGTACGCGGGCGGTGAGAGATGGATTGTGTTCATCTTTGTGAAATACCGCGCAGCGTTTACTCAAAGAGCGAGTGTGTTAGTGTATCACCGCGGCGCGGTCCTCGCAGATCCAAGCGGGAGCCCCGGCGGCAACCGCTGTCCGTCTGTGTAGAGCGCCTTATACAAAATATACAAAACATGTTCAACAGAAAGAAATAATTGTAAAAACAACAATTATTAAAGGAAAGAAAAATAAAAAAGAATAACGCGACTTCCACCCCTTCACACAAGAAAGTGGTTGCTTCACTTGACATCACATCTCATGGTTGCTATAGGCCTATATATAGGCAACACACTATTTTTCTAGGTGAGAGAATGTTTTGTCTGTGAAATATAGGCCTATAGACGATAAACCAAAGTTAGTTTTTTGTTTTTAAGTGAGATAGGCCGGCCTAAGTTCCCTTATACTGTATGATAAAAATTCATGTGGTTCGTTTTCCATCTTTAACCACATGGTGGTGCTCAAGTATTCTTACCATGCCCAACAACGACCTCCCTCAATACAAAAGGTTCGAGCTGAGTTTGAATGTTCTGGTTCCAGGGTGAATGAAGGGGTGAAACGAATTATTAATTATAAGAGCATTATTCAGGGCTATGCAATTAATTAGGCTATAGCCTACTCGTTCTGCTATATTTCGCTAGCCTTACATTAAGTCGCTCCTGTAGAAGTTTCTGCATTGATGACGTTTATGGCTACTGTAGCCATAAACGTCATCAATGCAGAAACTTCTACAGGAGCGCCTTAATGTAAGGCTAATATTTCGCATCTCTTAAAAAAAATAAAAAAAAATAAGCTATAATTTGTCATTCTTGAATGACACAAGCAGCTCCGTGGGTGGGTAGCCTACACCACCATGCATGGGTGATGGTGTAGTGTCCCTTTGTGGTGCGTGTACGTGCGTGTGAAAAACCGACTCCCGTTCATGAAGAGGGAGGAGGAGGTGGCCTGCCGTTGTTATGGTAACAGATTAAGGGCAAAGATATTTCAGAACGCTCTATTAGCACTTTTTGCTGCTGCCTGCTACAGCTACTGCTGGTGGTGGTGCTGCAGTGGATTTGAGGAGCTAAACCCCGGATGATTTAATTGCTTATGGGGGTTTAGAAGAGCCAGATGAAACGGGGCACAGGCTAATTAATTAGTTTCATGAAACACATACCGAGGCCTACCATACCAACATGTTCAAACTTCTTCGTAGGATCTAAAAGGTTCTAACTTATATTAGTTGAAAATAGCCTACTTCGTGCCTATTTTGTAATTTAGGCGGGCCTATTATTGTTTTTATTTGTTTATTATATTGATTGATTGTGTGTGTGTGTGTGTGTGTGTGTGTGTGTGTGTGTGTGTGTGTGTGTGTGTGTGTGTGTGTGTGTGTGTGTGTGTGTGTGTGTGTGTGTGTGTGTCGAGAGGGGGCGACAGATGCCTTTGCAGTGGAATGCACGCGCCAGGCATAGCTATATGTCTCAGTGTGTGTGCGTACATTGCGGAAAATGCGGATGGAGTTATTTTGGAAAATGGATTTAAAATATCCACGGCCTCAGCTGTATATCTGCAAATCATACGTTAGCCTGTGTTTACAGTAGTGTATATTTGGTCAAAGACGCCGACGGTCTCTCTACGCATTTGTGAATGTCACTGCAGCTGCAGCAGAGGGAATACTCAACTAGTTTTGCACTGGGATGGGATGGGATGGGAGCCCAGCCGACCTAAATGCTGCAAGAAGACACGGGAGGGAGTGCAATGAAACGTGCTCACTCAAAGTCTGTCATCTTCATTGTGAGAGCTGGATATGTTTCGCTGACAGAGGGTAGTCTGTCTCAGCCTTATTGGTAAAGATGGAAAGTGGAGTTTTTCAACCCAGCATGGAGCAATTTATGCAGAGCCCACTTGTCACTTGGGTAAGGAATGAAAATTAATTAAACTCTCTCTCTCTCTCTCTCTCTCTCTCTCTCTCTCTCTCTCTCTCTCTCTCTGCATGATTTTATGCTGGTTTTCAATTATCATGTAATTAATTGTTTTTGTTTTTGTTTCTATTACTTAAGGTGAAGACATTTGGATCAAATGATGGGGGCTTTCATTTGGATTTTTGGGAATTATTGGATGGAGTCTTTTTGAACGAGATCATGACCCAAATGTAAGTTATGAAATCAGCTAATTCATATGGGTACATGCATTTGGTGCATTGCCCTTATCAGTTTATATCCAAATCTAATTTTGTGAATCAATGCATATCCAGGTGAATATGCAGATTAGTACCCTGGTGGTGCTCGATTAGACAGCTGATAATGATAAGTCATTGAGATCCTACTGTAGCAGTCATTGTACAGCAGCCAACCATGTGGCACAATTATGTTTATAGGCTATACTACAATTAGTTAGATGATTGATGCTTTCTGTTATAGCCTACTGTTTAGATTTCTGCGGAGGTCACCCTAAAAGTGACATTCATACAGAATAGCCTACTATGAGAATACATGTATTTATATCAGCTGTTGCTGATACAGCATATAGCCTCTGCTGACATTCTTTGCAAGACATTGCCTAGCCTGGCTTTGCACACTGCAGTTATTACAGGGATATTTGTAGTCTGTAGTAAAACAAAAGGAACTTCCTTGTGAATTCCAGGTTAGGAGTTCCAATAAAAGGTTATCCTGAATGTGAGCAGGCAGCAGAGATCCTGTTGTCTGTATTTGACCAAAACAAACTTAAATAAAGAGACTAGAGCTAGACTTGGTACAGCCTTGCAGTGTGGAACAATCAAGCCAGCCATGCATCATATATGTCTTTAAGTCAATACTTAAGAGATTATGACTTGGGTGCCTTATGTTCCAAGGGAATTATCATCACCTCTGACAATACAGATGGTACTCTAACAGGCTGCAGTATGGCAAAGTAAAGTGTTTCATCTGCAAATCTGCATTGATTCACTGGTGGTGCCAAATTAATACAGCAATGATATTATCATTACTACAACCTTTGTGCTTTTGTTTTCATAAAAAAATAAATTATAATAATTGCAATAATAAGTAAACCTTGAACTTGAATAGCAATGGCCGTGTGAACCCAAGCCCCTCATTTAGTCCTGAACAGCATGGCTGCTCAACAGTCACACAGGAAACAATTAAAGTAGTGGAGGGACTCGTATGGCTCACAGTCAGTCTGGCCAGGAGAATGGGCTGGAAAATCTAAATGATAATGAACTGTAGTTAATAATGTAGATAGGCAAAATCCTGAAAGTTAATTTAACTCTCTTAAAAATCAATGTTTACACTCAGAGTACTAACAACTCAGGGTTTCATTGTGTGTAATGGGACACTGAGAGTATCATACTGTATTTATTGACAACATTTTGACTGTACAAAAATCTCTTGAGGATAATACTGTCTGTCTGGCCAGTCCATGTCTGTGTTCTGTAAACCTTCAGTATCCATTCAACACCACTCCTCCCTCACCCAATGCCAGGGACGTGCAGAGAATGTTAGAGAGGCTGGGGCTGAAATTTCTAAAAGGGCCTTTTGGTGACGCGTTGTGAGCTTGGAGGTCTGCTATTTTCAGTACTTAAAGTCAATACTGGAGATATGGCGTAACGGCATGGATTTCTACACAGAGAGGGCAATTCTTTCAACATAAGATGATGCATTCAAGTTCAGGAGAGTTTGAAGAAGGCAATACTCTTGAATGCTGCCTTCAGGTATGGCATGGAAAGAGGGCATTAGCCTTTCTTTCACCATAGTGAAAACTGCATTGATGGTCTGGAGAGGGCACTTTTTACAGACGGATAAAAGAGCAAGGGCTCAAGCCCCCTTCCAAGTCTATGTGTGCACGTGCCTGCCCCAGTGCCCCCTGCCCACACGGTCACCAGCCCTCAGTACAATAATGCTGAGCCAAGGGGAGGAGCATGTCATGAAGATAATCTCCTGGATTGGGAGTCCCTCAGGATTAGGATGTTGTTGCTGGTGTTTTATGACAGTGGGACACAGATGGCACGGATATGGAGAAACAGGGCAGATAAACGGACAGGCTTGAGATGGCGAGATACAGAGACACAGGAGGAGGCTGTTTAGACGAGCTCTCTGCCTGCCTGCCTGTCTGTCTGCCTGTCTGTCTGTCTGTCTGTCTGTCTGTCTGTCTGTCTGTCTGTCTGTCTGTCTGTCTGTCTCTCTCTCTCTCTCTCTCTCTCTCTCTCTCTCTCTCTCTCTCTCTCTCTCTCTCGCTTGCTCTCTCTGCCTCTCTCTTTGCTTGTCCTAATTCTCCCATCCTCTGTCTGTCTGTCTGTCTGTCTGTCTGTCTGTCTGTCTGTCTGTCTGTCTGTCTGTCTGTCTGTCTGTCTGTCCGTCCGTCCGTCTGTCTCTGTGTTCCTTCCTTTCTACTTTAACAGAGAAGAAGGAACCCCCATTTTAAGCATGTCATTGTACAGTAGGAGAGCATTTTCAAAAAAGTAAAAAAAAAAAATGTAAAACGCTGTGTAAAGAGCAGATCTACAAGCTCACGACACACCACAATGTGACATGCAGAGAGCTGCTAGATTGGCCATTTTTGCTATTTTGCATGATCCTATGATGAAGTATAAAATAGAGTTTTAGTGGTTTTAATAGAGCTCTTCTCTATGGTTAGTGTGAGTGAGAACTGTATGCATCAAGCATTGACCTCAGATATATACTGTAACAGTGTAGAGCAGGGGTTTTCAAAGTGGGTGACGGGGCAGTCCAGGTGTGCCGCGAGATAATTTGATAATATTTGGAATTTATTTGGACACTTGAAAAAATATAGTACAAAGTTATTTTCAGTCAGTTCTAACCAAAATGGCTATTATCTCAGCGTTTTCCTCGCAACATAATCACTAAAATATCTTCACTGTCGGGCAGAAGCCTCGTATCTCCAAGTTTCAAATGTGTACGTCTTTTGGTAAAGCAAATCCCTGCTTTATCATACAAGACTGTTGCACAAAACTAGAGAAAACAGACGATCTACAAGCACACAACGCCTCGCATCGCGAGGCGTTGTGTGCTTGTAGATCTGCTGTTTTCACTAGTTTAGTACATTGTATAGATGATACATACAAAACAAACGGTTTTGGACATACAAGGTTTCCACCCGACAACAACGATATGCTATAAATATAAGGTGCTGGGAGTGAAAGTTATAATGTAGGGCTGCCTCGGATTAAAAAAATATTCATGGGGTGCCCTGAGACAAAAAAGTTTGGGAACCCCTGGTGTAGAGGACTGATAGTTTTCAAAGCTCTGTGAGTTGGAAAATCATATGAGATTGCACACCTCCAATTACTGTACAGTACAGCCTAAATAGAGCACTGACAGTTAAGACTGATTTACATAAAAATGCCAGCTATATGACTAGACACCAGACAATGGTAGGCTCTAATGAAAAGGCACTGAATTCATTTGAGCTCTTTTTTTCCCTCCCTGGTTTTCTTGGTGAGAAGTCTCATTCTACTCCCCGCTGGCAGTGAAACACAGTGCAGTCAGTGGCCCAAAGGGATGATGTCATACTTGCTAAAGTTAGAAATGAAAAGAAACCTCATAGATGTTTTCATCGGGATCATCAGCTTGGTTTTCACAGATTGTACCGCTTTCACCTAATTCTGCTTCTATTTCCCTGATGATAGATTATTTGCTTGAGAATAGCAAGCAGAAAGATAACTTATATATATATATATATATATATACTGTGCCCGGGGGAGACCCCAACTTTGACTGGCTCCCACAAAGTTTCTCAAGGGAGTTGGGTTTGAAAAGGTTCAGAGGTGATAGTAGACACCTTTATGAACACATTTGTGAAGAAAGCTATTGGTAAGCATTTAGTTCCCAGATTGGTCAAAGACTCTGCCAACGTTCCCTAATTAATATTAGGGATTGGATGTAGGAGTCTCAGAAGTAATGTTGCCCTTTAGAAGTCACCATTGACGTCCAGTTGTGCAATCTCCAAATTTGGGCCTTGTTTCAGCATGCAGCCCGTTGCCATGGTGGCGACACTGTTTAGTATCGGTGATGTCAGCATGTTCATCTCCAAATTTGGGCATTGTTTCAGCAAGCGGCTGATACCATGGTGGATGTCACCATGCTCATCTACAAATTTGGGCATTGTTTCAGCATGCGGCTGTTACCATGGTGATGACACTGTGTAGTATCAGTGATGTCAGCATGCAATTAATTAACATATTATACATATCTGCTCTACCTGGGGTTACAAATCTTCTCTACCTGGGGTTACAGATCTTCTCTACAAACGTTCTCTACCTGAGCGTATAAATCTTACAAGGGGTACCGCTGGTACCATTAAAGGCCTGTTAGAGTTGAATCCTATAGGGAGACAGCCCAGGGTGTCCTGGGCTGTTCCCCTCTCCCCTCTCGGTGAAAAACCTCCATAAAAACATTGGGACTCTGGCCAGCCTGGGATATGGGAAAATGAAGGCCTGTCCCTTGGTGGTGGGATCCTATGGGGAGACACAGATTACCCCCCATTTTTTCACTGTACCGTGCCGAAAAAAAACCCCAAATTTTACCGAAATTACCCTTCATATATACTATATAACAAAATTTGTATGTAAAAGAAAGTTACTTTTTATTATGATATAAAATGATCAAAATAGCAGATCTACAAGCTCACAACACGCGCTGCGACACGTTGTGAGCATGTACAGTAGATCTGCTATTTTCACTACTTTTGTGCGACGCGCTTGTTTGGCATTAATTTACGAAACAGACATAAAAAGTTGAAATATGGACATACGAGGATTCTGCCCAACAGCAACGATATACTGTATACTGTATATTTGTTCTACCTCCAGAAACCCATCAGCTACACTTCAGGGTGTCAAGAAGGTGAACAGTGACCCAAATCAGAGGATTCAGAACTTGAATATCTTGGTCCGTCAGATCAAGGCATACTATCTGGTGAGTTAAAGATGTCAAAGCTGTTCCCTCCATCAGCTCATGGGCCATTAAACTTTCTATCAGACACACACACACACACACACACACACACACACACACACACACACACACACACACACACACATACGCATGCACGCAGCACAGCACAGCATAGCATAGCATAGCACAGCACATCTGTTGCACCAACATTGGTCCATCATGCATCCTCATCATCTGGATCTTCTTAAGAGCGATGCCCTAAATATCAGTAACATCTGTGCAGTCAACGCAGGACACACCACTGTCAGCCATTAGCCTGCTACAGCAGAGCCTGGTCAAAGCCCATGCCAGGGCTTTAGAATGACCCATTTGAAACCTGGAGATTATCTGGTGGAAGACAATCCTTCTGAACACAGCATTCTACTAATCATAGTAGGCTTGCTGGTTACAATCATGTCTTCAGTTGGTATACATACCACATATGTATATTTGAAGCTTATTTTTGTTTTTGATTCACCATTGCGTGCGTCCCATTTGGAAACTATTTCCAGATCTAATGTGGCATCCTGTTCACTCCATTAAACTTGCTTCCTGATCTAAATTCTCTGTATTCGAGAAAAGTCAAGAGAATTCCCCTTTAGCGATGCAGACCACCAGAGTTAGAGCTGGGAGAGGAGATGGACATTCCCCCCAATAGCATAGCAGTGCTAGTCACTGTTGGCTCTACTGCACCAAAAACCAAGTGACCCTGGTCAACTTGTTTTTTGTTTCATCACTTGGGAATTAGTAATAGTTTCCTGCACAAAATGAGTCTCTTTTTCTCATGGGGAGCTATTAAGAATCATTAGAACCCCCCAAAATACACCCACGCACACAGAAACACTCAGACCAAACAGCCCACAGTCAGAAAAAAAGAGCATTCTACGGCATTGGGAGTTTCACCTCCGCACCAGGGAAACTACCCCCCAGCTTTTAGTCATTCAAGTCACTTTCCATTTTGTTGGCTCTGTCTCCTCACTCATTTAAGTGGATGCTTTGTGCTATACATGTAGACATTTCCATTCAGATGCCACTGGCTGCATCCCAAGCAAGTGTTTTTGTCCAGTGCGGTTCCGGTTGGTTGAAATGTGCTTATCTGTCCTTCTCCTCTAACCGCCTCTCTCATTCCAGGATCACCTGAGACAGTTGATCATGATTCCCTTGCCAAATGTGTCACTGCTTGGAAAGACTCCTTATTGTGGTAAACTTGACTTTTAATTAACATTTTTCTCCAGAACTAACTCCCATCTACATGGCAAAATAAGAATGATAATGAAATCACAATCCCATTTATTTTCCCTCATAGAGCAAAGTCTAGATGAAATGAAGAAGTTGTTGCTGCTGCTGTTGGGATGTGCTGTTCAGGTATGCTATTATTCTATTCTTTGGCTCATTTACAGTACAGTTTACAGATGTTCGTGTGTATAAACAAGTTCATATAAAGTCGTGCATATCCGTGCGTTTTTGTGTGCAGGACCTTTCCGCAGGCTGCAGGCATTTAGATCCTAATCTCACTTCCATTTTTGTTTTCAGTGTGAGGAGAAAGAGGTGTACATTGAGAGGATCCAGACATTGGATTATGATACTAAGGCTGCCATAGCGGTATACATCCAGGAGGTATCAAACTACACTTTCTGCCTGTCAGTTAAAACTTGTGTATCATACTCACAAACACTGTGAACAAATCAACAGCGTATTAGTCACAGATTACAACTAAGCTACAAAATAGTCTGAATGAGTGTTTGCTTATCCAGTGGACCAGCACTTAATTTGTGCTATGGACAAATCGCTGTGATCATGAATTCATATGTTATGAATGCCTTATCCCACAATGAACAATAGAAATGATTTAATTGTCAAATAGTTTTCCAACCTCCCTGTCATATCGGAAACCTTGTATCTCCAAGTTTCCAATTCGTACGTTCTTTCGCAAAGTAAAGCCCTGCTTCATCATACAAAGCGGTCGCACAAAAGTAGTGAAAACAGTGCGAGGCGTTGTGTGCATGTAGATCAGCTGTTTTCACTAGTTTAAATCATTTTTAAAATAATAAATGCTAAACGAACGGTTTTGGATAACGACGATTATGCTTTTAGTAGATTTGACTAAAAGCAGTAGATCTCTTTGTCTGTTCATATTTGATTTTCTCTTCTGTCCTGTGGTGCTGTACCTCTGTATTCTAGGTAAGTCAGGAGAGCGTGTTAGACCTGCAGTGGCTGGAAAGCAACGAAATAGATCCAGATGAACTGGAGGCCGTTGCCAAGAGCATGGCCCTGCAATTCAGACACCTGCTGGACCTGAGGGACTCCCAGCAAGAGGTACCTACATTTGACATCCAGATGACTTATGCAGGCCTCAGCTTGGCTATTTTAAAGGTGTAATTTTCCCTTTATGATAGGGTGACCATATTTTCAGCCGCTCAAACCGGTACGCGAACCACTGTTGCCTAAAACCGGGACTGTCAAAGCAATGCGCACGTTACCGCGTCCGTGCATGCACACATACATTCAGGCAGTTATTGATTGACAAACAGCCTCAGCGATGAATTCAGACACGCAATGAATTTGTTCATGTTTTCTGATTGTTTAGGTGAGCATTTTTACATGAAAAGAACATGTTAAATGTCTATGCAACCACTGAAAACAGCTATTATTTTAATTCTGACGAAAACCGGGACATTTTCGTAGTGAATGTTGAAAACCAGGACATAATGAGTGTTTTAGAGATATTTGTCGAGACACAGGGACACGCAGCTTGAAAACGGGACAGTCCCGGCCAAAACGGGACGTCTGGTCACCCTACTTTAAGATCAGAAACCTTTCATTATAAAATAAATAATTCGAATAATATGGTCCCCACTCATTTAGGGTATTTGTTTGTCACAGTATTTTGCACATGAAATGTGTCCTCTGCATTTATCCCATACATATAGCCTACAGTATGTTACTGCAAGCCTATTAAGCATCGTTATTTTATTTTTTTTCTACTTCATTGCAAGCTATTTTATTCAATAAATAATACATTTACGTCGCTCTCTGCCACGATGTGCTGTAGTTATCCCACAGAAGTTATCGATTGCAACTTTAAAAGGCTGATGCATTTCAGTGAAAAGATTCTGTGAGTGCATGGCCTCGCAGGAGTAGCATTGTTCCATTACACAGGCTTTTATTGTACTTTATTGAGTAGCAGGGAAAACTGACCTGCTGTGTTTGTTCTCCTATCCTTTGATTGCAGACTATAGCGGAGCTGATGCAGGAAAAGGAGGGTATGGTTAGTTTGCCCTGCAGTGGCTTGCTCAGCCCCTCCATCTACGGTCCCAGCCCAGCTCAGCAACACCTGGCTGTGGAGCTGGCTGACTCCAAGGCCAAGATCAGACGTCTCCGACAGGAACTGTGAGTAACAGCTGGACAGCTGTGACTGCTCAAAGGGAGCAAGAGACCTTTTAACTCTAGTTACATGCAAAGGAAACAAAGACCCAGACACAGAAACAAACCATCAAATAAGGTGGTTTAATCCCGTTGGGTGAGGAATTAACTTTCCACCAGTGCACACTGCACATTAGAGTTCTGTATAATTCTACTTTATGATTCAGTCAATAATCTATCCAAAGATAGTTGTAAGATTATAGGAAATATATCATTTTACAACATTCTTTGGATAGATTATTGACTAAAACATTATAGTAATGATATAGCAAAAAGCACCCACTCAGAGATGGTCATTCTTTGTTCTAGAGATTACTTAAAGGAGCTATAGTCAACTTTTTCTTGAAAAGAATAATGTCGAAAATATTTTATAAAAAAGATTACACTTCATATATGTGTTTCTATTCAAAAATTACCACAAAAAGCATAAAAAATGATAAAATAATCATTTTGGCCATTGTCAGGCTGACTTTGTTTATATCCCTCTTCTATTCTTTTATATTAGCGTTTTTTTTTTTTGCGTCCGTTTTTCAAGAAAAAGTTGACTATAGCTCCTTTAAATAAAATATAACTTAATGGAATGGCTGAACTGTTGCTAGAAGTTCAACACTTTGCTAGAGGGAATGGCACCTCTGAATGGATTGAATTTGTGTGCAGGGAGCGATAGGGAGAGAGAGAAAGAGCTGAGAGAGCTGAAGCCTGATACTCAGGGGCGTCACAAGGGGTAGGAAAGTGGGACTGAGTTGCCGGGGCCCAAGGTGTAGGGGCCCTAGTAACTTTAGCTATTGAAAAATAGCAGATATACAAGCTCACAGCGCGGCACCGAGTGCCGCGCTGCGAGCTTGTAGATCTGCTATTTTTGAAAAGTCGTGAAAAATGTGCGCAAATCTTTGAATATAATGTATTTTTTAAGTGAACATTTGTAACTAAAATGTTGCTTCTGGGGAGTCCCTGGAACTAAATATTTTGAGATGGGGGGGTCCTTCACATGAAAGAGTTTGAGCATCACTGACATGGAAACATAGGTTTCTTGTATATCTGCTATTTTTCAATAGTTAACATTCATGGGGGGCCCGCAGTGAATCCTTGTACCCAGGGCCCAGAATTTGGTGTGACGCCCCTGCTGATACTACATGGATAAGAGATGCCCAGAGGGAGATTGGCCTACATTGCTGCCTGCTTTGGCAAGATCCATGGTAGTGCAGCTCTGCCATTGACCCACATTGGGCTTTGCATTTCTATGCATTCCACATGTGCCCACACCAACACCGTTGGCACTAACGCTGATCTCAAGCCTTTAACCACTTAAACCCTACACACTTTGTTGACCAGAGTCCCCTAGGGCTCTATCCTTGCTCCCCTCCTTTTCTTCCATCTACAACAAATCACTTTGTCAAAAATATTTGATCTACAATGCGTCGCAACTTGCCGCGTTGTAAACTTTTTGTGATCTGCTATTTTCACAGAATGTTCGCCTATTATGACTAGCTTCCCCCGTTCTAAATCAAGTGGATGGCAGTGTTCACACTGTTATATGTCGTGCACAATATCACATAAAGCCATCAAATACAGCATGACTTTGCGCTTTTGAATGGCCATGACCTCACACAGCGCTTTTATGTATGGCTGGAAATATAATATCACTGACAATACCTGCTTCATGTTGGGAAAAGATTTAGATGAAAAAAAACTAAACAAAAAGAGATACCCCTGGGTATTTTGGAAAATAGTGTCTTCTAGGAGTGGCTTCACGTGCTGTAGCTGTGTGTGTGTGTGTGTGTGTGTGTGTGTGTGTGTGTGTGTGTGTGTGTGTGTGTGTGTGTGTGTGTGTGTGTGTTTGTGTGTGTGTGTGTGTGTGTTTGTGTGTGTGTGTGTGTGTGTGTGTGTGTGTGCGTGCGTGCGTGGTAATGCAGTGTATTCAAAAGTACTGCACTCTAACCTACTCTCTCTCTCTCTCTCTCTCTCTCTCTCTCTCTCTCTCTCTCTCTCTCTCTCTCTCTCTCTCTCTCTCTCTCTCCACCAGAGAGGAGAAGAGTGAGCAGGTGCTGGACAGCAGACATGAGGTGGAGAACCTGGAAGCTGAGCTGAAGAGGATCCAGCAGGAGGTGTGAACAGAGCAGGAGAGAACCAACACCACAACGTTCTGTCACTAACCTTTAATACATACGGTCACCTCCTGGAACCCAGCTGATTCAAATGGTTAAATACGAAATAGATAACTCTGGGAATCAATATAGTTACTGTCTCTCACATTTAGGCAATACATTAGGGTAATATTTACAGGTTCTCATTTAACAGTCACACACTCACCTGGGGAATACAAGCCTGGTCTGACCCAGGTGATGGGGTTATAACTGAATCACTACCTAGGTTACCTCCTATACTGCGTAGTAGATTTTTGGAGCGGTGAAGTAGCTCCCTACAAACTAGTTTGCGTGTCTCCCTGTCCTCAACCCTGTCCCGTACAAATAGCTGCAATGCAGGCATGGGTCACCGAGTGGCGCTGTTGAGCAGCCGAGACCCACACACACACACACACACACTAAATATGCTTGCTATGTTTCTTTAGTACAATGGTGCATGGCCGGAGTTATGTTTCATTAGTACAACGGTGCGTGGCCGGATTTTTAAACTATTAAAACAGGAACAGATTGAGAAGACCACTGTTGTGCAGGGTATAGCTGCTCAAATTCACCGCTCCACTTTGAACTGAGGTTTGATTTTTAATTTAACATGCATAGTGCTACTTATGGACACATACACTTTGCTATAAAGCCTTCCCTATACCTTCAACAGAACTCCCAGTTGCAGGTGGAAGCGCGTGCATCGCGCACCTACCGCGACGAGCTGGACGCCCTGAGGGAGCGGGCCATCAGGGCAGACAAGCTGGAGAGTGAAGTGGGACGATACAGGGAGAAGCTGCACAACATGGACTTCTACAAAGCCAAAGTGGAGGTTATTAACACTCAACTTCTATTGTAACTGTAAAACTGAGACTATGGAGCGTGTGATGGTAAATCACGGAATGCCGTGATGCAAGATGTGAGATATACTAAGGATTTATTGCTTAGTTTCTTCATATACCTTTCACGGCGAACTGTGTTTTCTTTGGCCCTTTCTCCAATGAAGATCAATGATACACTATTAATAATAGTAGACTAATCATCATGATAATGATAATCATAACAATGATGCAGTATACCTCAGTTTAAGTGAGTCTTTGTAGTGAAGTGACAAAGTGTGTGTGTGTGTGTGTGTGTGTGTGTGTGCGCGTGCGTGCGTGCGTGCGTGCGTGCGTGCGTGTGTGTCTCACAGGAGTTGAAAGAGGATAATCGGGTGTTGCAGGAGACCAAAGAGGTGCTTGAAGATCAGCTGGCAGGCCTGAGGTCACGGTCTGACAAACTCCACCAGCTGGAGAAGCACATCCTGCTGCTGAAGGCACGGGTCCACGACATGGAGCAGGTCAGACCATGGTTCAGTGGGCTTGAGGCAATGTTAAGAGTTTAGTCAGGAACACTCACGTCTAAGTAGATTTAACCATTTATTGCATACATGGAATACAGTTAATCTTGGCGTTAATGGGCTCCGCGTTCCGAGATGTTCCCTGGATTTTGTGCAAGCTTTCTGAGCCTACTAAGCACAATCAGGGTCACGCTAAGCAATAGCCCCCATAGGGATACAATAAGCAGAACAATAGCAATACATTGACATGTAACTTAGTCAAAATCACAGTATTTGAGTTTAACAACATTGACATGTAACTTAATCAGACAATCACAAGTATTTGAGCTTAGCCAGATTGATGGTGCAAAGGTGGAGGATGGAGTGGAGGAAGCAGCTATAGCAGCGAATGATTCTGAAGCTTCAGAAACCAAGCATAGGTAGAGAAAGCAAGCCGTATTTAAAGGAGCCTTCCCTACTGATTGAGAGCTTTGATTGGAGTATGGCAGTCATGTGACGTAATGACCAGCAGATAGGTTAATGAGTTATGAGAACAGAGCTGACGGACAGCTGACTACAGCTGGGCGGGACGACTCCCGTGTCCTGCATAAACTAAAGCTGTCGCTTCATTTATTTACATTAAAAACTGTATCCATCCATGTATTACAGAAAGCAAAAAACGTTGTCGTTTTGTTTCATATTCCCAAAAATAGATAATCTGGACTTCATGTCACCCAGCCAGTGCTTATCCTTTTGTGTGTCCTCTTTAGGAGAAGGAGGTGGATCGGAGACGCACGGAGGAGCTGCAGGAGGAGAACCTTGCTCTGTGCCTGGCTCAGAGGAGAAGCATGGAGGAGTCGCAACACCTGGGCTGGGAGTTAGAGCAGCTGTCCAAGTCCACAGACAGCACCCAGGGTAAAGTCAGGCAAAATGTTGAACAGATACACAAAGAATAGTGACGCTTACGGGTCCATTGAGTGAGTGGGTAATGAATGACTACATTCTGTATTTGAGGAGCGTGTATCAAAACAACATCCCGGTTCCAACAATGGAACAAGGGCGGAGCGCTTGTTTTCGGTTTTCGGTGGAGATTACGGAGGCGCGCCGGCGTCATATTATAAACACAATCTGATCTAGCTATAATAGCCATCACGACATAAGCTATTTATTATAATCACTAATTCACTATGAAGTGTCTTTAATTATAATTAAAGTAAAAATAGTCAAATAACAAGGACAAATTCTTCTGCCCACAACCTTATCAAACCAAAATGCCTAAACTACTGTAAATGTAGGTCTATTATAACTATGATAATGGTTCTTGTAAGTCCCAATTATTAAGTAGAATACATGACCTTATAAATATAGAATGTTTATAATGTGTTATGATTATTTCTTGTGTTATATGTTATGAAACATCGCATGTAGGCCTATTATATTATCTCTAAGTATAACCTATACACGAGTGAGCTCTCGGCGCCTCCGCGCGGTCCAGGTGAACACCATGGAGCGCTCCCTACCTCCGGTTCAGCCAATCACAAGCTTCCACTGCTGGATGCGGGATGTTGTTTTGATACAAGCATTTGAGGATGGTTCCTGTGTTTCTGTGTTTAGGCCAGCCCCTGAGCGAGGAGGTGAGTGAAAGAACCCAGAGTCGCATTCTCAGGCTGGAGAAAGAGAACCAGAGGCTGCTGTTGACCATCGAGGATCTGAGAGCCACCTCCAATAACAGCAGCCCCCAACACAACCACTACCATGACCACAACCATGTCCCCCAGGCTGTCTATTGCCCACATTCATTAACAGAGCAACACTTGGGTGCCCAAACCTGCTGCTCACATTTAGAAGACAGCACCAGAATATCGCTGTCTAGTGCAGTAACACAGGAAATGATAAATGGAGACTCGAATGGCCACCAGCGACCACCTTCAGAGGATTCCCTGTGCATGGAGGGTGAAAGTGGGCCCGGGGAGGATCCAGATCTTCATGATCTGGAGAAAGGACAGCTAGAGGAAGGGAAAGGTGGAGAGCATCCCAAAGAGATCACCTCTGATCTTGATGTGTTAGACAACATCCACAATGGTCTCCATCAAGCCGTTGGCTCTTGTGGTAATTCCCCTGGCTCTAAGAGTAGCAGCCCCCAGCGTGACAGCTGTATCAAGGGCCTGTCGGGTCGCTCCTGCTACACCACCAAACACACAGAGCGACTAGAGGCCAAGTGCAGGACCCTGGACACGGAAAACCAACGCCTACAGGCTTCTCTTGACAACACTGGTAAGTTCTATTGTCTGAATCTGTGATTCTCAACTAGGGTTCACATCATGCCTTTGGTGCAGATCCAGCTTATTATAAAAAAACACATTACATACATACATACATACATTTCCATTATCAATGTTCTTTTTAAAGTGTAAAGTTGTCAAATATGTCCTTCATTTCATTGTATATTTACAGGTTATGTATCATATCTGCCATGTGCAACTTTAAAGCCTACAAGCCAAACAGAAATGTAATTGTCAACGACAAAAACACAATTAAATTGTTAATCACAATTATTTGAGTGACAACTAATCGTCATGTAAAATGTCATAATCGTGACAGCCCTAGTCCCGTTTGCTTGATCTCTTTCTTGATCTCCTACTTGCCCTCCGTCACGTCAGGTCGGAAGCTCCAGCGTCTGGAGGCAGAGGTTCAGGACTTGGAGACTGAGAACCAGAGCCTGCAGGCTGCCCTGGAGGAGCTGCGCATCAACTCCCGACGCCTGGAGCAGCTGGAGGGAGAGAAGCAGAGCCTGGAACAGGAGAGCCTGGGCCTGGAGAGGGACAAGAGGCGTCTGGAGAAAGAGAACCGCCGACTCCGCCAGCAGGTTAGTGGTGGTCGGTAGGGCTGTCACAATTATTACATAATCATCTAATTGCAATTATTTGACATAATCGCAAATATTTTGTCATAATCGTCATCATCGTGAATGCAGATCTACAAGCTCACAACGCGTCGGCTATTTCCACTATCAATGTTATTTTTTAAGTAGAAAGTTGTCAAATATGTCAGTAATTTCTTTGTGTATTTTCGGTTATGTGTCATATCTGCCATGTGCAACTTCAAAGCCTACTAGCCAAACAGAAATGTAATTATCAACGACAAAAACACAACTAAATCGTTAATCGCAATTATTTGAGTGACAATTAATCGTTATGTAAAATGTCATATCGTGACAGCCCTAGTGGTCGGGTGCAGCTGCATATCGGATCTCAGTTGTAGCAAGAAAGAGGATGACTGCTGCTAATTCATTCTAAGTCAAATCTAAATCCAGATGGCATTTACAAAATTATGAATTCAAAAAGCATTTATTTTCACGGTTCTGTTGAGCACAGCACTTACTGAAGCTGTAGGATCTGGGTTGCCGTGTCATTGTTCCGCAGCCACATTACTCCGACGTTGCGCTTGTCTGACTCGCCCCATTACTAACCCTATCCATAACCCTAGCCCTAACCGCGTTCGTAGCCACGTAGTCGGAGTAATGAGATGTCGGACTTATGTGCAGCCCTCAGATCTGGCACTTATCATATCGTCACTGTTGGGCAGAAACCTCTTATCTCCAAGTTTAAAATTTGTATGTTTTTTCGCAAGTGAAGCCCTGCTTCATCATACAAGGCCGTCGCACAAAAGTTGTGAAAAAAGCAGATCTGCAAGCACACAATGCCTCGTGGTGCGAGGCACTGTGTGCTTGTAGATCGGCTGTTTTCACCAGTTTAGTAAAAAAAAAATGATAAAAACGAACGGTTTTGAAAAAATTTCACTCGACAACCACGATATTATAAAACTAATAGCAGATATGTTATTTATTCCTTGCTTTTTGATTCACAGAGGAGCTGTTGAAAATAACAAACAGTGATTGAATAGAATGACTGCTATTGTGCACTAACTTGTCCTAGGCTGAGATCCAGGAGGCCACTTTGGATGGGAACAATGTGCGTATAAGCGGTCTGGAGAGGGAGTTACGCACCCTTGGGAAGGAGGTGGAGGGACTGAGGGAGACAGCAGAGAGGGTCAAAGGCCTGGAGAGGGACAACAGGGAGCGGGCCAAGCAGGCTGCTATCGACCACGGCACCCTGGCAACCCTGAGAGAGGTGAGCTGAGGGAGCCAGCGACCCACTGCTGTCTGACACAGGTTTATAGAGCAGGGGTCTTCAACATTTTCAGGCCAAGGACCCCTTAGTTGAGAGACAGATGAAGCAGGGACCCCCACAACCTTTTCATAGATTCCATATAGTTTAATTGTTCGACAGCACGATCATCAGTGTATTTTGGATTCGTGTCAATTTGTGTTTTCAGATATTTAACCACTTGAACCGTCAATACGTCAATACTAAGACCTTTAACTCTGTACTTAGTCTGCTCTTTTTTCCCTCTACACCAAAGAACTTTTGCCAAAAATCAGCACGAGGCGTTGTGAGCTTGTAGATAAGCTATTTTTGGCTAAGGTTCTCAGAATATTGATACTAGGGTTCAAGTGGTTAATATAAAAAAGGAGAAAAAAAAGTTTCGATCACACAAAGATTTGGAGGACCCCTGTAGTAACTCTGAGGACCCCCTAGGGGTCCCGGACCCCCTGTTGAAGACCCCTGATATAGAGCAAACTAACTAAATGTCTGCTGTCAATTCTTTCTCTTAACATGAAGCTGTATGCTATATTAGCCCAGCTCAGGGACGGACTGGGACTAAAATTCAGCCCTGGCATCTTGGCCAGACCAGCCCCCACAACCAACGCGCGCGAAGATACTCTACCGGTCGAGGGCGGCACATATAAATACACAAGTGTTTAATACCACAACTTTTACAGACAACAAATGATAACTACACAACTACACAATCCATAAATTGTATAACATACAGTTCTCACCACCAAACAGCGGAGTATGAACATGATTAGTGCCAAAATGTGTCAGAACTTTGGCTATTTTTTTTTTTTTTACACCAGCCCCCCCCAGCCCCCTAGCCTACCAGCCCACCGGGCAAATGCCTGTATGCCAGATGGCCAGCCCGCCCCTGGCCCAGCTAGACTATCTGCCATTGCTAACACAAAGCAACAGCCTCGCACAATAATACGTAAATTATTCTCAGTTGTGAGGGAACCGACCAGCTAGGGCATCACCTTTGAGCTACTCTGATTAGTTGCAGTTGTAGTTGTAGTATGTTCCACTGTGTTCGTCTCGTTCACTTTGGTTGTTGCCTTCCACTTTGTTTCTTGGGCTACTCTGATTGGTCCATTTGTGTCGTTGTTGTAAACTTCCCCGGATTTTTATTTTTATTTTTATTTTTTTGAATGGCTGAGAACCAGACTATATCTATATTGTCTGGCTATGCGAGGCTAACGCTGTACGACCTCTGGCTCTGGACCAATAGGAGCTGGTGAACGAGAAGCTAAAGAGCCAGCAGAGGGACAATGAACTGGAGAGGCTTGCCAATGAGCTGGAGATGAGAGACGGGGACCAGGAGAACCAACCACTGGCTGACCTGGAGTCACCTGACAACAGGTACTCACACACTGCTGGAACTCTGATTTCACCTTAAAAAGCTCATATCTGGAGGACAGAGTTGAGCTGTATGTTTTTCTAATATAAATCAGTGGTTCTCAACCTATTCAGGCCGCGACCCCCAAATTAATCATATTTTAACTGGGACCCGCCCTCTCACCCTGACGAGCACTAAGAGTTGAGGAATTCCATTTTGTATAACATGGTTCTATTGTGAAAATAGACAATCTACATGCTCACAACGCCTTGCAATTTCTGCCTCTAATATTTGACAATTTAGCCAATGTTTAATATGTCATTTTAGATGTGCAAAATGTGCATACTGTATTTACTCTATACAAAAATATGAACAAAATAAAAATAAAACAATTCACAGGAGGCAGGCAAAAAGAAAAAGTACTATAGTCATAAAACTTCATTCTATTGCAGTAAGTTATAGCATAAACCCAATTTCCAATGTTTGATTTGTTTACTGTTGAGTGAGAAAACAATGTTGCACATTAAGTTAATCATCGGGGGATCCCCCAACATAACTTGGGGACCCTCCTGGGGGTCCCCAAGTTACCCACAGGTTGAGAGCCAGTGATATATATAGTAGTATAGTTCTGTAGTATATAGTTCTGTCTCTGAAGATAGAGTAGAGTAACATTTGGGAAGGTACCATTGTTGTTAGGCTATAAATCCAGTATTCCTCCATCTAGCAGATTCAAGATGCTAGAGTCAGAGCTGGAGATGTGTCTGAAGAGGTCCCTTCAGATCAAACAGGACAAGATGGCCGCCCTGGAGGCCCGCCTACAAGAGATGACCACTCTCAATCAGCAGCTGCGCCAGGAGCTCAAGACTGTGAGTTTAGGCCATTAGTTGCATGTCCTTAAAGAGGTTGTGCCATAGTTTTGTCTATGGAGTTAACATTACCCCCAGGTGTGGTTATAATATGCAAGTATGTCTTCCCTGTGTACTTTTGGTTACTTCCTGAAAGCTGAAAGCCTCTGAGTCAAAAGGCCAAATTGAAATACACTGATATAATGACATCATAATATCATCCCCCCCGCCCCCTTTTACCACAATGTGGGTGTGGCTAACTTAAGCTGGGTCACCACCTGACAACCAGGCATACTTAATGAACTGGTGGGTGTGGCCACATAAAACATAATTTTTAACACTTTCTGTACACTTTTTTGAAAAGAAATCTTCCTCCAAGTATAATCATAATACCTGATGATTATGTTGTAGGGGGGAGAAAAGAATCACGGCACCCCATCTTTAAGTCAATTGGTTTCAGTAGAAATACCACACAATGCATTGACATTAAACTGTTGGGTTTGGAGCTGTTTGGACACTCACTATTCTGCCAAGAATGAGTACATACTGCAAACTGTACAGGAAAATAGGGCATGTGAGAACGCCTCTCCTACTGCCTATACAGTGCTGAAGTCCTGACGTCACTCGGTCATCCCCTGGGATGCAGAAGTTTTTCGCTATGGAGAATAACATTGGGTCGTCTTAAAATTGTCTCATATAAGCATTATGGTCCAAAAATAAACAAACTGTCTCTGCGATATTGTCGGAGAAGTGACTCTGTATCTTTCACGATAGTCATGCAGTCACACATATTTGATACATTCTGTTTCTGGGTCAAACCACAGAGATCATTAGTTTATTTTTGGAACACAGTTCTTATTTGACGCGATATAAAAAGAGTCTATGGGCATTCAGAATGGGGGGGTAAAAACACGTCCCATGTAGGATTGCGTAAATTACGAGAACGCATTATTACTTTAACCATTATTTTATGCTTTAAATGTTAAAAAATATCAGATATACAAGCTCACGGTGCCGCGCTGCCAGCTTGTAGGTCTGCTATTTTAGAAAATTTGCATATCTGCTATTTTTCAATAGCTAAAGAACAAAATAATTCCAAGCCTAAACGGGTTTTAGTGATAGCTTTCTGTTGAAAGGAAGATGTTATTTTGTATTGTTTGGGAATGAACAAAGTGAGACATTGGACCTGTTTGTCATCCCGTGCAGGTGAAGCTGAACTACGAGGCGCTGCAGCAGAGGGAGGAGGAGGAGCGGAGAGCTTCCCCGGCCTCCACCCCTCCCAGGGAGACGGGCGGCACCGTGAGCCAATGGCAGCGCGAGAGCCAGGAGGCCACCAAGGAACTGCTGAAGGTCAAAGACCGCTTAATCGAAGTGGAGAGAAATGTAAGCGGGTGACCTCCATAATAAGGAGGATTTTACGGTGTTTTTAAGTGTGGAAATTTGGTTCCATATTGATTAACCCATTTAGAACGGGTACACATTATTGTGTATCATTATTTTATGCTTTAACTATTGAAAAATAGCAGATATACAAGCTCACAGCGCGGCACCAAGTGCCGCGCTGCGAGCTTGTAGATCTGCTATTTTTGAAAAGTCGTGAAAATTTGAATTTTGACCCGACTCTATAAGTGTCTTTTGAATCCTTCTAAGGTTGTTTGAAAAACCGATGTTTATATGTCAGCGATCTGGCCAGCCATCGTCAAAGAAAAGGTCCTTTTCACTTAACTGAAGCTCAGTTAGTCTGTTCTTGAGAGACTACTATGTCAGTGGTTCTCAAACCTTTTCATGTGAAGGACCCCCAAAATGATATGTATTTGGCTACGGACCCCCTATATCAAAATATTTAGTTCCAGGGACCACCTAGAAGCAAAATTTGAGTTACAAACGTTCGCTTTGAAAATACATATATTCAAAGATTTGCACACATTATCACGACATTTTCCAAAAATAGCAGATCTACAAGCTCGCAGCGCGGCACTCGGTGCCGCGCTGTGAGCTTGTATATCTGCTATTTTTCACTGGTTAAAGCATTCAATAATTCTAGGCCTAATGGCTTTAGAGGTACATTACAGTGGGACAATAATTCATAAACATGACTTGTTTGTGAGTTATTTTGATCATTTACAAACAGTATCATAGAAGAGATGCCTAAATCTCAAAGTGGTGGAAGAGATTCCATCTTGCCAGCGGCTGCCTTCGTCCGAAGGAATATTATTGCTGTTTCTGGAATCAGCTCAGTCTATATTACAATTGGACCACCACATCAGTGGGTGATCTGTTTAAAATGTACCACCACAGCTTCTCTACATAATGTCTAGTATTTTCACCAATGGTCAGAGTAGTAGGGATATGATAGAGTGATACCACTGCCTCACTATTAACACTGATATATTTTGCTTTAATCTGTAACAACGCCGGTATATTAGTAGCCTATAGTAGTATCAATTTGGTGTGCGTGAAAATTACACAGTTTATTACTCCTCTCCTCTCCTCTCCTCTCCTCTCCTCTCCTCTCCTCTCCTCTCCTCTCCTCTCCTCTCCTCTCCTCTCCTCCCCTCTCCCCTCCCTGCAGAATGCAACACTGGAGGCAGAGCGGCAGGCTGTGCAGACCCAGCTAAGGCAGCAGGAGAGCCAGTATGACAGCCAGCAGGCTCAGATTGTAGCCCTGCAACGGCAAACAGCCTCGCTGCAGGAGAACAACACTGCCTTGCAGACGCACAATGCAAACCTGCAGGTATGTACAGTACCACCATTGTATAATGCTTCTGGTTAGCATGCCCTACATACAGTAGCACATGCAGGAGTGGCTCAGGAGGTAGAGCAGGCGTCCAGTAATGAAGACTCGCGTAGCGGTCCTGGCACCAAGTCTGCTAAAGCCTGACTGCCTGACAGCGTGTTGTCGGTTCGACTGCCGAGCCCGACGACCTTTGCGTGTCATTCCCCATCTATCTCTCCCCTTTTAGTGTCAGTCTACTGTAGTCTGTCAATAAAAGCCAAAAGGATTTCTAAAAAAAAACACACACAAAAAAAACCTGATTCCTGGCTCCTCCATCGAAGAATCCTTGAGTAAGACGCAGGTTAGAGACTTGCCTGGCTGCCTCTGCCATATGTGGGAGAATGTAGGCATATGTGTAAATGGTAAATGGGTGAATGTGAAACATACAGTCCACTGTAAAAGTTAAAGGGATATTTCCCTTTCAAATAAAATACATAAAAAAAGTAACGGAAAAATCACGGCCCCCTCACGCATTCGAATGTCCGTCTAATTCATGAGGGTGCCGTGATTTAGATAACATTATAGTGCTGACATTACTGATACTAAACATTGTCGCCACCATAGTAACAGCCACATGCTGAAACAATGCCCGTTTTGATCACAATGAGATGATGTCTGCCGTCTGTCATCTGTCTGCATGCTATCATCACTGATACTAAACGGTGTCGCCACCATGGTGACAGCCGCATGCTGAAACAATGCCCAGAGACACCAGAGACTGATACTTGCACAACTGGACGTCAATGGTGACTGTTCTGCCGAACGTGCACCGGTCTGCAACATTACTTCTGAGACTCCTACATTCAATCCCTCATATACTGTGCATACCCCCCGGGCACAGGACTAGTATATTACCAGTAAGACTCCCTAATCGGGAGAGAAGCGACCGTCAGGTCACATGTATACACAAAGAGGGGACAGATTCATGTTGATGGGATGAGTGTAGACATACTGTGTTGCGATTTGGGTGATTTTAGGGCAAAAATTTTAGGAGCAGTGTCCAAAAATGTGTTGTGCAAGAATGGGCCTCTTGGTGGCGCTAGAAGAGGGCATGTGAGAAATGAGGGGTGGGGTGTCCGCGTTGCCTTGGCAGACTAATAGGTACCGGCCCCGGCTGCATTTTATGTGAGCTGCAGTGTCCTAAAATGTGTTATGCAAGAATGGCCCTCATGGTGGCGCTAGAAGAGGGCGATGTGAGAAATGAGGGGTGGGGTGTCCGCGTTGCCTTGGTGAATGAATAGGTACCGGCCCCGGCTCTCCCGGACGCTCCTAGCCGGAGTTACGGCATTTGATGTGAGCTGCAGTGGAGGGGGTCCTCCACTGGGGGCGTCACCACTTTTGCATCCGTTCTGGAGCAGCAGGAGTGGGTGGTCCCCGGGAATTCCCCGTGAGCAGCCCCGTTGGGGTGGTCATTGGGGTGGTGATTTGGTCATGTTTGCAAATTTGGTCATTTTTTACACCTGGGGGTCCCCCAGGGACCTGGGGGTCCCTAGAGCTCTGGGGTCCTTGGAGGTTGTAGTTTGGCAGGTAAGGAGTGTGTGTGCAAAATTTGGCATGGATGGGGGCAACGGTTGTGGAGATATGAGCAGGGCAAAAGTGTGACGTGTGACGTGTGACGTGACGGAGAGACAGACAGCCGGTGGAGGTTTTGGTAGTAAGTGCGACCTGACGGTCGCAATTATTATTATTTGATAAAACCCAAACAACTTTCTTTCTCTTCCAGGTGGAGAAGTCCACGCTGAACTCCCAGTGTGCATCCGTCGTGGCCCAGAATGCCCAGCTGGAGTGCCAGCAGTCCGGAGTAGAGGGTGAGCGGGAGAGTGCCGTGCGGGAGCGTGAGGAGGTGCGCGGTGTCTACGAGCAGCTGCTCCGCGACCACGAGAGGCTGGCGGCCGTGCACGAGCGGCAGGCCATGGAGTACGAGGCTCTGATGGGCAAGCATGGCTGCCTGAAGAACGTGCACCGCACACTGGAGCTGGAACACCGCACGCTACAAGACAGGTGGGGGGAAATGAAGGAAGGGTGGGTGGGAGGGTTTAGGAGTTTGCTTTCTAGATCAGTGGTTCTCAACCTTTTCAGGCTGTCACCCCCAAAATAATCATATTTTAGCTGGGGAGAGTTGAGGAATTACATTTTGTATAACACGGTTCTGTTGTGAAAATAGCCGATCTACATGCGTTGTGATCGTAGATCGGCTATTTTCACAATTTCTGTCTCTAATATTTGAGAATTTGGCCAATGTTTAATTTGCCATTTTAGAGGTATTAGAAAGTCCTTAAATTGTCATTTTAGAAATGTGCATATACCCTCTATACACTTAAAATTTATGTTGGTTTGTTTACTGTTGAGAGAAAAATAATTAAGTTAATCATCTTGGTGGGACCCCCCAAAATAATTTGGGGACGCCCCTGGGGGTCCCGACCCACAGGTTGAGAACCACTGTTCTAGATGCTAGGAGGGGAAACAGGGGGAATGGGAGAAAATGTTATGAGCTGATTTAAAGCATTAAAACGTTTATTAAGCCAACTGGAGACAGAGGTTTTACTCCCACTTTCTTCTGTATAACACTGTACAACAAGACTGTGAGTAGTCCAAGCCCACGGTTGTACAAGGTATTTGGGATGTAAGATAAATAAGCAGACGGGAAAGTCCTGTTCTGGCGAAGCCCGAACTGGCGAAGTGGGGATTTGTCTCCTACCGTAGCGATCTGGCGAATCGATTGTCCACGACACTGCAAGCGGCGCGAAGGCCAGCGGACCTTGGTCCTGCTCTTCGCCCCCGAGCGCCGCAGGCGCGAGTGGCCGCGAAGAGCGGGCCAGGGCCGCGCGGCCGGCGGAGCGCCGCGCGAGTTACGAAGCTGTGGTGAATGCAATCGTTATATTTATGCCCAGGCCGTAAGGCCTGGGCAAGCGCACGATAAACGCCCTGTCCAGAAGACGTTCGCCAGATCGCTACGGTATCGGACATTTCCCCACTTCGCCAGTTCGGGCTTCGCCTAAAAGGTACGTGCCCAAGCAGACAAAGGCAAGCATTTACTGAGTTGTTTAAGCCAAAGCAGTGCAACCATGACCAGTGGCATGACTAGAGCATGACAAACCTAGCACTCCTGCTGATAAGGTTGTGTAACTTAAACGTTGTGTATACATATTGTGTTGTTTATCTCATTCATGCCACTAAATGAGCGCTGTCCACCCATAAGTGGTCTAAAGTGGTCAGATGGATGGGCCATGAACGCTTCAAGTGGGCTCTGGTCCAGAAAAGGTTGAGAACCACTGGTAGGGTATAGAACATTCATCAGATGTGGATTATAAACATTGATAATTGTGCTTGTTGTATTGCCCACACTTTTTTGACTTGAGAGCTACTTTTAAATTGACCATGATCTACCCCAAAAAAGGTTTACCTGAGGGGGCTTTGGAATAGTGGCACTGGCAGTACATACTAATCAGAATGAATGGGGGTACATTTACTATCACCTTTTTTGTCTTAGGAATGCCACAAATACAAAAACATATTATTGAATTCAAGTCTCCATGGCATGAGTAATCAATAGAAAAAAGTCATTTTGGGGGTGAACTACTCCTTTAATTCAAGTGTCAGATGGCAAAAAGAGGGGTTTTGTGATTTTTGTTCATAAATATATTGTAATTATATATATTTTTAGGGGCATGTCATGTTGTCTACCTGCACAGCCTTTGTGATCTACTGGTAGATCACGATCTACCTTTTGGGCACCCCTGTTGTATTGTGTGTTTCTGTGCATGCATATATGCACAATGCACATACCTGTTTGTATTTAGGTATAACAACCTGCTGCAGCAGCGGACCAAACTGGAAGACCTGGAAAAAGCCCTGAAGGAGGAGCAGGAAAAAATGTGTTTGGAGAAGGAGCAGCACAGGATGACTGCTGCTGAATGTCGTCGACTCCAAGATGAGAAGGACTGGTGAGGAGGCACAGGAACATACACACATGCACACGCACACACAAATGCACACGCACGTGCGCGTACACACACACACACACACACACACACACGCACACGCACACGCGCACACACACACACACACACACACACACACACACACACACACACACACACACACACACACGCGCACACACACACACACACCACCTACAACAGTTTTTTTTTGTAGTTACTTTCGGTGCAGAACTTCACAAAACAACAATAAAACAACAGAGAATATTGCAGCAAAAAAGGACAAAACTTTCACACATGGATTCTGCACTGCATGAATGTAATACATCCAACAACTGCAACATCTGCATATCAGTGCTACAAAAAAGATATGTTTTGTTTCTCTTATTCCTGAATCCTAAATCTAGCCAGGCAGACACCCATCCCACTAGTATAAGACTCTTCCATTGTATCAGCAGTTATTTGTCAGAATGACTGAAACAGGTCCCACCTGCGTGGCATTGTGACAAGCCTAACATTGCCACCACAAACCCCCATCTCTTCTTAAGGCTGAACCAGACATACCGTCAGCTCCTTAAGGACAACGAAGAGCTGTCAGCTGATCATAAGCAGCTGAAGAGCCAGCTCAACGTGGCCAAGCTGGAGCACATGCACATGGGGGCCGACTTCTCCAAGCTCAGAGAGCACTTCCAGCACCTAGACATCACCTCCACCAAGCTCACCAATCAGTGTGAGGTATGGGAATTAGGGCATTCACGAATAGTGATTTTTAGTATTCGAATTATTCGACCTCAAAGTATTCGAATAGTCGAATATTCGACAGGACTGACCAAACTGTCAAATATTAAGTAAGCAAGAGGCGAACATTGTGAAAATAGCAGATCTACATGCTCACAACGCCTCGCAATCTGCGGAACCGAGTCACATTAAATATAATACCTACAATTCCAAATGCTTGTCAGGGTGGGGGTCCCCAGTTCAAATATGTTTATTTTGGGGGTCACGGCCTAAAAAGGTTTGAGAACCCCTGGTGTAGAGCATTAACAAATTCATCCACCAGGGGCATTGACAGCTCATTCTTATGACTTCCTATCTAGCCAAGCTTTATAAACTATATATATTTTAAAGAGAAAACAATAAAAAAAAATCAAAATAAGCGAATATTCGACTTCTGTGAACGACGTCGAATAGTGACTTTGATATTCGAATACTTGAATATTCAAATATTTGGTGAATGCCCTAATGGGAATGTGATAGGAGAGACATTGAAGATGAGGAGCCTATTATAATCAATAATGCAGGGGTCAACACTCTTCATAGATCCCTTCAGAGACTTGTTTGTGTGTTTACACATGATCTTTTCTATTAATATGTTGCATCCATGTTAATATGTATTTTCTGACATTTAACCACTCAACGTTTTCAGGCCAGGGAGATGGAGCAGGGCCCCCCAAGTCGGGGAGCAGGGTCGGGCGTACAACATAGCGAGGAATATGTTTAAAAAATATTTAAAGACAAATGGTCATTTTTGAAGAAAAAAAATATTGTTTAATCAAGCAACAATTTTGCTGCAGTACCTATCGCCTTTTTAAGACCTCTGACTTAGACCTTCAATACTTAGTAAACTTGACCATTGGCTCTGTACTGGTCTGATTTAGGCTATAGGCTTTATTGTTTACCACTTGAAACCTGGCATCCCTATTATGGGAATGTCTTAATATGTGAACATTCTACAAAAGAATGCTGATCTACATGCTCTACACATTGCATTGCAACAAATCCTGTATAGGGATTTGGGGGATTAAAATATTTGTCTGTCAAGAATGGGTGAAATTATTTTTCTTACAAGCTCCCATCAATTTTCTGTTTTTAGGAAAGGAAAGAATAGAGAATGAAAGAGCAAGGAAAATAGCTCAGATATTCCTGATATGAGTAGAGTAGAACATGTAATAAGTTGTATAGTACTATATTTAGAAGAATTGGCAATGGAATGAGATAGTTCAAATAGTAACAGATATAGTTAAGATATGCTACAATATACTTACTGTAGGAGATGCAGCAATATAAAGCAACAAATATAGAACATAGATCTTTGTGCATAATACAATAATAGTAATATAGTCTTGTGTGCAGGTGAGACATCATCTGTGTGTGTCTTTGTGATTTCCAGCTGCTGAGTCAGCTGAAAGGGAACCTGGAGGAGGAGAATCGTCATCTGCTGAGTCAGATCCAGAGCCTGATGCTGCAGAACCAAACACTGCTGGAACAGACCATGGAGAGCAAGGATCTGTTCCATGTAGAGTCGAGACAGTACATGTAAGCAAACATTATGTAACACAGTGATTCTCTACCTGGTGGGGCGTGGGGATATTGCAAGTCCAGACCACAAATAGTTGTCAAAACACTGTGATTTTATTGATAATATAACAGAATTTGTGTAAAAAAGAAGTCATTGTTAAGATCCGTCCAAACCCGAAGCTATTTCTTCTATTCTAGTCGCTTCTATCGCTTCACTTTGGTCGCGCAGGTCCGCGTTGGTAAAGAAATTATGTCCCCTTGGAATCAAGGCGAAACACCTGAAAAAAAGTCCCAACTCGCGGCTCCGGACAACATCAACGCTGATTGGCTGTCAGGATGCGATGGGCCGTTGGCGACGTGCTCGGTCGCGCGTTGTCTCGTCTTTGCATTCACTTTGTTTATATTTCATATTAGCATTGAGATACCAGTAAATACGAACTTAAAGTATACAACATTCATTGGTTCCGTTAAAGCACAAACACAATGGATGAACTGATCATTAAAGTGCACGGCACATGGCCCACCCATCTGACCACGTAACTTAAGTGGTCTGCGAACACTGGAGACGTTCAAGTGGGCCCTGATCCAGAAAGGGTTGAGAACCACTGATCTAACATTATCTACTGCTGCATTGCTGTGGTGAAAGGCTGCAAGTGTTACATGTGGGACACTCAAGTACTGGTGGGGGTCCACCTCTCTTTGGTCCTGTAGTCCTGTTAGTCCTAGATTGCAGAGTTGTTCATTCATATCATTCTATGAAACCTTGGGTGGATTCAGATTGTCAACATATGTGTGTTTTGGAGGAATATCTGCAAACAGGTCATCCATTTAGCCTTTCTCTCGTTGTGTATTTTTAGCATTAGTCAGATCAGAACAGAGACAGGGAAGGCAAGTATACAGTATGAAAGTAGATTGATAATTTGTATTCATCTAATTTGTCAAAAGTTTTGTCTTTCTATAATTAAACAGCAATACTGTTTGTAGGGTTTGAGTCTTTTCAAGAACAGCATGGGCCTCTAAATCATGGCACAAAACAAGGACGTGTCGGTTTGCATCATTGCGCCAAAGTACAAAACATCCCAACCAGTCTATTTCGAGCTTCCAAAATACCAGAATGTTCACAGAGCATGCCCTAAAACCACTGTGGGACCAGGCTGTGCATGGATTATTGATGCTCTGGTGTTAACAGGTTACATAAGAAAAGAAAGTTGAGTGACCTAAAAGTGTGTGCCATTTTACCAAGGCTGGCCTATATTCAATACATTCCCTTGCTGCCTGCTGTGTGTATGACAGGATGGGGATGGGGTTCTTCAACGCTTTCAGTCCAAGGACCCCTTAGTTGAGAGAGAGATGAAGCAGGGACCCCCACAACCTGTTAAAAGATTCCATATAGTTTCATCTTTTGACAGCACAATCATCAGTGTATTTTGGATTTATGTCAATTTGGGTTTTCAGATATTTAACCACTTGAACTGTCAATACTTAATAAACTTGACCTTTCACTCTGTGCTTAGTCCGCTCTTTTTCCCCTCTACACCAAAGCTTTTTTCCGAAAATAGCCGATCTACAAGCTCACAACGCCTTGCGCTGCGAGCCATTGTGAGCTTGTAGATCTGCTATTTTTGGCAAAAGTTCTCCGAATATGGACGGATTTGGAGGACCCCCTGTAGTAACTCTGAGGACCCCCTAGGGGTCCCGGACCCCCTGTTGAAGACCCCTGTACTACAGTATGTAAACTGTGTTAGTACATACAACGTTGTGGTTCTTTACTGAATTAACATGTGTGATGTTATTTCAATGTTCATGCATAGAAATAAATGTATAGTAGGACATACGTTCCATTCTTAGCAATGCTGTGCTTCCATGTCAAAGAGGAATTAATCAATCCACGAGGGCCTCCGTGATGCGTTTGCTCCATATAAAGACACGTTGGCTATGGTTTCCATAGCAATCGTCCCTCGTCCTCCAGCAAAGTCAGTGACTGTGAACACAGAAGTAGGCCGGCTGCTCATGAGCCATCTTATTCCTTTATATTTATGGCCAGACATGTAATTTCTGTTTGTGAATGTCATTGTCATTGTACTACTATTTACACAGTCAATAATCTTTGCACAAACCTGTGTCTGTGGCCAGTGACAAGCTCAATGAGCTGAGGAGGCAGAAGGAGAAGCTGGAAGAGAAGATTATGGACCAGTACAAGTTCTACGAACCCTCACCGCCACGCAGGTAAGGAGATGACATTAGTAGTGAATGCACTGTTAGTGCCTATTGAGATTGGCAGATTTCACCCAGGTTTGTTCATCTCACTCAAGTCACTTTGTCTGGTGACCTCACTCAGCAACAACAACAAAAATAAAAAATAAAACAATTCACAGGAGGCAAGCAGTGATCACCCCATGATGTGCACTGCAATGTAGTTTCAAATGCACTACATTGCAGGTGCTTTTTTGAGAGTAAAAACAAAAAAGAAGAAGAAGACACGTGTGACATGTGTGATCTTGGCAGGTTGCCCCAGAAAATATGCCAATCTCAACAGGCACCGATGGTAGATCTTTCTCCTTGCGTCTTAACATTAATGCACATTAACCTGACTCTGGTAAAGTTTTGTCAAGCCTCTCTCTCTTATGTCGGCCCCTCCTCACTCAGACGTGTGAACTGGATTGCACTGAAGATGAAGAAGTTGATCAAGTCGCGGAGCCGCGAGCGCGTCACAGAGCGCAGCCTGCGCTCCCTGGCTCCCACGTGCCCGGGCTCCTGCGAGGGAATCGGGGGCTCACACCTCTCCTGCCAGGACAACGGCTCCTTCGTTGGCTCAGACGAGTCCGGAGGATCCGGCTCCACCACGGCGGCCGACGCCCTGTCCCCCCGGCGGAGCGGTGAGTATCTCTAACAGCAGGCCGTCTCACATTGACCGGGCAGAGGTGGGTTAGTGGGCCACAACACCACCCCCCGCCAAGACCACCACTGTCAACATCAGACCTGTCACCATTCACCTCGTACCAGCTGGAAAGGGAGATAGATCGATCTATATGGTGCATTTTATATATTGTCAATGTCTGGCCAAAACCTCTTAACTCCATTTTTGAGGTTTTAGATTTTTTTGGCATAAATCAGGGCTATTGAACACCCTTTACATCTGAGTGTTGGTTAAAATAATATTGAACCAATGGAAATTAGTAAAAAGTGCTTGGGACAAAACCTCCTAACTCCACACTTTCTGCCAAACCAGCTAAGTCCAACCGATTGGCCCTCTCTTTTTTCATAAATATGTGCTATTGAACACCCTTTACGTCTGTGTGTTGGTTAAAATAATATTGAATCAATCAATGACAAGTAGTAAATATAGCTGCAAGCAGCGATAAAGTGGCCAAGGCAGAAAAAGCAGGAAAGCAAAAAGGCATCAAGGGAACGCAAAGAAGACATCAAAGAAAAACTAGAAGCAGTGTTCTTCCGAACAGGACTCCGGCAGGTCAGGTAGGTTTTTTTTGGCCTAGTGGTGACTCTATAATAGGCCAAAGTGAATGTTAACATCAACTCAACCCGATGTGGGGTTTGAACCGACAACCATCCGTATACCAGGCACAGGCACTGACCACTACACTACGGCAGTCACACATAATGGACCTGTCATTTAAAAAAGAAAAAAGAAAAATTTTCAAGTAATGTACTTGACGCCTTCTTTCAAAATGATATAGCGCCCCCCTTTGGCCAATTGGGGTAAGATTGGTTTCAGTGATATTTGGACTTACCCTCTACAGTAGTTCATCATGAAAATGTTACTTTGCATGTATGTTTTAGAGGCAGAAGAATAATTTGCATAAAACTTGCAATATTCATTGAATTATTAAAAAAGCATGTTTAAATTTAAAAAAAATCCGATCTGACAGATCTTTAGATATTGGTCCAAAGTTCATGTAAAAAAAGTTCCGTGCACGTGACGCAAAAGTTCCGGAATAAAAGCGAGTTTAAGTGTTTTACAAACTGCTCAAAATGGCAGAAAATCTAAGGACGGAGCGTACTTAACAAAGACACGGATGGCTTCCGCTTGAGTCAAGGCACGCGTGTAACCAAGTTGCATGTCTTTAAACAAAATGAGGCATGACTTATGCCCCTTTAAAGTTTGAGTTTTCAAACGCTTCGTATAGCGCCCCCCTTTGGCCAATTCGAGTAAGATTGCTTTCAGTGATATTTGGACTAACCCTCGACATATTTGCCAAATGCCATGAACGTGTCACTTTGCATGTATGATTTAGAGGCAGAAGAATAATTTGCATAAAACTGCAACATTGAGTGAATTATTAAAAAATAATGTTTCGCTTTAAAAGAAATCCGGCCGCTGTGCGATGACCGCATTGGTCCAAAGTTCATGTAAAAAAAGGTTTTGCGCACGTTACGCGAAAATCCCAGGAGGAGATAGATTTTGACTGTTTTTCATATAATTCAAAATTGTGGGAGAAGTAAAGGTCAGAGGTCAAAAGTCAGAGCATAAAAGTTGTTTGGCATGAGGAGACGCATAAGTGTATACAGGTTTCATTGCTGTACCTGAAACAGGGCATGAGCTACACCAGTTCAAAGTTGGCATTGTTCAAAGGCTTCCTACAGCGCCACCCTTTGGCCGATTGTTGCGAGCTTCGCGTTTTAGCCATTTGGCATAGTCCTCTGCCATACTGCCGAGTTTCGTAAAAAGCGACTGCACGATCTAGCCGCTAGAGAAAAAGTGGCGGAAGAAGGAGATGAAGTCCAATAACAATGAGTGGCCAAGGCATTGCCACTTCGTGGCCTTGGCCACTAAAAAGCCCTTCGGTCAAAACCTCCTAACTGCACTTGAGCTCATTTTCACGAAAATTTACATTTTGGAGTTAGTAGGTTTTGGCCCGACAGCAGAGATATATAAAATGCACCATATAGATCAATCAAAACCTGTCCCTGAAAGCCCTTCACCACAAAATACCCCCCCCCCCTCCAACCACCACAGCATTATCCAAAGAGATGGGTAAATTGGAATGAAAATCCTTTCTAATTATTTACCACTGTGAGGAGAGTAGTTTCTGTGTTTAGGAACGCCCAGCATGCACAGCTCTCATAGTACTGTACTCTACTGATACTGTACTCTACTGTATATCCTGGAGGGAGACCTCCGTGTCAAAGGGACGTGTCTGTTCTTAATACGCGATGAAAGTGCACGCATCACTTGAAATGATGTCTTGTCTGAGATTTGACCTGATTTGTTCATCAGCATTGATCTACTGTATCGTGTATTGTGTACTGACAGTGAAGATGCGTGACCCCATAGACATGCAGGGAAAACGTGTTAACTTCCCTTGCGTATAAAGCATTCAAAACTCAGGTGCATGTTGTGCCCGCCATGTCCCTAATGCAGTGTTTCTCAAACTTTTTTCTGCATGGGCACACTTTTCATGTCCCAAGAATCCATGGGCACACCAACATAATACGGGGGTGTAAATATCGTCACTGTCGGGAATAAACCTTGTATCTCCAAGTTTCAAATGTGTACGTTTCTTTGCAAAGTAAAGCCCTGCTTCATCATACAAGGCTGTCGCACAACAGTATTCTAGCCATGCGTTCTTACTGAGGACGCTACGGAGATGGATGCGCCGCTCCGACATTTTCTTTTTGCATTAGGTTTAGCCATAGTTTTACTGAGGTTAAGGTTAGGGTTAGGGTTAGGGTTAGGGTTAGGCATAGTATTTTTCACCGCCGCATCGCATTCCGTTACCAAGTCATGTGTAAAACCAAGCAAAAAAAAGAGTCCGCCAGCTGCCTGGTTAGCTCAGTCGGTAGCGACGGGGACTGGTAATCCGACGGCCCGGGTTCGATTCTCACTGAGGGAGCGACCAGTACATTGTTCCCGTGAACGTGCGTTGGCGCATGCGCATTGCAATGACAAGTCTATGGGCGATAACGTATCTACCAGCTCCTGGTAGTTGGTAGTCCGACTACTGAGCCGTGGCCAAGGCATGACAGGGGTGATAACAGACCCATCCCAAGGGAGGATAACACGGAAATCGGCTGGCTGTTTTCACTAGTTTAAATCATTTTTAAAATGATAAATACAATACTGGCTTTCAAGCAGTTTCAAGGGGCACACTTGACCCTTCTCAGGGGCACACCAAAGGTCCCCAGGCACAGTGGTTGAAAAACACTGCCCTAATGATGCATGGTGGTTGTGAACAGTGAACATTTCCCCCCCAGTGGTCTCTCAACAATGTTGTGTGTTGTTAATGTATCTCCTCATTCCTCTCCCTCTTCTTTATTCCTGCTGTTTGCCTTCCTTCCTTCCGTCCTTCCTTCCTTCCCTCATTCCTCCCTTCCTCCCCTCCTCCTTGCTTCTCTTTTCTCTGCTCACATTCACCCCTTTCCTCCTCCTTCGTCCCTCCCTCTCTCCTTCCCTTGTGGTCACACATGCTGTAAAACAGCGGCACTGAAAATCTTTCCCCGTATGAGGAACAGACTGAAGGACAGAGACAAAGTCAAGTCCCTCTTCCGTCGTTCCATGTGTAAGAAACATCGTGGTCCAGTGTCTGATGACCTCATCTTGGCTGTAGCCCTCTTTGCCTTTCTTGCTCCTAACCCATAATTATTATCCTGCGCGCCGCCTATGCTTTTTCATTTCCATGTGTGTGCCATCCAAATAATCCAAAAGTACAGTATGCTTTATATTTTCAATGAGGGCACTTTCTATCATACACAAAGTCACACAAGCAGATCATATGGAAAATGAATTGACTATGATAAACATAACATGCAAGCATCTACAATAGTTTTTCTCTTGGAGTGGGAGCACAGAAAGCCACCTTGATTCCTGTTTTCCATTTTTGCAATTGGAGGTCAAAATAAATAGATGCTGCATTGCAGGAGGACACTGGTGCTACAGTTTGTGAGCTCTGTCCCAGTAGGAGCTAACTAGAGTCAACGTTCATGGGTACCAGTGATTTACCAATCATTGGTCATATTGTGTTATTTTATGGTGTATGTAAGAAGTAACCCATCTTCACATTGTCAGCTCCATGTCCGTGGAAATAATATGACATTACATCTGATCAATTCACACCTCCATCCCCTTCCTCGTCCACTTCCCGAACCTTCTATTCCTTTGCCATCCTCATCCATTCCCCATGCCATCCATCCCAGCTTTGAGTGATCTGCTGGGGTATACCCCACCCCCACCCGAAGAGGACCACTGGGCAGATAGTTCAGAGCAGCTGGACGGGTCCGAGACTGACCCAGAAGAAGAAGTAGAAGAAGACAGGCAGGACGCACTGACCTCATCCCTTACCAACTCCATCTCGTCCATCCTCCACAATCATCACACCACAACGTCCTCCAGCCATCCCCACATCACCACCACAGCTATTGATATCACCAGAGCTGTTCCACATATGAATGAGCTATGGGTGACAGGTAGAGGCATTCACCAAAATCACCAGCCACTGTATTGTTTTACGGTCATCCACATTGAAGCTGTACTGTAAGTTACTCTAAACTTTAAAGGTAACTCTCCACCGCACCGACCGACATCGGCGGTAAGTGTTGGAAAGTGGTGGGTACACTGTTGCGTCAGGTCGCAAGTTGTAGGGAAGCGTCAAAAGCTGCTTTCCTTTTTTCACACCTTCGAACCGACTGATCTCACAACTTCATTCGACAGCCAGTCTGTAGTAATCTGTACAAGTCTGCTTGGTGGAGCTACCTTAAAACCAGTGGTGGAAAAAGTACTCACATTTTTTACTTAAAAGTATCAATGCTGCAATGTAGAAATAGTCTGTTACAAGTAAAAGTAGGAAATACAAAATGTACTTGAGTATAAGTACAAAAGTAGTGGCATCAAAATGTACTTAAAGTACCAAAAGTAAAATTGCAAAATGTTTGAAAATAGCAGATCTACAAGCACACAACATGTTGCGAGCTTGTAGATTGGCTATTTTCAAATAGCCTAGGTGTAAAATAGGGCTAAAGTTGTTAATGCATAACATTATAATGTATATCTGCAAAGTAACTAGTAACTAAAGTTTTCAAATAATTGTATTGGAGTAAAAGTACAATATTTGTATCTGAGATAATGGAGTAGAAGTAAAAGTATTGGAATTTGGAAATACTCAGGCAAAGTACAAATAACTCAAGATTGTACTTAAGTTCAGTACTGAACTTAAGTAAGCAAATGGCATTCAACCTTGCATAATATACCCATTCATGGTACACTTTCTACCCTACAGATAAGGATCCCAATGGCAGCACTGAGCCGCCTGGCTGTGAGGACAATGAGGAGCCTCAACATCAAGGTAAAAACCTTCCGCACATGTTTAAAGTCAGTACAACACAGATGTACAGTATAAGCAACTCAAATTATGAGCAAATCCATCAAATCCTGACCTACACACTTGAGTCATAATAAGCTCTAGTCATGAAATGATTCAGTGCTGCCCTCTGTTGGTAGTTAAGCATACAATTCAATTCAAATGAGCTTTATTGGCAATTGGCATGAGAAAACATACCTTAACATTGCCAAAGCAAGTGTCAGCATATAATAAAAACATTGTAGAAAAAGGAAGTTGAGATCCGAGCACTCGAGGAGATTAAAAAACATTTTAATCTCCTCGAGTGCTCGGATCTCAACTTCTTTTTTCTACAATATTTTAATCCCACTGATCCTAGAAGCACCACATATATTTTTACTACGATTGTATCTCCCTTGAGCACCCGTTGTTCTCTGCTTTTCGGTCATATAATAAAAACAGTTGGAAAAAGAGGAACATCATTGTGTACAATGCATCTATTAGCTGTTAGGTGACAACTGAGCATGTATTAAACTCAAGTGAGTGGGGGTGCCTGGTGGTTAGTGCACTGATCATATCATATGTTTCTACTGAGTGCAAAGAATACCAAGATTCTAATAGGCTTTGTTCATTACTGTAGTCCCGGCAGCAGATGTGAACCAGGAACAAATATGACACCTGTTAGACCGAGCATCTGATTCAAATCTGCTGTAGTGCCAATTAAACAAAGCTATGGGAAATTGAACCAAAACATGAAGCAGGTATGCCACCCTCTGGAAACCCGGGAGTGCAGTTAAGCACTTGCACAGAGACTATTTGTTTCCTGTCTATCTGAAATGAAGCATAAAAATGCCTCCCAAAAGATATGAATAATGAATCTTAAGGTAAATCGAGTGATAAATAAATTATATGTTAGAAATCTTAAGAGCTAACAACATGGTGTCACTAGCCAATAATAATATTTACAAGCGAAGAATGCGACAAATCACGTTTGTCACTTGTAAATCAGTTATTCTCTGTGAGTGACACAGGCATGTGACCTACACCTAAGTATTAATTAGGCTCTAATCTATATTGTGCACCCGCCCACCTGTTGGTTCTCCAGGGTTGAACGGCATCCAGAGTCGGGCCCAGAGTGAAAGCAGTGGTGAGTTCAACCTCAGCCTGGAGAACGAGCCCTGGTCCAATGGTAGCAGCCCCGTCCAGCAGCCCCCATCCCGCCGCCCCTCCTCCTCCACCTGCCAGCCTCCAAGTGACACCTCCACCCCCAAGCATGCGCAGCAGCAGCAGCAGAAGCAGCAGCAGCAGCAGCAGCAGCAGCAGCAGCAGCAGCAGCCCTCCACCACACCCACACACAAGGACAAATCCCCTGCAAAGGGCGTCCTCAACAGCGCAAACAGTTTACAACTGCCATCCACACACAAACATCCAGATCCAAGGACCAATCAGCCACACTGGCTCACTAGGGGCACAAAGAGTATCAGAAGGGGGTCGAACAGCAAAGCAGTCCGCCGCTCTTCGGACACAGATGGTGTCCACCCACTCACCCAGGGCCACGGTGCGACTGATTCAAAATCAGGCTCCACGCAAGCCGAGGTCACACGCTCCTCGGCTTGTTCCCCAATCACAGTGCTCTATGTGCAAGGGAAAGCATCCTCTGTGTCCGGCTGCCTTAATTGCTTTTCCACCCCTTTAGGGAAAGAGGGGCGGCTGAAGGGGTCCTGGTCCCCCAAGACTCTCCCCAGAGCCAGTAGCGTTATTTCCACAGCAGAAGGCTCCTCCCGACGGGCCAGTGTCAACAGCGACTGCAGGGCGACAGCCAAGGTCGACCTCCCACCCGTCTCACCCGTTTCAGAAGAGACTAACAGTCACAGCCAGCAGGAAACAGCCGGTCAGACTCAGCCAACGGACCCGGACCCTGAGAAGGGTGAGCGGTGTCCCACTCCACCAGCCAAGCCCCCAAGAGAGCTAGCAGTGGCCAGTGTCACAGACCGGCCCAAATCTCCCATCCAAGAAACACTGTTTGGCTCACAGTTCAATTACAACTCTGTCTTCTCAAACACCATTTTCAGTGACTCTGTGGTCAGCACCACAACCAGCGAGGCTGAGATCGAGAAGAATCACACCTTTGTCTGTGTGAATCCGCCTTTGGTGCAGCACATCGGCTGTCCGCCTGCAGAGCAGGATTCCACAGCGCAAACACTGCTCAGTGTGGAAGGAGAGCACTGCCAGCTTGAAGGACACTGCTGTGAAGGTGAAAGGGAGGTAACAGGGCTGGAAGGCAAGGACAAGCAATTCATAATTGCATGAATAGTTATTCAATATTATGTTGTGTTAATGCAAAGATGACAGGTTGCAGGAGAAGCACACGGGTCACTATAACTCATTATTGATGTATGTTTTCAGTGGATTTTGTGTTTATACGGTACTTAAAAAATGCACCCAAAATATCAGTAGTTTTGATTGGTCTGGTCTCTATTTTTCATTACAAAGTTTGCTTTAGGACAGTGGTTCTCAACTTTTTCAGGCCACGACCCCCAAAATAATCATATCTTAACTGGGGACCCCCCCACCCTGACGAACACTAAGAGTTGAGGTATTACATTTTGTATAACACAGTTCTATTGTGAAAATAGCCGATCTACATGCTCACAACGCCTCGCAACTATTGTGAAAATAGCAGATCTATATGCTCACAAGCATGTAGATCGGCTATTTTCACAATTTCTGCCTCTAATATTTGACAATTTGGGAATATTTAATTTGTCATTTTAGAGGTATTAAAAAGTCCTTAAATTGTCACTTTAGAAATGTGCAGATACCGCATCAACCACGTCAAATACACTTAAACTTTATGTTGGTTTGTTTACTGGTGAGCGAGAAAACAATGTCTCACATCAAGCTAATCATCTGGGGACCCCTCAAAATAATTTACCCGACCCACAGGTTGAGAACCACTGCTTTAGGATATCAATAAAATATAGGTACACTTGTTTACAGTATGCAACGCATCATCTTACTCAGTAATAACCAGTTAGTTGTGGTTTCAGCACTTAATACTTTTTGTTTTCTGATCCATAGTGTTTGTTTCTGTCCAAAAGCAAATTGACAATCCTTTGTTGTGTATCCGTTTGCCAAACGCCCCTTTTTTATTATTTTTTTCCATTGTGAAATTTCCTGATTTTATTTATTTATTTACCCACATGATTCTCAAAAGGTTTGAAAAGATATTTTATGGTAACATATTGTGTGATTTCCCTTTTCGTTCATTCAGATATAATAATTGGTATTGTACGCTTTGTTTTATCTCAGATTTTAATATGGGCATGAAGGAAATATAATGGTCCTGTACTGTATGGGGGAGGTGGGTGGGGTTGTACATCTTGTAAAATAAAACGTGTAGGTTGTCTAAATGTTATTTTCCATAAATAAAGGAGCCCCTCACCAAATGTGTTTCCATAGTTATAGTCCGAAATAGTGGACCTCCCTGGGAACTCTGGGATTTTTTTTTTTCTGAACACTGGACACCTCGTCGAACCTGCATCGAAATTGCTCGAGAAATAGCAGACCTTTCCAGTTTGTGCTATACTTTAAAACAAGTTATCAGTAACAGTTACGGATTCCATAGTCAGATGGTAACTTGGTGTTTTTGGCAGTATCTCCCTCTGAGGAGATGAGGATGGTTCCTTTTCCATCTTCAATCTGAACAACGGGACCACCTGGCCAGACCTCTTCTTCAGGATCTTGTTCTGCAAAGAGACAACCATGAATTTAATATGGAAGTTGAGTTTGACTGTGACTTCAGGCCTGCCTGCACAGCACACACATACTTAGAAGCTTTAACTGGGACAGTCCATATGAATAGTAGGCTTAATAGCCGGGGATCCAGTCCCTCAAAATGGGAGGGGACCTGTGATGTTCTGCCGCACTTTTTATTTCTGTTTTATCTATTAGTTTGGTCATTAAGGTCTACAGAATGAGAGGCCTGCTCTGCCGGAAACATCGCGAAAAAAAGTTATGGCCATTTGTATATTCACTGTCCCATTGACTCCACTAGAAATATTAAAAATAAGAAAATAAATCTGCTTTAAGTAGCATGTGAGGGGTCAAACTAGGGGTTCTTCATCATTCTGAATCCATTGCAAGCATTTGTTTTGCATGAAAAACATTCCTTGGGCAATATTTTGGCCACTCAAAACTGTGAAAAGTGGAAAAAAGTGATGACTCATCACTTTTCACAGTTTTTGGGGGCCAATATTTTGCCCAAGGAATGTTTTTCATGCAAAACAAATGCTTGCAATGGATTCAGAATTATGAAGAACCCCTAGTTTGACCCCTCACATGCTACTTAAAGCAGATTTATTTTTAATATTTCTAGTGGAGTCAATGGGACAGTGAATATACAAATGGCCATAACTTTTTTTCGCGATGTTTCCGGCAGAGCAGGCCTCTCATTCTGTGGACCTTAATGACCAAACTAATAGATAAAACAGAAATAAAAAGTGCGGCAGAACATCACAGGTTCAACCCTATTCCTTGAGCTTTTTGGCATGTGGATCCCCGACTATAAGGTTTACTCCATCAACATGACGGTGAATATAATGAGCAACTTAAGGTGTGCCCACTGGAACAAGGCTGGTTTATCTACCCAGGGTTGTGTAAGAGGAGGAATGTGACATCATCCTTCTCAATAATATGTTATATTGTTGGTAGAGTAGAGATAATACTATACCGGTATCTATCATCACTGAAATATTTCCATCAGTTATCCCATTAGCAGGCATATGATCTAGTCCCAGTAGTCCATATGGATATGGGGAGAACAGAACAGAACAGAAAGGGTACAGATTGATTTGGTTTGGTGGCTACCGGCAAAAAAGGACAGACCAAATATTTCTGTCCTGTGCTGGGGGGACATGAGTCTGTGGAATAGAATGTGTGAGTGAATCCACATTATCAGTCTGGCAAATGCCAGGTTAGATCCTCATCACAGTTTCTAGCTTATTATACTGGGAGGGGTTTATGACCTTCCCTTCCACAACCACCCCCAGAAACCTTGTCCAGGTGAACTCCAACAAGATATCATTGTCATTCAAAAACTAACAATGTTGCAAAACAAGTTTTCCAGGTTTTCTTTCTGCATCTGTGAGAGAACCACGTGAATGACACCTACCTGCAATGCTCTTCTCTCTTGAAACTCAGTCAGGCACCTACCATAGCACAGGGAAGGAGTAGAGTACAGATGCAGCATTAGACAAATTACGATTTACCCATACAGATTACAGGACACTAACGAACAACGCAGACTACTGCTGAAGCAAGCAATAAGGTAAGTTTGTAATGAGTCCACTTGACTTGTTTGTGCGGAGGAAAGAGTTGACTCAACTGTGTGTGTGTGTGTGTGTGTGTGTGTGTGTGTGTGTGTGTGTGAGTGTGAGTGATGTTACGTTTTCAGAGATTTTAGTTTTCCTTTGGCTGTAATATTATATTGGATTTTATGAGAAATGTAGAATGTATTCTGTGAAGTTGTGCTTAGATAAAAGTGTGCGGTATTCGCCAAAACGAATAAAACTAACCGTAGCCAGGCCAGGACGGATTAAGACCCACGGGGACCCCGTGATTGTTTAGGACCCCTGACCCAATTATCTTTTAGCTTGAGTGTGAGTCATTCCTCCATGTGCCAAAATGCTGCTCTTGGTGTTTTGCTGTCAAAGTAACATTTCTGTCACAATTTCTTGTATGACAGCCTGATAAGCACCTATCACCCTGGTTCTGATCACCATCTAGAATCTGTTGCACGTACTTGGCTGTATTGCGTGAGGGCTGCTGAACCTCATGACCTTATCTCTGAGGTTTTAACAACTTATGTATGTCACTGTGTGATGGCTGCATGGCTTAACACTACTAATGATCTAAAGTCAAATAACACCAATATTGCTCTTATGTATTCCAAGGGGCCAATACAGGAAAAAGGCTATATATATATATATATATATAATATATATATATATATATATATATATATATATTGGATTTTATATTAAAGGACATAGATAGAAGAACAATATAGAGTTATTTAGAATGTTATTGCATTAGATTTGTAAATATGATGATAAAAGATACATTTGATACATCTTTAGTAGCGTTTTTGTCCAAATGTTTAGCCTACACTGTTTTGTTGAATATACAAATATCACAATGCATAACATACATCACACCAAAATAAATAACATTCAGCAGGTCTATGACAAGAAATGAAAATATAACATTTACATTGTCAATTTGTCATTATTAATTGAAAATAAAACAATACAAACTGATAACACTCAATACTGATGTGGCTAACTGTACCTGGGTAATATCTGGAAATATTATGTGTAATCAGTAAATAAGAGCACTCTGCAGCATGGTATGGTGCATGTAATAACAGTAAAATCTATGTAATAACAAAGGTCTGTGAGTTTCACTAGTGAGGCAATAGTCCTGATCAAAGTCTATCTTGAGACAAAAGGCCTACTCTGAGTCTAGTCACATGACCAGTGGTGGAAAAAATACACCACTAGCCAACACAGCCTACTAAAGCTTTTTACTTAAGTAAAAGTAGCAATACCACAATATTGGCACTTTGGCAGTATTGGCATCAAAATATACTTAAGTACTAAAAGTAAAACTTCTAAAATGTTTGAAAATAGCAGATCTACAAGCTCACAACGCGCAGTGATGCGACATGTTGTGAGCGTGTAGATCAGGTATTTTCAAATAGTCTAGTATATGTATGAAATAGGGCTGAAGTGGTTTTATAATATTATTTATAATTTTACATTTTATATATATACACCTATTTTTTTCATGATGTTATAATTTATATGTGCAAAGTAACTGTTAACTAAATGTTTAAAAGTGTATGTTTGTGGAGTAAACGTACAATATTTTCCTCAAAGATGTAATGGAGTAGAACCAAACGTATTCAAAATTGGAAATACTCCAGTAAAGTAGCCTACCTCAAAAGCACTCAAGTAAGGTACTTGAGTAAATGTTCTTAACTTTACACCACTACTGCACTTGACTAATCAACAGAGGAGTGCTTAGGCCTTGTGCTTCCACTCTTAAGACAATAGGTCTACTCCATAGAGTTATAAGGTCTACTCTAGTAGTCACATGATTAATCAACTCTTAAGACAATAGGTCTACTCTAGTAGTCACATGATTAATCAACCAGAGGTAACTCCCACATGCATATAAAACAAAGCCAGGTGTCTGAAGATGGTCATTACTCAGTCTTCAGTGTCACTCGATCCTGGTGGTGTTGCTGTGTGGGTCATTATTGCAGCCCGACTGACTGACGGTATGTAAAAATTGGGCGTTATAGTTTGTTATAGTTTGTGTATTTGTATTTCATGTCAGTAATTTATTGTTGTTTTCTTTTGTGCGTTTATTTCCAGATTTACTAACGTTCTATACCATAGGCGATTCTAGCCTCTTCCAGCAGGGGGTGCACGACCTCTATTACCTCATGCACGCGCACGTGCACGACGTTCGCGCGCACGCGAAAAAAATTGCGGATATTAGCGGTTTTGTAATGTTGTTTTAGCGGATTTCTGCAGTTAATTTTGTACCCAAATGTAACACAATATAAACAAAAAAAAGTGTAAAACAGGTGCTTCTTTTTCTAGACACCATATGTCTATCTATAGGATTTATTTACTTATTTTGCAGACAGAGGCAGCACAGCCAGGACATATAAAGCCAAACATCAAGTTAATCATCATTCATCAAGCAATCAAGCAGTCATTTACAGTGTCAAATAAGCATTTCACAAAAACAAATAGTAGACACATCCTTATTACACAATGAACTGCAGCCTCCGGGTTTTGGCACTTGCAAACCTTTCAATTATTTTCTGCACTTTAATTTCGTGTATTTTCTCAATCTGTAAAATGCCTATATCTGACACTCTTTTATCAGTCATGGTTGTCCGTAAATACGTTTTTAGTTGTCTCAAAGTAGAGAAACTGCGCTCAGCTGAAGCACTCGTAACTGGTATGGTGAGGTACAGTGTGTAGACGTGTTTTAATGTACCAAATGAATCAGAATTATGCATTCCCTTCTCTTGAAAAAAAGCAAGTTTCTTTTCAAACAGTGTCGTGTCCTCCATTTCTTTTTTTTTGCGCACATTCTCTTCAATATAACGAAACAGTTGAAAAAAGGGAACATAATAGACTATGCACTTGGAGGGAGTACAACAGCATTGTGTAAACAGAGATGTGTCTTTATGTACCTGTCCTCCTGAAAGCTTGCTCGGCGTTCTCAGAACCAAAGGCCCGACATGGAAAGCAGAACGCCCGGTCATGGCGCACGCTATACTCCAGCCAGGCAAAATCTTTAAACCACTCCTTTCTGAATTTGCGTTGTTTTTCGCCAGCGGCCTTTAATGGACATTCTACATCTTCTGGCTGATATGGACCCAAAGCCAAAAACTGCTTGGCTTTATCCGGGCCATGGCAAGGGTCTCTTTCATGAACAAAGTTGGCTTCATTTGGCTCCTCTGGTCTGGGCCTGGGGTAACAACAGTTGAGTCTGGAGTGGGGCTTGCTTGCTGTGGAGGAACCGGGGCCTCGGTCTCCGGCAACGGCGAGCCTTCCACAGTGATGTCGGTGGCTGGATCACTGCTGCTGCAAGCTCCGTCCACCTCCTCTGGTTCACGTTTATTAGCATTACTGTCAGTGTCGAGTGAACTACTATACTTGCCCCTCCACCTCTCTTTTTGCGCACATTTTACAAATCACGATCACTGTTTTATTTAATAATTATAAAATAAAGTTACATTACAAAAAAAAAAAAAAATCAAAATGGCCGCCTGGCGGCCAGGGGGTGCACGTGCACCCTAGGACACCCCTTAAAATCGCCTATGGTTCTATCTAACCCTAATAAGTGTTTGTAATAAAACTATAGAAAGACACATTTTGTCAAACCATACACGTGCAGGGGAGATCTGCCAGTTACATGGGAGTTGTGTGATTGGTTGGTAGATATAGTGCAGTGTCACTGTTGTTCTCCTGCTGTGTTGTAGCTGCACTTTGGTTCTTCATTGGCCAATTTCAGTAGAGTTGAAATAATATTCATAATAATATCGCTCTAGCCAGCATCCTAATAGGCTATTCACTGCCAACTTACTTGCATTTCCATTACATTATCATGTTAGCAGTACAATTACATTAGAACATTTGCTCAAGATTATAAGAGTTAATTTAAAATAACTGTAATGTGGAAAAAAGTACCATTTTACCAGTTTGACAAATGATAAAATGGCCTAAAAATACATTTCTGATATGCCAACCAGGCTAGAACACATGGCAAGGGGTTAAAGATTAATACTGGATAGGTTGGCTGCTTTTAAGGTGTCAATATCAACTTTGCCCCCCTGACTAGTGGCATACTGTGGAAATGTATATACAGTGGTGATGTTGTTCTGTCTTGAGCATACCCACCAATGCGCTATTCATGGGTTTCATTTGTAGTCCTACACCAGCCATGTTGAGGACCAACACAGGTGTTCTGATTGGCGTAGAACATTAGTTCTATACCAATCAAACAAATTGAAAAACCTGTGTTGGTCCTCAACATGGCCGTTTAGGACTACAAATGCAACCCATGAATAGTTGGATTGAAAATTGACCTTACCTTTAAAATAATGTGTGTGGGGGGTGTGGTGTACTGTACTGTATGGTACTGTACTGTATGGTACTTTATTGAACGGAAGTGGTGTGACACTAATACAAGACAAATATACAGCAGTTGCCTAACAGGGACAGACAAAGCGATTCGTTGGGAGCTGTGTTCCACCGCTCCAAAAATGAAAAGGCCAAACAGCTGCAAGATTTTGCTACATAATATCATTGTAAACATTAGACTTTTAATTCATTGGTTCAATATTGGAAAATATTACGTTATGAATGACTGGGTATAGGGGATACTTTTGGTTTAAATCTATTAATTTCTACCCTACAGGTCCGTTATCCATGGGAGGCTCCTCTTCTAAGAAAGGTTTGTTTGGGATGAAGAAAAAGAAACCTGCTACACCCTGGGGGAAACTGAAGAGGGCGCTGGGCAACAAGAAACACAAGAGGAAGAAGAGCATACTACCCATTGACAAACTACCACTGCCACTGGACAAACTCAACTTGGATAAACTGAGGAAGGGCGATCGCTCAAAGAAGAGGTTCTCATTGGCAGGGAACAAGAAGGAACCCATTTCAATCAAAGGAATCTTCACAAACAAACCCAGGAAGGAATCTGGCGTAAAGACACTTCCACTAGGGAGGAAGCAAGGGAACGCAGGGGGGATGGGAAAGGTAGGGGAGAAGATAAAGGGAATCTCCTTAGGGAACACAAGCAAGATATCACCACCACCACCACCACCACCCAGGAAGAAGTTCTCTCTCGCTGACCTTAAACCAGCTAAACGTGACCCAACCAAGGCGTAGACTTCAAGTGTATTGTAGAGACATGGGAATAAAGAGAATGAGGTGACAATCAAATAAACAGCTGAAGTGGGACTAAGAGGAATGATATCCACTCAGCCACACTTCCCCATGACAGTTCTGTGCCTTCTATACGTAAGCCATTTACCATGAGAGGGAGTGGGTTGTTGGCTGATTTACCACTGTTTCAGGGTTGTGGCACCAGGCGAAGCCACTTTTACCATATAAATGAAAGAAAACACAGTTGTAACTTGCAAGGATCTTTAGTTACAATCATTAATTGTTTCAGTGGGCGGGGTCCATGAGCCAACTCAAAGTTGTTGACTGATTTACCACTGTTTTAAGCCAATCAGAGTCCAATATCTGAACATGTGACCACAAGAAGTGGTAGAAATACATATTTTTGAGCAGTGCTCCTGGAAGGAGCTGAGCGCCAACATCTGGCTCTGTCCATATGTACGCACAGGGTCACATTGACTCATATATAGCTCCGCTCACTTCACACTGGGTTTGATTTTTCATTTCTTTATTGTTAATTCCCTTATTCCCTCCTTTGTACATATTACATAACATATCTTTGTAATCTAGTATATGTCCAGCAAGCCCATGATTAAATCAAGCCAGATATTCAGACGAAAGTATTTAATGACAGTTTCCATTGGATGTCTGGCTCCCTCTGAGACACACGGCCCACTCCAACTATATAGAAACAGGTCTTCCTTCATATAAGCTTAACATTGCATTTGATAAAATATACAGCATTACATTTATTACTTAAAACGTTAAAACAGAACAAATCAAACAGCAAAACAAAAGATTTTCCCTTAACTTGCATGACATTACTCATTTTCAAACCACAGACACTTGTTTCTATTACCAAGTGACATGTTCTATCCACCAAACTGGATCACTGGATTGACTGTCTACCTGTTAATGTCATTACCTCTGAGAAGGAGGCAGCACAGACAGACTTTTAAGTGGACAGTAAACTAAATACAATATCAATAATGTGATTGTAAATAGATTTACTAGATTTAAAATGTAAAACATTGAAAAATGAGAACTGGCAATTTATCTACACATAGACAAACACAGATCAGTCTAAGTGTTTTATAAAGTCACATTAAATAATCTGAACTTGAGGAAGGGTCAGCTTATAGCCGGGTTCCTGCATGCTTGGTATGTCAATTTATTCTGTATCACCTGTGACAAAGCTTTTAAACTGGTTTGTCATTGATGTCCACATAGGATCAGATCCATGGTATCCAAGTTGTCAATAGAAAGAATGTGTTGTAAGATTAATACAATCAATAGAATCGTATATGTGCATTTTATTGTGTGTGTGGACTTTAATTCTCTCATTATTGTCAGTCTGTCTCTCCAGTCAGTCTAAATTAACCAATAAAGCCCAATTTTTAAACTTTGTGGTAAGGTGTGTCGCACAGTTAAATAGCTGATATACAAGCTTACAATGTGTCACATCGTTGTGAGCTTATAGATCTCTGCAATATTTGAAAATGATCAAATGATGACTATAGGACATGCTCAAAATAGTGATGCCACTGAAAGTGGTTCAGTTCATGACCAAAAATCTGGCGGTTCACATATGCCATTGCATCCTTCACAAAAGGATTATATAGCTTTCAAATACCCCACCTATGTTACACTTGAAATGCTTAGCTTGTTCATTTTCAAACAGGCACAATAAGTACAAAGAAAGAAACTACACAATTTGATATTTTCCAGTAGAACAATTAAGGTAATGAGGACAGAGGTTCTTTCACGAGCATCAGTGACCTTCAGAATATATTTCATGAAGGTCCCTGAATTCTGAAGGTCAGTCTAGGGCGGCTCTCATTACCAACAGAATAACCTCAAAGGATTTCTAATTACATTACTAAAAAAGAAAAAGGCGTTTTAAAAAAAATAGGAAATTGTCTGTAGATTTGTTAGAATGGTAAACCACAAGTTGCACAACCTTTCTTTCAGGTTGTGAATGTCCACACAGAGCTCAGTGGATGCCTGTGTGTGTGTTTCTTGACTGTACGCCAAATGTTTATCTCAGTTTGGGTTTGGGCTCATGTCAGCTCTCAGTGGAGGCCTGCAAGTCTTCTGAGCCCTCCAGGATGAGAGGGGTTCCGTTGGTCACGGTCTTCTCCAGGTCGGTACTACGGCTCTTATTAGGCTACAGAGAGGAGTGATACAAGTACAGGCCAGAGATGAGAATTAGGTAAGAAGTGGAGATAAAGGAAAGGATTAGGGGTTAAAAAAGGGAGTGGATACAGCACAGAAAGTGAACAGGAAGTGAAAGAAGAGAGAGAAAACAGGGTTAGTCATTACAACTTCAAAAGGGAAGGAAATGTTAGTAGAAACGCAGTTGTATTACTTCCCGATATGCATTTGCTAATTTGCATTTTGCACAGACACACAGGAAAAAGACACGTGGCAGACAAACGAACAGGCTGACAGACATGCGTGGATTGAAACCTGTGTATTTATTCATTTTTTATCAAAAATTTCAGTGGTAATTTCTGTACAAAAATAGAACAAATATACAGTGAAATGTTTTAAAATGTCTACATACTAAAAGTAAGGCTATAATATCAAAAATAATGAGTATCAAACATATTCCTTTCAAATCAGGAAATAATGAATATTGGTAGCTTGTACACTGTATGTCCCATAACAACTTTTTATATTGACATTCCCTTTAAGAGTATTAGTGGTAGTTATAGTAATAAATGACGAATAAGTGGTTGTATCCATACAACTATAGCTTCCTCTTTAAAAAACATAAAACCTTTGTGCTGTTACAACCCCTTGTGAGGGGAAGGTACTTTTTTCTTCCCAGTCATGACTTGGACTCCTTTTAAAGGTTGATGTCATTGACAGGACAAGTAAATATTGAAAAATGGCATTCAGGCCACACACACACACACGCGCACACACACACACACACACACACACACACACACACACACACACACACACACACACACACACACACACACACACACACACACACACACAACACACACGGCGCGCGCACACGCAAAGTGATATGACAGTATTTCCTGGTCGCAATAATGAGATGGGCCTGTGATTGCCAGTCAGAGTGTGGGTATGTGATTAAGGGAGAGCGTGCTTCTAGCGCTCGTGCATGCCAAAGCAACAAGTCAGAGGAAAAATGGCAAGGAGCATGACCCATTGAAACCACCAGCAGACATCTGGAGTGGTTTAAGGCTGCACAGTGCTAACACAATATTACACAAACATTAGCAACAGCATAATGAACACTAGATACGGAGAAAAAACATATATTGCATAAATCTCTAACACTCGCAAACATTTTAATCTCAAATCAGGTTTTGGGAGTCCGTTTGGTGGCCTTGATATAGCGTGAGTTTCAGAACCACCGATATCTCAATCTGGGATGTTTCTGTCTGTTGAAGAACTCTCAATGAATCTATGGGGCCTTTTCCACCTGCAAAGAACCGGTTCCAGAACCAGTGCCGGTTCAACTTTCTTGGAACCTTGGTTCGTTCTTGCGAACCGGCTTGCATTTCCACCAGATTGAATCATGATTGAACCAGAGGAACCAAGGATTTTGTGGTTCCCGTTCGGAACCAACTTTTACGGTTCGGAACCAACTCCGGTTCTCGGTGGAAAAGGCCCTTATGTGTACTGCATGTGTTTGCCTACATTGTAGTAATTTAATTTGAAGCTCAAAGTCGCAAAGTCTACTTACTTCAGTGATACCTATTTGTGTATTCTATCAAAATATACACAAATGTGTGTACGCTATCAAGAACACTGAAATGTGATGCAAACAACCTATGCTAATGATTTGGTCACAGCAGACATTTCCAGTTGGCATGAGTGCTCTTCTGATGCCGTGAGATTGCGAGACGGAGGGTGAAAACCTGTGTCACGTGCCAGATTTGCAAGACAAGCCTGCCATTAAGGTCAGTCTAGACACAATAACAGAGACAGAGAAGAAGATTCACTCTATAGTGTACAGATGCCTTTACAACAAAAACAACCATCATTGCTGCCCTAAAGAGAAAAGCTTCACTGCTTTTCATGCTTTGTTGAAGTTGCTAGCCGTATACATACGTACACTGCTTCACCCAATGTTCTTTTTATAATGGGGAATAGGTAGTGAGTGTTATAATTGAAATATAATATAGTCATTACAAAGTAGTTAAATGGCAAAAGTACAAAATAGATCATGGCGAAATATGCAACAATTCTACCAGTTCAACTATTTGATCGCTTGCAATGCAATCTGAGGGGGAGCTGCTGGGAAATCTGAGGCTCATGGGGATCATAACACAGAACCTCCAAATACCGTATGCATTAAACAATGCAATCTATAAACTATGTCATCTTTCAGGGGCCCCCAACAGCCCAGATCCACTCGCAATCACCCCAGTCTAGCACTCCTGCCTATGAATGTTGCTGGTATTTACTAGATAGTCTAGTCTAGTGGTTGTCAGTTCAGTGACATTCTGTTAGGATTGCCTAAAACGACTTAAGTCGTGTTAGCTAAAATCTAACGCTGGATGGTGCTGTTCGCTAGCCTATGGTCCTCAAATATTTTTTAATACTAGGGCACGTTGCCCGATGATGTCATGACAAAACCGGAATAGAAAACAGCCTTTCTTTCTTTTTAGGATTTAAAAAAAAGGAAAAGCTCCTAACGTGTGTGTATTGGGAGAGGGGCTGGGAGCATGCTTGAGTCAAATGGATCGTCAAGGTCGGTCGATGAATATTTACTGATTCTAAAAGACCATCTTTTGAATGCTCCCCTGCACGGATGCGCGCAACAGAGAATATTCAGTGATTTTTCAAAGGTACACGAAAAAAAAAAACGCTAGTCCTTGATGTGGTTTTGTTTGTGGCTGATGACGTGGTGGTGGTTGTCTCCATTACTTTCGGCCAGTACCTCGTGCTCCATAGTGAAGCGAACCTCGGACTCCCGGACATCGCCTTTTCTGCACAGCCGGCACAGGATGCGCTTGAAGGTCCTCCTCATGTCCCGGTCCCTGAAGGAGTAGATGATGGGGTTGACGAAGGAGTTGCACTCAGCCAGCACCAAGCAGTACTTCTCGTAGCGCAGCACCCTGCACGAGTCGCACCCCAGGCCGTCGAGAAGCAGTACCACCAGGCCAGGTGTCCAGCAGATCACAAAACAACCTGCAGGGTTTGGAGAAAACAATGGATAAATCAGAGCACAGTGACCGAACAACTAGCCTACATATGTACGTTTTTATTAATGGGTTTTCGATTATTGTTCGGACCCAATGTTTTATACAGTTGTGTCAATAAAGTAAACTAAAATACGTTAAAGACAATAATAACACTGGGGACATCTAAATTCAACGGCCACTAACAAACAGGGCTTACTGCTAGTAGGAAAACCAATCCAGATACCGTCCTAGTCTTCGCATTAGTACTGCAATGTAGTCGTTTATTTATTTGTTTTAATCCCTGAATTGGAGTTATGGCGGTATGAAGGCAGGGGGGAGGTGTGGGTGGTTGTTGGGGGGGTGGGGAGGTTATAGCATTATGCTATAGTTAGGGCTGTCACGATTATGACATTTTACATGACCTAATTGTCACTCAAATAATTGTGATTAACGATTTAATTGTGTTTTTGTCGTTGACAATTACATTTCTGTTTGGCTTAATATACAAATAAATTACTGACATATTTGACAACTTTATACTTAAAAAATAACTTTGATTGTGGAAATAGCCGATCTACAAGCTTCGCGACACGTTGTGAGCTTGTAGATCGGCTATTTCCACTATTTTGGACTATTTCTTTTTTTAAATATATGAACTTTTTTCAACATGGAAATGATGAAGACGATTATGAAAAATAATCGTGATTATGTCAAATAATTCGATTAGACGATTATGCAATAATTGTGACAGCCCTAGTATAACCTCTGAGGGTTTGGGATGGGGTGGAGAGATTATGGCAGTATGCAAGTGGGGGGGAGGGAGGGGGGGAGGTGAGAGGTTGTGGTAGGGTGGAGAGATTAGGGCAGTATGCAGGTGGGGGGTGAAGGTTGGGCGGTAGGGGGGTGGAGAGGTTATAGCAGCATGCCAGTGGGGGGGGGTAAAGGTTGGGGGATGGGGTGGGGAGGTTTGGGGATTGTTGTGGTATGGAGGGGTGGAGTGGAGACGTGGGGGGTTGTTGTTGTTGTATGGGGGTGGGGAACTGGGGGATTGTTGTTGTATGGGGGGGGGGCGTATAGGGGTGCTTTCAGGTATGACAGGGCAAAAACGCCCCGAAGGGCACGTTTTACCATGTCCATTGACTTTAGATGTCACCATTCATGTGGGAACTGGGAAGGCAGAGATCTCGGGACATCTGGCTACGCGAGACTAGAGGATTACATTTACAACTAGGTAGACCAAGTGGTGAAGAAGAATGTGGAGAAGTAGGGGGAAGTCAAAGGAGAGGGAGGAAATGACCACTGTAAATTCCTCTGTTCCACTGCATACTGTACAGCACACGTGAAACGTATCCTATCCACACACGTGTGTGTGTGTGTGTGTGCACCACGCCTGTAAAGACCTGTAAGATCACATTTCATTACTGTAAAACTCAATTACACAGGTTCACAGCCTCGGAATCCATACTGTACCCACACAGTCACATGTCATGTTTGTGCTAATTTATGCACAGTTTAGGGATGGGATGATATGAAAATTTCACATCACGATTATTGTGACAAAATAAATCGCGATTTACGATATTATCGCGACAATCAAAATCCATTATCCTGGGTGGAACATTTGCCAAAAAATAGCATATCTACAAGCTCACAACGCGTCGCAAGGCGTTTGTGTAGCCGATGTGAGCTTATAGATCGGCAATTTTTTGGCAAAGACATTTAGAGTGAAAAAAAAGACTGCATCAAGTACATATAAGTACGTTTTACCAATAGAGGGTTTAAGTGGTACCGGAATATGAAGCTCGGAAATAAAAGGTGAATTGATCCCAGTTCATGACAGAGTTCGATATCACGATAAATTAAATCTCCACGATACGATTATCGTGAGTGTTTTTTATCACGATAAACGATAATATCGCGTATCGTCCCATCCCTAGCACAGTTGCAAAACACATAAGAATGTGGAAAACAATATGCACATAAACACATGGCTGTCGGTGTCATAAAGCCTGAGTTATACTTGGTTGTGCACCAGTATCGCCCATGTCGTGCTGCGACACGTGAACTTTTAGATCACTCTACTTCTGGTGCATGGTGCTCACTGCTCAACCAAGTATAACTCGGGCTTAAGGGCAGGAGAAAGAGAGAAACTAGGCGACACAAGAATGTTTTGGTGTGTCATGGTAGTAGCGCTAGCGCTACTCTCTCTGTCTGGACATGCTCAGTGTTTCCTCACCCTCTCCACATGCCAGAGAACCTGAAGAGTATTGAGAGAGAGAGAGAGGAGGGAGAGGTATAATATTTCCTAACTCGAGGAATTTAATCAAAAAGTAAAAAATGCACCGGCAGAAGCGTGGGGTGGGAGTGGGAGTGGGAGTGAGGTTGTGTGGTGGGAAGAGAGGAGTGAGGAAAAGTGGTCCAATCAACAGAAAAGAAAGGAAACAGGGGAAGGACAGAGAGAACAGGGTAGGACTCGGAGTGTGTCTTAACAAGTTTAGACAAGTATAAGAGAGGAGCCTGCACAACTCCCTTTGTTTGTGTGTGTGTGTGTGTGTGTGTGTGTGTGTGTGTGTGTGTGTGCGTGAGTGTGTGTGTGTGTGTGTGTGTGCGTGCGTGCGTGCGTGCGTGCGTGCGTGAGTGAGTGTGAGTGCGTGTGTGTGTCAGTTTGCAGGCTTTGTATTAAGTCCCTCTGCTCTGGATCTTAAGTACTTGAACTTGTTACTTGTTTTCACGTTTCCCAAGTGTGAGGCATGTGAAAAATGTGAAACCCTGTGTATGCAGGTCGCTTCCTGCATGTAAATGTATATGTAAACGGATGTGTGCTGTGGTGGCACTACTTCGGCTTAACCTCCACTAAAGGAGTGAGTGACTGAGCTAGTGAGCGGTAGGGATGGGACGATAATCGTTATTATCGTGATAAAAAAACACTCACAATATAGGCCCCACACCTTGGGGAGTTGTTTGCCACAGTACATTTGCACATAGGTGAAATGTATTCTCTGCATTTTACCCATCCTATAACGACTAGGAGCAGTGAGCAGCCATATGGGGAGTGATTAGGAGTTAAGAGTCTTGCTCAGGGACACATCGACACATAGTGGCCTGACCGGGAATCGTACCTGCGACAACCAGGAGCTCTGGCTCCCCAGGCATGCTCTCTAACCACTCAGCTATGGCCTCCCTTTGGTAACAATAATCGTGACATGACATTTTCATATCGTCTATAGTAGAGAGCGGTGGACTTTCTCTCACCCAGGATCATGGAGACGGTCTTCATCAGGTTGACGACTGTCTCCTTGTGCACCACCTGTGTGGTGTGCTGCGACATCCTCTGGCTCTTGTGCCTCACGTACACGAAGATCCGGGTGTAGACGGCCAGCATGATGGTGAACGTGAACAGGTTGAGCAAGCCCCAGAACACCAGATAGCTGCGGCTGTACATCGGCGCCATCGTGGAGCAGTTGTTCAGGTCGCACATGCAGTGCCAGCCCATGGTGGGCACCAGGCCCATGATGATGGCCACGCCCCAGATGCCCAGGATGAGGAGCACCACGCGGCGGTTGGTCATCTTGCTGTGGAGCTGCATGGTGAAGATGGTCTGGTGGCGCTCCACCGCTATGGCCAGCAGGTTGACCACGGACGCCGTCAGGCTGGTGTCGATCAAGCCCTGGCGCACAAACCACTGGTAGTTGGAGAGCTTGATGGTCCAGGGGCCCGTGTGAAACATCAGATGGAGGTAGGATATGCCTGTCGAGGAGAGGCCAGGAGGGAATCCAGTTTAACGTTTAAACTAGAATCCTGTTTTATCAAGTTTAAAGTAACACATCTACACAGTGAGATCCTGAGTGTTAATTTACCAAAACAGACCCAAACAACCTAATTTTGCAACAATTCTGGAGTCATTACGTTGTGTTGAGTGGTCATGAGGCAGAATTAAAGCTATGTTACATTGTAAACCAGGGGTCTTCAACAGGGGGTCCGGGACCCCTAGGGGGTCCTAAGAGTTACTACAGGGGGTCCTCCAAATCGTTGTGTGATAGAAACATTTTTCTCCTTTTTCATACTAACAACTTGAACCCTAGGTTCTTATTCTGAAAACTGCAAGGCGTTGTGAGCTTGTAGATCTGCTATTTTTGGCAAAGAGGTTTGGTGTATTGGGGAAAAAGAGCAGACTAAGTACAGAGTGAAAGGTTACGTTTATTAAGTATTGACGGTTCAAGTGTTTAAATATCTGAAAGCACAAATTGACATGAATCTAAAATACACTGATGATTGTGCTGTCAAACAATGAAACTATGGGGACTATCCATTTCGAACCCCCGCTATTCCGATGATTGACTTCTATTCATCGGAATAGCGGGGTTCTTCCATTTTTCGATAGACCCCGCTATTTCGACAAGTAAACATCGGTATTCCGAACCACCGCGACTCCGACGTTGACCGGTCGGCGAAGCACTACCGACACTACCGACGGCGACCCGTCTCCGACGGCGGTCGCCGCCATTGACGACCCCTGTTGTTAACTAAAGAAGACTCTTGCACATCTGTTAGACCCCAACCGGAGGTGCAGGTCAGCACAAGTATTAACTATTTCTAAATCTACAATTTGTGTTTTCAGATATTTAACCACTTGAACCGTCAATACTTAATAAACTTGACCTTTCACTCTGTACTTAGTCTGCTCTTTTTCCCCTCTACACCAAAGCTCTTGGCCGAAAATATCCGATCTACAAGCTCACAACGCCTCGCAGTGCGAGGTGTTGTGAGCTTGTAGATCTGCTATTTTTGGCTAAAGTTCTCAGAATATGGACACTAGGGTTAATATTACTAGTGGTTAATATAAAAATTTTAATAAAAAAACGTTTTATCACTCAAAGATATGGAGGACCCTCTGTAGTAACTCTAAGGACCCCCTAACCTAGGGGTTCCGGACGCCCTGTTGAAGACCCATGGCCTACATCATTTACTGTAGTTGGTAATATGTACAGTAGATACTGCTGCTATTGGTGCTACATGTGTAAGACGGTCTGAATGTCCCGTCTTGCACAAGTAGCAAGAGTCAGCAAAAAACCCCATTGTAAATGCTTTATTATAGCTGTGTCAGCTGTAATCAGCTGATATCAGTAGTTTTAGGTACCTGAGAAGAGGTCTGCAGCAGCCAAGTTGCCCAACAGATAGTAGATGGGGAAGTGAAATCTTCGGTTGATAAAAATGGCCGCAATAACCAGCAAGTTGGAAAAGATGACAATGAAGCACACCAGCATGCCCAGGCTGACAACGACATAATCACGGCGTCGCCAGTTGGTGCTGATGTTCTTGCCACTTTTCTCATAGAAAAACAAAATGGATTCATTGTAGTAGCAGGTTCCGTCGTGGTGCTGCTCCATCTCGAGTGGTCAGGTAGCAGGATTCAGAGTGTGTGGGGCGGAGAGTGAGGGCAGCTCAGATGGTAAGTGGCTGGGCAGCAGGTTGGGGCTAGGGCAGCATTCAGACCTGCTCTATTGGTAGTTTGAAGGCGGACATGTCCTCCTCAGCTGGACCAGTGGGGGCAAAGATCCGTCTATTTTGACAAGTACGTTAATTACTGCCTGAGACATTGATCCCTCCTCTTGAATCTGTTAGAGAGAGAAAACAAGGAAAGTTTAGAAGCATGTCTTTTCATTCCAGAGTGACATGTCTTTGCACAATGTCAATCAGTTTTCAACGCATCCGAAAATAGCAGGAATCAACCTGGGAGTAGGTGTTCAGCAGTTTGAAAAGTTGAACGCAAATAAAATGTACTATTTGCGCTTTGGGCTCTGTCCTCCAGAGCATTAGCTAAATATAAATGTGGAATAAACAAACTTTCCATATGCTGCCAATGCCATGTCTAGTGGAGTTAAGTCTGCATGCTCAAACTTGTGCCCCATTTACTTATATCCTTTGATGGAATAGAATGAACCCGGCAATCCTTTTGCACATTAAGATCTAGTTAGGCAGTTAGCATTCTTAATCCTGCAATCTGGAACCTATTTTAAACTTTAATATTCAACTAGTCTCGTGTTACCAGACTGTTGCCTCCCACAATTTTCAAATGCTTCCGGTCAATATGTAATTATAGATCTCATCATCTATATAGCATTCAGAGATAGTGTAATATTAGTCTAATATTCAATCAATGTGGATGGTAGTAGAGTATTAATAACTAGCGCATCTGCAGTGATTGGAGGTGGTCTTACATTCCATTGATACATTTAGACGGTGGTGTCAGGTAGGACTAGCCTCGTAAACCACCAACTTCTGCAATTTCTGGAAGTTGGTTGCTAAGGTAGGACTCCTTCTTCACACAAGAAGAAGATAGGTCACATACTGGTTGACAAGTAGTACTGACTGAAGGTTATAAGAAATTCTCGCTGGCCAAGTGGGGATTCTGTCTTTAGTGAGTGGAAGCAATTTGTTCGGAAGACAAGTTATAACCAACTATTAATGTCCTTTTTCTGTTTTACCTTTCCATTTTTTTGTTTTGTTTTACCTTTCCATCTCACTGAGGTCTATATTGCAGAAGACAGCTTTGCAGGAAAGGAAGTGCTTCATGACAGAAAAGCTATAATCAAAGATAACCACATCCTTGGAGCAGAGTTCAACCAACTCACCCACGGTTGTCTGAAAAGAGACTTCCAAAAATGAGGCCAACAACATTGAGCTATAATCCTGTTGTCGGTAGATTTGCAAGCACCACACATGGTGGATTTGAATCTACAGCCTTCCCTCACACATGCTTGCTCACTCGTTCCCACCGACACAGCCAAGCAAACACTGAAGTACAGGGCCAGGCCAGCACTGCTTCTGCTCTCAACAATGGAAAAAGCAGTGCAGTTCCCTATAGCGAGACACACCTCGCAATTACACAATCCAACTATGTAACCCAATCTCAAACCAAACACACACTGTGTGTGTGTGTGTGTGTGTGTGTGTGTGTGTGTGTGTGTTGTGTGTGTGTGTGTGTGTGTGTGTGTGTGTGTGTGTGTGTGTGTGTGTGTGTGTGTGTGTGTGGAGCCTCAATGACCCACTCTCCTACTGAGGGTATGGGATGATGCCAAACCAAAACGAGCAGGAATTGCAGAAAGCATTAGGGACAGGCAGACTACGAATGACAGATAAGATCATATATAAGGATGACAGAGAGACTTAGGGTTGTAAAGGTAGATCATAATACTGTTAATTTAATTTAATTTGATATATGAAATGTTCCAATTGGTGAGATATATCGATCTGTAACTGTTGTGCAATAGATTAGTAATGAATAATCCAAAAATAGCACCTTGTTGACTTCCATTGTACAGTGAAAAAACAGCTCTCAAAGTGAATCTTTTTAGCATATAAACCAACGCAAACAGCTGATTCTGACAACATATATCATCACAAAACCCAGTATGGAGTTTGTTTTAATGAAAAATATGCCATTTCCTGTGGAGGAAAACCAGGACTGGATCTGCAGGTCTTCAAAAAGTCAAATCAACCTGAAGTTAAAATGTTTCTTCCATACTGGGTTTTGTGATGTTACTGCATGTGTGGACAGAATCTGCTTTGTTTGATTTCGTTTATGTGCTAAAAGAGTGACTTTAAGAGCCGCTTCATCTTACAATGGAAGTCAATGAGGCACTCATTAATTACTTCATGCAAGGTACAACCCAAACCTCTACCAAAGTGTCCTATTGCTTTAAGTGCTTCACGTTATGCACTAGGTGGGAATGGGGGATACTACTTGTGAGTTTAACTAAAGGTCGTACATAGTCCGTCTCAGATTGCATTCATCGTTCTGCTCCAATTTAAGTGATTCTCTTGTCTCTGTAGTGGACTCATCCAATATAAAGGAAAACAGGACACAGCTGTGTGTGTGTGTGTGTGTGTGTGTGTGTGTGTGTGTGTGTGTGTGTGTGTGTGTGTGTGTGCGTGCGTGCGTGCGTGCGTGCGTGCGACTGACTGACTGACTGACTGACTGACTGACTGACTGAGTGTCTGAGTGAGTGAGTGAGTGAGTTTCCATGAAAAACGCATTTTGTATACCATTATACCAAAAAAATGCTAATTGTCAAGTGACTGCAAAAGATGCTATTTGTTTCAAAACAATGTACTGTATATACGCAATGTGACATAGTTCTGTCCAACTGTATATACTTTGCCCATTTTCTTAAACTGTTTTTATTATATTTTTACACTTGCTTTGGCAATAATAAACATACATATGTTTTCTCATGCCAATAACACTCCTTTGAACAACTGAGTGAGTGAGTGAGTGAGTGAGTGAGTGAGTGAGTGAGTGAGTGAGTGAGTGAGTGAGAACGAGAGGGCTAATGAACCGGCAGACAAAAGCATTGGGGAAGACAGATAGACCCAGAACAGTTTTGAAGAATACAGTGTATTCTGCTGTGCCAGCCAGCAGAATACAGTATTATGATGGTTCACTGCGAGTCTTCATCATAAGAAATAAAAAAAAAAGCGACTAGACGTGTGATATACAGACTTTGCACTGCATATTTTGCACTTTTTCCGACTAGTTTGTCAAAGCCATCCCACATCATCACACATCACACTCCTTGAGGAAATGAAACTCCTGCAGCATGCACACACACACACACACACACACACACACACACACACACACACACACACACAAAGTGATGTATATCGGACCAACAACCATATATGGAGACCCCTGGTACCCATAGATATTCACAGATATGGGCTTAATATCAGGGATCTCCTTAAAGGGGAAGACCACCCATTTTCAATATTGAAATATGTCATTAATATACCTTAGAGGAGTTGTGTGGAAATAGAAACAATTTTCCCCCTCTTCTGTGTTGCCTAGAACTGGAGGATTGATTTTGGGGTTTTTATTGTAAAGTACAACTTGATGACATCACACATTGTACTTTACAATACAAACCCCCAAATCAATCATCCAGTTCTAGGCAACACAGAAGAGGGGGAACTTTTATTTTATTTCCACACAAATCCTCTAAGATATATTAATGACATATTTCAATATTGAAAATGGCTGGTCTTCCCCTTTAAATGGGCATAAAGGGGATTTGGTTCCCCTGGCATCACAGGGTTCACATATCTCCATTTATGGGCATAACAAGGATTTGGTTCCCCTGACATCACAGTGATGTCAGAGCGTGAGAATCAGCGTGATTATTGCCACTGCATGACGTACAGGCTGGCCACCAGTCAGCAGGGAGTGTTGGGCGTGAGGAGTAGGATGAAGGCTCTACGTCCTCGCGATGGGGCTCCTGACATGTCTATTACACTACTACAGTACAGAGGTAAACCACCGACACAGGAAGTAACAGCTGTGTTTGGCAGTAAGTAACAGCTGTGTTTGGCAGTATCAGCCGCAAGAACATTTACCCGCCTGTCAATATTCTTCTAAACAGCATTGCTCATGTTCACAGAAACAATTGCAGTCTTTCCCCTTTCTGTTCTTTCTGACGAGACAGACAGACCGCAGACTGCCATCTGTGCCATCAAGATTACTTTAGAATTATCTGTGACAGTTTCTTTTACTATAACTTCATCCTAGGGGGAACCCTGTATTAACATATACAGCCAAACGTGTTACAGAATACTATGTAAACATTTAGGCCGGTTTATGTCGGTTATTCCCCAACCATCACATTTCCCATTTGTGTGTCGCTCATGATAGCTTGACCAAATACAATGGCTGGAAAGTGTGACTAATAATCATTAACAGGAATAATAAAACAGAAGCACATTCTTCTTGACAAGCAGCAGATCGAGAATACGTTTCCTTGTACAATTTAAAAGGTTGTTTTGAACCTTCTTTCCACTCCATTGAAGGTACATTCCTCTCTTTAACAGTCTATAAACACTTAGTATACGAATGTTATAAACAATGAATCTATGCTGTGTACAGTCTATCAACAGGTTAGCTAGGTTTTGTTTTGTTTCTTTCTCTTTGATAGCAAAGCGATGAATACTCAATATAGGACTAAACATGAATCAATTAAAACTAGAAAGATGCAATTCTGGGAAACTGCAAGTGCGGTTGCCATGATGCAAGTCACACTTGCAAATGAATTCCAATTTTCCCCATTCAGGTCAACGGGGAAAGTTAATTCACAAATAAATGAATGGCCATATATGGAGATCTTGGTGTAAGTCATTGTCCCTTTTATGCCCATAATACTTGATGTCATCAATATTACAGTAAGCCCATATCTTGGAATGTCCATATATGCACATAACTGTGTCAGTCTCATGAGGTCTATGACGTCAGACATCCATGATGTCAGTCAGCTCCATTTTTGGGAAAGTTTAATTTTAACATTTTCCCATTCTAGTAAATGGAGACATTTTATTCACTAATACATTTATATAAATAAAACTATATAGGCCTATATAGGCCTATATATCTCTCAGCCAAATGCAAGACAACACTGGAGTAGCTATAGGAGTAGCGCTGCAAAATAAAGTTTATGGAAAGATGGATGTGATGGAAAGATGGATGGGTGGAAGAAAGTCGGACCAGTACTATAGTCTTGTCCGACTACTATAAGTAGTCATACAATAAGTGTGGTTGCCCTGTTAGGGCAGGACAACCACACTAAATATACACCAGGGGGTGCCTGGTGGCTTTACATTTACTGCACAGACCCTGTGCAAGCCAAGGAGGGCTCCCAGTTCTGTCTCACATGCCTCTTCTCTTTGCCCTTGATTTACTGACTCTCTACATTCTCCTATCTAAATATTATAGCATAAAAATACTTAAGGATTACCACTGTGATAATAGGAGCAGAATGTTAACAGAGAACACACAACCACTGTGCCAGGGTATCTGTAGTTCCTGAGTTGCAAACAGACTAACCAGCAGCTGCCAACTGCCTTTAAACAGTAGCATAACTCGTTCAGGCCAAACCAAGGCAGGTTTCAGTGATCAACAGGTTATAAAGTAGAGACGAGAGCATGCACTTTGGCAAGAAGCCATAATGCTTTAAGCATATTTGCTGCCTTCAATAATCAGTCTCCCTGCAGTTCAGTGAATCTGTCCGAAGGCATCAGGCTCCAGACATGAAACAGGTGCATCATCCTATCCTATACAGCCAGCCTACAATCACCTTAAAAATGTATCAGTGATTAAAGGACTTAGGTCTCAGCAACATATAGAACAGCTTGTCAGTTCATATTCATGTCACAAAGAGATGATTGCGTCAACAGTGTCTTCACAGGTCTCCCTACGACATTCATCAAACGATATGCATATGATTCAGAACACCACGAAAGAGGATCATGTCACTATAGAGATTAAATCAATTAATCAAAAGAAGTACCCAACCACACACACACTTTTAAATCAAAGCTAAAAACCCTTTCTGTTTGCTGCCTTTTATTGGGATTTCTTTTAAACTATTCATCTCTGCAATGTAATTTTACACTTTATTTCTACTACTTTTACATTTTCAAATGTATTTTTATAATGTGTTAATGTTTGCTCTGTCTTTATGTCTTAATGCTTAATTTTATGTAAAGCACTTTTTGCCTTGTTGCTGTGCAGAAATAAACGTAGCCTACCTTGCCTTGCCTATACATACTACTACACTATTTATTGATTCCATCAATAATTTAGGGGTTTAGTATAGGGGTACATCAGTTTATAAAACCAATAGATTTTTGATATTCAAAAGAATCAATATAATCTATCCTTATGTTTGGTAATAGGTGAAAATGTTTCCAAGAAAATCTAAAAAATAAACAAATATAGAACCGATCTACAAGCTCACAATGTATCGCATTGTGGCGCGTTTTGATCTTGTAGATCTGCTGTTCACTATTAATTGTCTAATCAGTTCGTTATCATGTTAAAAAGCATTCATTAAAAAGCCACACGCACACTTCTGGATTATTCGATTAACCCAAAAGGTAATCCATAGAATAATTGCTAAGAAAATAATCAATAGCTGCAGCCGTAGGTTACAGTAGTTGTGTGACTAGTGTCTTTCTCAAGGACAAGAGCTATGTATCACTTCTCCCATGCATAGACAGGCGAGAAGTGAGCACCCCCCCTCCCTTACCTTAGCCCCACCCCCTTGTTTCCCCTATCCTGTACATAGTGATTTTATTACTGTGATATTATTGAATGTTTTCTTTGCTTGCTGTTTATTATGTCCATGAATTAAATACTGAGGGCTTCCAATGTAAAAAAAAGGCAGTAAAAGGTCTTATTTGGGATGTTCCTTTTAGGCAGGATGTTTAACTCTACTTGTACTGTACTACATTTCTATTGTATTGACTATACTTGTACTGTTCTCCATTTTTGTCTAATAAAATAATCAATCAATCAGAAAAAAGAGCCTAGACCTGAAGGACAGGGATTGGACCAAGAACCTTACTACTATTCACGCTCCCACGTTCGGTTGTGCTTTATGCACGCCATGGGGAAGTCAACTGAGGTTGTGGGGTTTTTCTGTTTCACTTTCCTCTGAGTTTGGCACAGGCAGGGTTTCCACACGGTGCACATTTACATTTGGCCATGATGTGTGAGCGTGTGGGGGGGAGCTATTGTGACACATAGTACACAGCTTAAAGTCCAGAGTGCTCATTTAACTCCGAGTGTACAAATTGACCTAGAGGGGTCTCCATTTGTGCTCGGAATCTCCCTGCAGAGATTCTCCACATCTCCTTAGGGATGTGTAAAGTGTCTTGTTAAAGACTGAATATTTGTACACTCCCGAGATAAATTAACAGTGACTTTTACAGTGTAAAAAGACTGTTCTGAATATGGGCTCCTCGGTAAACAACTGCATATGTTCGTATGCATGAGTGTGTGTGTGTGTGTGTGTGTGTGTGTGTGTGTGTGTGTGTGTGTGTGTGTGTGTGTGTGTGTGTGTGTGTGTTCATGTTGTGTGTTGTGTGTGTGTGTTCATGTTGTGTGTTTGAGCTGGGCTGAATCCATAAACAGCAGTTTGAATTCAAACCAGTCATTACAAGAGTGGCCCCACCCATGCCCCCCCCCCCCCTCTCTATCTCTCACTCTGCCTCTCCATAGGAATAGACATCAATAACGTAAATAAAAGCTACTTTCACACATGTTGATGTCGTGCAGGAGACCTTGTTTCTCAATATTTCAACTTTTTATGTTTTTTTTTTGTTTTTTAAACAAAAGTGTCATGCAAAAGTACTGGAAATAGCAGATGTACAAGCTCACAACACAGTTGAGCTTGAAGATTGGCTATTTTTGCTATTTTAGAGACAGTTTTAAAGTGAAAGTGGTTCAGTTTGTCAGTGGGTTTTATAAATATTGAACCGAAGAAAGGTATAAGAGCTTATGACTAATTAATAACTACATTGGATCCATTCAACACAGGTTATTTTTCCCCCATTTCCTGGCCATTCAAGGTTTCCATCCGACAGTGACGATATCTTAAACCAGTGGTTCTCAACCAGTGGTCCTTGGGGGGGTTCCAGGTGGTCCCCAGCCAAATGATGCAGAGTTGGTAACCAAATGGACCCTTATAGATCTTTAACCTTAAGAAGCTTACAGAGAATGTAGAATTTTGATTGACCTGTTATCAGTCCTATGGTACCAACATCAATACAGCATGGAATTGTGGAAAAAATCCTATCCAACGATAACAAAATATTCTTTTTGGGTCTGAGAGGGTCTTGGGTCTGAGAGGCTAAATCTCATCAAATGGTGGTCCGTGGCTCAAATGCAGAATAAATTAAGTAATGGACCTACGGTAGATACATGTATGAAACTGGTGCCCATTTTCAATATTGAACTATGTCATTAATATACCTTAGAGGAGTTGTGTGGAAATTTAAAAAAAGTTCCCCCTCATGTCATCAAGTTGTGATTTGCAATACAAACCCCCAAATCAATCCTCCAGTTCTAGGCAACACTAACCAGCAGCTGCCAACTGCCTTTAAACAGTAGCATAACTCGTTCAGGCCAAACCAAGGCAGGTTTCAGTGATCAACAGGTTATAAAGTAGAGACGAGAGCATGCACTTTGGCAAGAAGCCATAATGCTTTAAGCATATTTGCTGCCTTCAATAATCAGTCTCCCTGCAGTTCAGTGAATCTGTCCGAAGGCATCAGGCTCCAGACATGAAACAGGTGCATCATCCTATCCTATACAGCCAGCCTACAATCACCTTAAAAATGTATCAGTGATTAAAGGACTTAGGTCTCAGCAACATATAGAACAGCTTGTCAGTTCATATTCATGTCACAAAGAGATGATTGCGTCAACAGTGTCTTCACAGGTCTCCCTACGACATTCATCAAACGATATGCATATGATTCAGAACACCACGAAAGAGGATCATGTCACTATAGAGATTAAATCAATTAATCAAAAGAAGTACCCAACCACACACACACTTTTAAATCAAAGCTAAAAACCCTTTCTGTTTGCTGCCTTTTATTGGGATTTCTTTTAAACTATTCATCTCTGCAATGTAATTTTACACTTTATTTCTACTACTTTTACATTTTCAAATGTATTTTTATAATGTGTTAATGTTTGCTCTGTCTTTATGTCTTAATGCTTAATTTTATGTAAAGCACTTTTTGCCTTGTTGCTGTGCAGAAATAAACGTAGCCTACCTTGCCTTGCCTATACATACTACTACACTATTTATTGATTCCATCAATAATTTAGGGGTTTAGTATAGGGGTACATCAGTTTATAAAACCAATAGATTTTTGATATTCAAAAGAATCAATATAATCTATCCTTATGTTTGGTAATAGGTGAAAATGTTTCCAAGAAAATCTAAAAAATAAACAAATATAGAACCGATCTACAAGCTCACAATGTATCGCATTGTGGCGCGTTTTGATCTTGTAGATCTGCTGTTCACTATTAATTGTCTAATCAGTTCGTTATCATGTTAAAAAGCATTCATTAAAAAGCCACACGCACACTTCTGGATTATTCGATTAACCCAAAAGGTAATCCATAGAATAATTGCTAAGAAAATAATCAATAGCTGCAGCCGTAGGTTACAGTAGTTGTGTGACTAGTGTCTTTCTCAAGGACAAGAGCTATGTATCACTTCTCCCATGCATAGACAGGCGAGAAGTGAGCACCCCCCCTCCCTTACCTTAGCCCCACCCCCTTGTTTCCCCTATCCTGTACATAGTGATTTTATTACTGTGATATTATTGAATGTTTTCTTTGCTTGCTGTTTATTATGTCCATGAATTAAATACTGAGGGCTTCCAATGTAAAAAAGCACAGAAGATGGGGAACTTTTTTTGTATTTCCACACAACTCCTCTAAGGTATATTGATGACATATATATTATTGAAAATATTGAAAATGGGTGGTCTTCCCCTTTAAACAATTCAACAGAAAACAACATGTAGATCAGTTATTTTCAGTGTGCGACACAGGCACACTACTGAGTCTAAATCATGTGTTAGACTTGCTCCACTCGTTAATCAGTTATACAAATGCACAGTCACACACAGATCCTCTATCTCACGTAATGGAAAACCTACATGAAGCATTATCTTTGAGAATCTGATGTGATGCTGTTTCCCAGAAGATGGGTGGCACGTCTAGCTGCTGATCTTGAAGTTTTATCAATATACGTACCATATCTGTACATGTTCTGAGTCTAGGTAGGCACCAAAGTGTAATAATCACTTCGACCTCTTAGACTTTATCAGGTGTCACATTTAAAAAATATATTTTGATTGCCTTGAATAAGCCCCCACAACAATTCCTAATAAGAACCAAGTTTAATTTTTGGCTGGCTACATTTATATTATTTCATTTTGTGGGGTATCTTTTGTTTTATTATGTAGAAGAGTGTAAAGAGACTCACAAGGAGTATAGGTCGCATTGGCTTGGACTTCACAATAGTAATTTAGTTATACAACATTAACAATGTAATTGTGAAACTGGGCAATTAAATAATTCAAACATTTATTTGGTCAGCTCAGCTGTTGCACCTTACTCAACTCAAACTCATAAAGAACATTTCCAATAACTAAAGGTCTACCAAAGTGCTCGAGGATCAAGTTAACAGACCAAAAAGGGGATAAAACAAGAAGAATTACCCTCATCTCCTCACCAGAACAATATGCAACATGTCTCCCCACCCATCAGGCTCACAGAGGACATTACATATCAAGATATGGCAGCACAAAGAGCAAAGCCAAATAAAAAGGATATACAAAAAACTAAATTGTGATAAATAATCATGATCACAATATCAAGCAAAAATGATCAGGACTATAATTTCAGACATAATCATGAAGCCATACCCATATATTGTATATTGTAAAGCAAATAATGATACAATTACTCTCTAGTCTAAACACTATCAAGTGTAGCAGTTTTACTAGCCTCGTGAACCAGGCTTTTATTTTGGCGATCACAGTTTTACCAACTTGACAGTGTCAAGTGTACCTACAAGAGTGGCCTAAAATGTGATGTGATTACATTATCAATACCATCATTCACTCTAATGATCACTCTAAGATCTAACATGACCAAAAGGATGTCAGTTTAAAATGCATGTATTCAATATGCTAATATACTGTAGCTACGAAAACATTAGGCTGGTCCCAAGATGTAATTATTTTCAATGGCTCACTTGGGGCCTTGTGTAGCTAAGTAATAAAGTCTAAGGGCGAGAAGTCAGTGTGTGTGTGGGTGTGTGTGTGTGTGTGTGTGTGTGTGTGTGTGTGTGTGTGTGTGTGTGTGTGTGTGTGTGTGTGTGTGTGTGTGTGTGTGAGTGAGTGAGTGAGTGAGTGTGTGTGTGTGTGTGTGTGTGTGTGTGTGTGTGTGTGTGTGTGTGTGGTGTGTGTGTGTGTGTGTGTGTGGGGGGGGGGGGGGGGGGGGGGGGGGGGAGACATGCCTACACATGGTAAAGTAAGTGTGGCGCGTTCTTCTTGCTCGAGTCTGTGCAAAGTAAACGTGCCAGATTTGTTTGGACACATCGTTGGGGGGAGAAACATTTACGAGAAAAGACAGGGTCGTATTGAGAAGAGAAGAGGCTATAATGAGCTCCAGGCTCCTCCATCCGCTCCCTCCAACCCCCAGAGACTGACACAACACAATGCAGATGCCACAGAATGCTGATGAGTGAGGCATGTGTCCCCCGAGACAAGAGAACATGGACAAGTCTGAAGGCTGTGTGGTGGCAACAAGGTTTTTTCTTTTTCTGAAAACAACAAGGTTTTTTTCTAAAATTCAAAAGGCTTCTATATAAAAACTCCACGTGGCTTCACGTGTATGTCAGTGGTTCTCAGTGAATTTCACCTTTACACGTCTGGGTGGACCCTTCTGTAACTTTGACAGTGTACAAATGGAACCAAATGGACTCTAACGGGTCCATTTGGTTCCATTTGTAGGCCTACACTGTCTCAAAGTTAAGGGGAGAACTTCAAATTTCAATTAAAGTTTGAGAACCACTCATATCTAATGTCTAAGTACATTTTAGCTTCAGCGCACACACACATAAAAGAAAGCATAAAAAAAAGTTTAAACTCGTCAATCAGGTAAATCCAGCTAGACATACAGTCCTGGGCTCCTGGCTGTTGTCTCACCTACTGTAGGCTACAGTGTACAGTAGACACTCACCTTGCCTAACGCATTCCAAAGACACCCAAGCAAACAACGACACATAGGCTCAGCCTATGCCATGTAAAGGGAAAACGTGTGCTTTATACTTACTGGTATATTTCTTCTTTGCCTCTATTGAATATCCATTCCTTCCCCCCCAAAAAAGTGATTCTTTCAGTCCAAAAAAAGCTACAGAACTCAGGAGTATATATTCCACAAAAAGTGCGCTTCAAAGTTCGGTTGGTTTCGGCGTACTACTTCCTAACCTACCTGTGCCGTGCCGTGCGCAGTGAACTCTACTCTCTACGCCCGAGGACAAAAGGGCGCGGCGTCCTCTCCTCGCTAGACTTTCTATCACAATAGATGGAATCAAAACGTTGGAACGCAGCGGCAGCGCTCTAGCGCTCCACACTCAGCACACACAACACAACCTGAGCGCTTGGCGGCGCCCAGGCGTCCGCCCACCATACCTCCCATTGGTCGCTATAGCCAGTGTTGTAAAGTAACTATCTAAAGTAGCTACATCTACTAAAGTACAATTTTGAGGTAGGCTACTTTTACTTTTATACTGGAGTATTTCCAATGGTCAGAAGTTTTACTTTAGTTCAATTCTAACCCACTACAGCTCCACTGAAATTAGCCTATTTGAAAACTTTAGAACAAGGCTACATTATGACTTCAGCCTACATTCGGCCATTTGAAAATAGCAGACCTACAAGCTCACATTTCGGCTATTTTCAGAATATTTGTATTCTGAAAATATACATTCGAAAACTTATGGGACATTCTGCACAATGAGTACTTTACTTTTGGTAGCCTACTTTATTTTGATACCAACAATAATTGTGTAGGTTTTAGCCTACTCAAGTCAATTTAGAATTCTGGACTTGTACAGTATTTCTATATTTCAGTAGCCTATTGATACTTTTACCTAAGTAGTAGTCCTACAGAATGTGAGTACCGGTAGGCCTACTTTTTCCACCATAGCATGCATTTGTGCTCCGTCGCACAACGGTGTTGCGCTCGTGCCGACTTTACAAGCCCACTGTCCGTCACACCCGCGAAGCATTGTGAGCTTGTAGGTCGGTTATTTTCGGCGCGCGACACCGTCGTGCGAAGAAGTACGAACACGAGCTGAAACAACCAATGGGCGAGGGAGCAAAAGGTGTGACGGACGGGCTATTAGGTGTCATATTCGCTCCCAGGCTGTCATGGATTTGTTTTTTTATCAGGCGTGAATTATTTACACGTAACGCAAGGTTAGAGGGAGGTTAAAATCCTGGCTGGGTGTTACTGGTTACATTTCTTACTCTGTCTGTCCAACTCTGTCGGAGTTACAAAAGGATAAACACTGAGGATTGTAAAATCCTGACATATGAAAATAGTATGATGCCTTGGCTTGTATACCATTCACAGACCTTGCAAAAAAAGTGATCAGTGCTCATTCACACCTCACAATAGAAAATACTGTTCCTGAAGAAACAGTGTGGGTTTTAGGCTATGATGATGATGACATAATAGACCCACATGATGTCACAGGGGAATATTGTCCAATCAGAACTTTGGCAGAGCAGTTGATCTTTGGTTTCCCATGCAGGAGATCCAGGTTTGAGTGTTTACACATACACATTACACAGTGAAGTTGTGGTATGAGCAGGATCATATATTACTCAAAGGCTGCTGAGATTGTCAACATATTGCAATTGCATATAAATTTGCCATTACTTTTGGTCACGGATGAGCTAAACAATAACAGCTGCAACATACTGCGGCCTACAGATTAGATTTAGCCTATCAACATAGCCAGATTGACTTTAGACTACAGTATTTGTCTAGTAAGAACCAAGTGTCAAGGACGCTCTCCTTAAATCCTCCTCATGCCAAAGACGCCAATATAACATAAGCACTGCATAATGAAAAGACCTAAGTTTACTATTTTCCCATGTAACAATGTAATGTTTATGGAATTTCAGACAGCTACCAGGAATACAAACATCTAATAAAAATGACTCATAGAATGAGGGGAAAAAGATAAGGAGGGAATGACAGGGAGAGCGGGACAGAGGTGGTGCAAGAGCGAAGAGGCAGGGTGAGGAAAATGGATATCCTGTTTACATGTTAGACTGAGTTTGTGTGAGCGTGTGTGTGTGTGTGTGTGTGTGTGTGTGTGTGTGTGTGTGCGTGCGTGCGTGCGTGTGTGCGTGCGTGCATGCATGCGTGCGTGCGTGTGTGTGTGTGTGTGTGTGTGCGTGTGTGGATGTGGTTGTATGGGTGGGTGGTAGCGTGCATAGCAGATGTCACGTCAGAGACAAATTGTGTTTGTTCAACATGCACAGTTTACTCTCCTCAGGGGTGCCCTTGTGTGCATGATACAGTATATGCCTCCTTTTGTGTTGTGTCTATCATTGTGCATCTCTTTGTGTTTGCGTGCACGTGTGTGCATGATCCAATGGTCAAATTTTCCATTTGTTGTGTCAGGACCCCATCGTCCACTGATTTCCGTTCAGTGGCACAAAGCTCTGTTCTAAGGCTGTACTGTTGCCATATCAACCATGCCACTGTCAGCCCATCCTCCAGCACCTGCCTGAGAGGGCAAAGGAATCCTATGAAGGTCCCTATATCAGGTCATATGACCGTGTCAACGTGTCACATTTGTCAGTTGAAAGTCAGTTATTCTTGGTGTTCAAATCAGCCCTAATACAGAGTCTGTCACTAAGGTATAGAAGGACATACTACAAAATGTAAGCTTTGATTTATGATATTACAATATTGAATATGCATAGTAGTGGTTCTCAGCTCAACCCAGATACAACTAGACTTGGACCACCTGATTTTAATGACTGATGTTATTTTTACTTTTACAAGTGCATGTCCCAGTGTCCGCAGCATTGAGTTGGTGAGAGAGGAGCTTGTACCACTCCCCAAAACCAAACATGCCCAGTGTTGTACATGTCCACATTCTTTGTCAATGGATCCATCTAGCATACTAATACTGTAGATACTCTCAAAATAATCACATACAGCATTAGGTTAGGATTTTGTATCTGCTTTGCAGATGTGGGACATAATGTCATCAATGACAAAAGCCATGCAGATCAAATATAGAAGGGATAGGGATAGAATATAGAAGGGATAGGGATAGAATTCATGTATATTTTGTAGTTTTTGTCACATTCCCCAAGCCAATGATTTGATGACCAGCAGTGGTTCCCTATGGAAACATAAAGAGTTTCCTCTTGTAAGATATACAATTCAAGTTCGATGGGGTAAAGTCTTTTGAACTAGAACTATCCTTTAAATGGAATAATGTATTTGAAGTAGTGACGAGTGATTCTTACTGTATATAAGGCAGAGGTCCCATAGGTTGAGAACCACTGATCAACTGCATGTATATTATATTATGTTATATTATATATCACTCGCACGCACGCACGCACGCGCGCACGCACGCACGCACGCACGCACGCACGCACGCACGCACGCACGCACGCACACACGCACACACACACACACACACACACACACACACAAGCGCCTTGGGTTTTTTGAAAGGCGCTATATAAATCCAAGTTATTATTATTACACACACACACACACACACACACACACACACACACACACACACACACACACACACACACACACACACACACACACACACACACACACACACACAGATTTACCAGTAAATGTTTCCCAGTGGGTGGTTAATCTATACATTTCCTGGTTTATGAATAGATACTGTAAAGGAAAATGTGAAATGCACCAGTTGAGCATGCTCACCTCATTAGTGGTTAGGTTTAGGTGTGGGTTTGCTGTGGTTTCATTAAGGGCAAGATGTTGCCTAATAGTATATTATGGCCTTACAGCAGTAAACCCAAGTTCATCTACAGGACAGGAAGAGGAAGAGGAAGAGGACGAGGAGCAGAAGAAGTGATTTAAGTCTAAAGACAAAAGGAAGGTTCAGGAGCTTGGTGATTCTCAGAGGAGGTAGGGAATGGTTTAAATCTGTTTCAAAAACCGAAAGACCAAAAGGCCAAACCAAAAGACCAAGGCAAGCAATATAGAGAAACATGACAAGCACACTGCCTCACATTCCCATTCCGTGTGATGTTTGTGCTGGAATGTTTTCTTCTTTTTTTATGTGTATGTGTTTATGACTCAGTATTTGTGTGAGTGTACACTGTAAAATCCTCAGTGTTGAATGTAACCAATCGTGGGTCCATTTGATTACAATTGTATATTCTCTGAGTTACAAATGGATGAATTAAACTGCGGATTTGTGTGAGTGTATGTGTGTGAGAATAAAATTTGGACTATTTCAGATGTGCACAAGCCATGCTGTATGGGTGTTTGTGTGTTTGTGTGTGTGTGTGTGTGTGTGTGTGTGTGTGTGTGTGTGTGTGTGTGTGTGTGTGTGTGTGTGTGTGTGTGTGTGTGTGTGTGCGTGTGTGACTAAATCACATGTGGAGTTGCTTATTGTCATCTGGCATCGATTTTGTGAGGGCCTTGATGTCCCAATGATTACCCTGATTCCTGATTCCAAGCTCTCATCCCACAAAAGCCATTAATGGGAGAGTTGCAGCAGCCCTAGCCTCACTCCCAGCAAATGTGGTGAAAGAAACAAAGAGCATGTTCCGTAAAATTCTATGAACGCATGTGTGTATGTGTGCATAATGTTAATTGCTGGTATTTACTCTGTGTGTGTGTGTGTGTGTGTGTGTGTGTGTGTGTGTGTGCGTGCGTGCGTGCGTGCGTGCGTGCGTGCGTGCGTGTTCGTGTGTGTGTGCGTGCGCACGAGCGCATGTACGTGCGTGCGGGTGTGTGTGTGGCTGTGTGCACACAAATACACACACAGTTTCCACACTTACAACAATGACATCATCTCCTCTGCATGGTCGTTGCCAAGAGTTGTAACTCACTGTGGACATTATAGTCTCTGTGTGGTGACATGACTGTTTAGAAGACACAGAGACGGAGAGAAAGAGAGAAAGAGTGAAAAACACCAAATAATGCATGTAGGGCAGAATTAGGACGATATCCACTCATAATCAAAATAAAAAAGAGAGCATTCAAACCACCTAAAACCACCTAAAAGAAAGTTACTCAGATACACCCCATAACAAGGCTCTGGCTCTCACACACAGAGAAACTCTAAAGAGATGCCCCCTCAGCCAGCTGGTCCAGGAACTCTGCACACAAACACAAGCAGAGCCACCAGATAGAACACCCGCTTGCAAAAGGAAAGCTACCTGACACATTGGAGAGAAGAAACCCAAAAGCAGAGCAAACTAGAATGCTATTTGGCCCTAAACAGAGAATACACAGTGGCAGAATACCTGAGCAAGATGACAGACCCAAAACAAAGAAGAATCTTGTACAGAGTACAGTAAGTACAGTAAGAGCAAGGTACAACAGGAAAGGGAACGAATATATACATAAAGTGTCTTAAAGCACGACTATCAACAAATAATACAGTGCCCAAATCAAAGTGACCATACAATCAATGCTAGTTAGTGCAACAAGTATCTCTACATCATGTCAAACACAAGCAGAAATACTAAAAGAAAATTACTAACACCAAGTACAGACTCAGTGAGCACAGACTCACGATCGAGAAAGGTCTCGATAAATCTCCCTTGTGTTAACATGGGTGGATAGTTTAGTTGTGCTAGGCTAGATCAACACCACCCAAGGGGAGTTTGAAAACATGACCAATGATAAAAACAAGAATTGACACACAGTCAATATAAAATCTGTGGATTGGTGTGTTGACGTTAGTGTAAAAAAAGTTTGAAAAAAAAAATGTTTTGAAAAAAAAAAAAGTTTGAAAATTTTTTTTTAGAAAAAAAAAAAAGTTTAGGTCCAAAAATGTGTTAAAAAATCGAACTGATGGTGGCGCTATATGGGACAGATCCATGTCGATGAGATAAGTGTAGACATACTGTGTAGCGATTTGTGTGATTTTAGGGCAAAAACTGTAGGAGCAGTATTCAAAAATGTGTTTTAAAAAAATTGGCGGGGGTCCCTGGAGCTGCGGGGGTCCCTGGAAGGGTGGAGGTTGTGGATTGGCAGACAAGGATTGTGTGTGGAAAATTTCACATGGATAGGGGCAAAAAAGTGTGATGTGACGTGACAGACAGACTGACGGACAGACAGACAGGCGGTGGAGGTTTTCATAGTAACTGCGACCTGACGGTCGCAATTATAATCATTAGTATTGTTTATTTTAATTATTATTATTAAGGAACTCTAGAAATCTCAGTTGGAACTGTTACCCCAGTGACCCGATGCTGGATAAGCGGTTGAAGATGGATGGATGGATGGATGGATTATTTTAGAGTAAGCTACTTTATTTACCATTATTGTGTACTCCGCCACATGGGGAGCAATCTTCAATTCAATCTTCAATTCAAAGAAGCTTTATTGGCATGAGAACACAAACGTTTACACAGTGGTGGAAAAAGTACCTACATTTTTATAATTAAGTAAAAGTATCAATTCTGCAATGTAGAATCACTCTGTTACAAGTAAAAGTCCAGAATTAAAAATGTACTTGAGTAAAAGTACAAAAGTATTGGTATCCAAATGTACTTAAAGTACCAAAAGTAAAAGTACAAAATGTTTGAAAATAGCAGATCTACAAGCTCACAACGCGTCGCACCGCAATGCGTTGTGAGCTTGTAGATCGGCTATTTTCAAATAGCCTTGGTATAACATAGGGCTAAAGTGGTTTATGTATGTTTTAAACTTTAGTTATTGATGTAGATTAGCATTATTGGGCTAAATGTAAAGACGCTACGCTGCGCCAACCGTGAATTCAACACAATCTGCTGTTGAGCAGTTTAACCAATTTGCTACGTACGTCTACACAAACGGTCAGATTACAAAGATAAATTGCTTAGTGAAGGCTCACGGATGTCACCATAGGGTACGCTCCAGCAGAATGTCCCGTAATGATCGTATTATTTAAAGAGGAGCATTTTAATCCGATCGGTCGTCGTTTCCTTATGTATCTAAGTGCAGTACACCTCGCAACCGATGGGGTCGCATGGCTGAAAAACAACAGAAAATGACGTCTGATCGGATTAAAATGCTGTTTATTAAACAATACGAAAGATACAGGTAATTCTGCTTGAGCGTACCATACTGTGACATCTGTGAGACTTCAGTAAGCACTTTATCTTTGAAATATGAACGTTTTTGTAGACGTACGTAGCAAATAGGTTTAACTGCTCAACACGAGGTTGAAGTGAATTTATTACACACCGTGACTCCTGCAGCTAGCGCTAGCTAGCATTAGCCTGCAGCTAGCGCTAGCTAACGTTAGCGTTAGCCGTTAGCCACACATCCAGAATAGTCTAATAAGTAAATTTTCCAACGGCGAGTGAACGATTGCATTCCGAGTTGGGTCGCCGTTTTATTCCATGAGTAATTGTGTATAACATGCCTGCGTTAGCCTGCAGCTAGCGCTAGCTAGTGTTAGCCTGCAGCTAGCGCTAGCTAACGTTAGCGTTAGCCGTTAGCCACACATCCAGAATAGTCTAATACGTCAATTTTCCAACGGCGAGTGAACGATTGCATTCCATGTCCTTCATGGATTTTTTCCCCCCTGGCTGTCAATGTTTTTATTGTCCAAAAAGAAAACGTTCTGAACGTTAAAACTAGATAGTTTTACGATCATGACAATGTGACAAACGGAACGGATCCTTTTTTTCCAAACTCGAGAAGAAGAACAGCGCCAGAACAGCGCAAGGCCGCTCCCAATCATGAAACTAGCTCGGTTACCATGTGACATGGGGACAGCCAATAGGCAAATAGGTTGCCTGAATGTCTCACCACAAACGCACGTCTTTACTAAAATCTGTTCCACAGATTTAAAAACTCCCATATCAGCTGGGTGAAGTACAACAATGTGCAAACACAGCAGCAAGATACGTGAGCTGCTGTGACAGGAGAAGGATATCAAATAGAGCACTACCACATGCGCACGTGTGTGAACAGTGACAGGAATAATATGTAGTACTAGAGGGTCGCGGCCCTTCGGGCCGCTGACATCTAGTTAAAAAAAAAAAAAAAAGTTTAAAAAAAAAAAAAAAAGTTTAAAAAAAAGGAAAAAAAGGAAAAAAAAAAAAAAATTGGGGGGGGAACTATTGTGGCGGAACTATTGTGCCGCAGCGCACGTTTCCGGTCGGACATATTTGACCGCCGGACGCACTTCCGGTTAGGAACTCCGTGTGCCACGTGATCATATATAGATGCTCTCTCAAACTGTCAGCCTATTACTAGTCCATGGGCCAGACGGATTGTCGGTATCAAAAAGGTGGCAAAGGTTACCATGCATTTTTGAAAAGCTCTATATCTGTAGATTATATTTTGGTATGATAACCCTTTCTTAGACACAGCTAAATTGGTGTTATCAGCCGCTGGAGTTGGTGTCCCATTAACTTTACATTACAGGGAAAAAGAGCAAAAAAATAATCTGCTTTTAGTAGCATAAGAGGGGTCAAACTAGGGGTTTGTCATGTTGCCGAATCCATTCCAAGCATTTGTTTTGCACAAAAAACATTCCTTGGGCTATAAATGGCCTCAGAAAACGATGCATGTATGGGTGTGCATTCATGTTAGTCAGAGGCCTTAGGGTTTTATTTCTCGTGCTAATCAGTCTAAAAGCGCCAACTTTTGAACAGGTTTGTAGCCCAGGGCATGCTCTAATGATTTAGCTAGGGCGCCCGAGTCGGTGACCTTCGGGGTCGCCTCAGCTCCAGAAAAAACAATGGTTTAGTGATGAAAAGTGATGAGTCATCACTTTTCAGAGTTTTGTGGATGTTTTCTGGAGCCCGAAGGTCACCGACTCAGGCGCCCTAGCTAAATCATTAGAGCATGCCCTGGGCTACATCTGTGCAAAATTTGGCGCTTTTAGACTGATTAGCATGAGAAATAAAACCCTAAGGCCTCCGACTAACATGAATGCACACCCATACATGCATCGTCTTCTGAGGCCATTTATAGCCCAAGGAATGTTTTTTGTGCAAAACAGATGCTTGCAATGGATTCGGCATCATGAAAACCCCCTAGTTTGACCCCTCTTATGCTACTAAAAGCAGATAATTTTTTTTACCTTTTTTCCTGTAATGTAATGTTAATGGGACACCAACTCTAGAGGCTGATAACACCAATTTAGCTGTGTCTAAGAAAGGGTTATCATACCAAAATATAATCTACAGATATAGAGCTTTTCAAAAATGCATGGTAACCGTTGCCACCTTTTTGATACCGACAACCCGTCTGGCCCATGGACTAGTTATAATGGCAGAGAAGGATTTATATAGATCTTTTTAGTTTTTTACCTGGGATTTATTCAGCTGGGCTGGAACCAAATGGACCCCTAAAGGATTATTTTGTTCCATATTATAATGACCAATGGAATATAATCTGTCAGCAAACAGGTAGGAAAAACGTCTGCTGTTGTAATTCGATACACTCCCCTTCTCTCTCTCTCTCCCTCTCGCTTGCCCCCTCCCCTGTTGCCTTCTCTCTCGCGCCCCCCCTTCCCTCTTGTAACCTGAGACTCTCTCTCTCTCTCTCTCTCTCTCTCTCTCTCTCTCTCCCCCTGTGCAGCTGACCCCCCCCCTTCCCTCTTGTAACCTGAGACTCTCTCTCTCTCTCTCTCTCTCTCTCTCTCTCTCTTGCGAATGAGCGGACGGCATAGGGTTGTGGGCGGTATTCCTTACGCTCTTCTCCCTACAAAGTACGTTCTTCTCCCTACCGTTGAGTTGAAATTGAGTTGAAGTCAATGCAAAGTGGGCGTGAACGGGCTTGGAAGTGGGATGCGGCTCTTAATCAATTGTAAATATAAGATAGGTATTAGGACATTTTATATTTTAGGTGTAGACAAAAACATTTCCTCTGCATGTTTTTTCCCGTTATCTCTATCTGGTATCCTGTGGAGAAGAGGCTAGAGAGCTATATGGTCCTCTGCTTCTACAAGATAATCGTGTTGTTCTGTCAACACACCACACACAACGCTTACTCACACAGCTACATCTCTCGCTCGCTACCATGCCTGCATTAAGTAATGACTCATTTGAAACTTTCCTTCAACGTGTGTCTCTGATCTTTGATTCTGTTTCCATTGTGTTCTCATCTGTTGATTTCTCCCCCCTCTATCATTAACTCAGTCATCCTCTCTCTCATGTGTACATGCTCACAGATGGTGAACATGGGGGTCCTACGGGGCTATACCTCGTTAATGTTCTCCACAATTGGTTGCTACGTGGAGGTTTAAATGTAGATTTCTGTCACAGCCAGTCGGCCACTATGTACATTATTTTCTTTTTGTACATTTCTATGTATGTAGCCTATGTATGCATTTATTGACTATTATTTTTCTTTAGGCACTGGACAGCAGACTGTATATTAAACTGAGGGCAATACAGGTCTCTAGCCATAATTGAATCATGTGCACTCTCCACTCACAGCGTGCCCCACACAATACTGAACTTGAGCAGGCAAATGTGTAGGCAAAACAACAGTGACAGCATTTGATGTCATTTGAAAAGCAAAGTTAGCTAAAGGCTAAGATGCTGACTACAGTATGTATCAGTCTACCTAGCACACCAGACACTGTGTCTGACTTCGAAGGGTCACAGGCAATAGAAAGCAGGGCAAGAATTTCATGGAGGCCCCTCAGTTTGGCCTTGTGCCCCTCAAACCAATGGCATGACCTGAGGCCACAGTGGGCAGCTGACTGTATCACTTTCTCCTCTGTCTCTTTCTTGTCAATATGTAGACAGTAGACACCGCTGACTCTTTCTTGTCATGTAGACACTAGTGTCTTTTGTTGAGTAAATCTGAAATCTACCCCCCGGTCCCCATCTTTAAACCAATCCAGGGAATTTGATTGGCATGGATCAGATTGTAAATATCATCATGTGTCCATTTCATTGCAGAACAGGTTATTACCCCTAACCCTTAAATTCAACATTTTTTTCAATGGGCTAAAATCTTGTTTTATTTGATGGCCTTCCTGCCCTGGCATATGGCCTTTGCGCCCTCAAAAAATGGACAACATCAAATGCCAAGTGGCCTTGCCCCTAAAATGACGAAATTCCAGGCCTGATAGAAAGCATAACTTTGTTAATGATACACTTTCACAAACAGCACACATTCCAGCAGATGGCAAAGAGGTTGTTTAAATGCTGCCTTTGTTTTTCAATCAAGGAGATTGTATTTGTCACTGACAAGTACAGCAAATTGTTGTTGGTACTTCCTAGACATAAGATTAAGCAAGAAATAATAATATAATAACACATAAATATACAGTGAGAAACAAATCTTGTCTTATAGACCAACATATTCTCACCTTTAAAGCGTCATACAACCGACGCCTTGTCAATTACTGTACTGCGTCGGACGATGGGACGCATTGGGTATGCCTACTGTGTCAAGGGTTGGACAAATTGGGTATGGCCAGTGGTCTTAAGAAGAAAGAAAAAAAAAGTAATTCCCGAAGCGAGATTCGATACAGCTATGAAGGGTGAGAATGGGCTGTATAGACAGGTCAATTAGATGATCAATATGCAGCAGTTCCAGAAGTGTACAAGGTGATATAGGCCTACATATAAATATCTAACTGTGCTAAATCAATAGCAGCAATATCATAGTCAAATGTGCAAGGAATTCAGCATACATATATACATACAGTATATGATATGAGTAATTTAACACAATGACATTTGCAAAGGAGTCAGCATACATGTATGTAGGAAGAGAGGCATTTGTTGTTGTTTTTTCTTGTCCATGTTCTCGTGTAGTACTCTGGCAGCTGCCGTGAAAAAGCTTTTGTTCACCCTCCAGCCCTTGGCTGTTATGCATCTCAGGCGTTTCCCATTTTGGGAGACAGCTCCCTGTGGTGCGCTCAGCCGCCTTCACCACCTTCCGCAGTGGTCTTTCTTGTGAAGAACTCTGTCCATATCAAATGGTCATGGCCCCTGACAGGAGGCTCTGGGCTGTCACGTGGTAGAAAGCTTTTTGGATCTTTTGAGACACCTTAAAAATGATACAGCCTTCTCATGTGGAACCATAGAGTTATAGTGTGGAACAGGCGTTGCCGTGCTTTCTTAGCCGCAGCCTTAAGCTGCATTCACATACAGAAAAGCCAAGCTAATGGTTTGCTTGGTAATTGTGGGCTCGCCTGGAAGGCGAGCACACGTATGTTATCTTCATTATTTATAGTCAGTCAGTCAGTATCTCCTCAAAACTTTGGCGCGATTCATCTCTTAAACGCTTACACCTTTCAACACCATTCAAATTTGTATGTGTTCAGCTTACTGAGGACACGTGTGCTTGTATTTTTGGTTTTGAAATGTTTTGTAGTATAAATATAAAAAAATAAAAATGTTTAACTTTAAGCACCCAATGCATTTCCAATGGGTTTAGTGAGTGGGGACAGAGTGGAGAGAAGGATAATAGACCCATGTTTATGTTAAGGCGCTGTGGCTGCAGTGTTCACACTTCAGATATGCTATCTATATCATTGCGTTCACACAGGTCTGCTCTCTGATTTGATCCAAATATCTAAGCTGTGTGATGTATATATTCTGAGTTAAAACTACAAATATCTATAAATGTCCCTCTCCACTCTACTGATTGAGACAGCTGTGATTAAAGGCCTGTCTGTCATTGGCTGTTCTGTGGTGCTGCAAAGTAACCAAGTACATTTACTCAAGTATATACAAGTACTTGTACCTACAGTACAATTTTGAGGTACTTTTACTCTACTTTCCATTTTTGTTACATATACTCTACTATAAATACAGCATTTGACAGCCTCAGTTACTTGTTACTTTGCAGATTTTATTATTAATAAAAAAAGATGGACCACTTAATACTGCTATGAAGTTGATCTACAATGTGCACACACACGCACGCACGCACGCACGCACGCACGCACGCACGCACGCACGCACACACACACACACACACACACACACACAAACAACTGTTACTGTGTTACTGTGGAGACGTTTGCTTGTATTTGTCTTTGAGACATGTTTTGTAGTGTTTTAGAAATTTTACTTAAAAAGAATAAGGTTTTAGGATCCCGGGCAATGGGATTTACAGTATATATCCTAGAACCCGCAGGGACAATCAGCCGTATTAGTGGTTGTTGTTGGTTTTCAGGGAGATATCACAACCAATGCATTTTCAAATCAGATCCACAAACACAATAAAAGTCATGCTCCACTCCTCAGTCTGGAGTGGCCACATAGAAGAATGCCTTGGTTATAGACATAGTGGAGGACAGATGTGATCTGGGATTGTTAACCTACAGTATATGCACTCAATATACACCTCTAGAACACATAGAATATGTACAGTAGAGTACAGTAAAAGTACAGTAAAAGTACAGTAAGGTTCAGTAGAGTACAGTAAAGTACAGTAAGGTACAGTAAAGTACAGTAAGGTACAGTGGAGTACAGTAAAGTACAGTAGAGTACAGTAAAGTACAGTAGAGTACAGTAAAGTACAGTATAGTAAGGTACAGTAGAGTACAGTATAGTAAGGTACAGTAGAGTACAGTATTGTAAGGTACAGTACGGTACAGTAGAGTACAGTATAGTATAGTACAGTAAGGTACAGTACAGTACAGTAAGGTACAGTAGAGTACAGTAAAGTACAGTACAGTAAGGTACAGTAGAGTACAGTAAAGTACAGTAAGGTACAGTACAGTAGAGTACAGTAAAGTACAGTAAGTTACAGTAGAGTACAGTAAAGTACAGTAAGGTACAGTAAAGTACAAAACAATACAGTAAGGTACAGTAGAGTACAGTAAAGTACAGTAGAGTACAGTAAAGTACAATAAAGTACAGTAAAGTACAGTAAGGTACAGTGGAGTACAGTAAAGTACAGTAGAGTACAGTTAAGTACAGTAGAGTACAGTAAAGTACAGTAGAGTACAGTATAGTAAGGTACAGTAGAGTACAGTACAGTAAGGTACAGTACGGTACAGTAGAGTACAGTATAGTATAGTACAGTACAGTAAGGTACAGTACAGTACAGTAAGGTACAGTAGAGTACAGTAAAGTACAGTACAGTAAGGTACAGTACAGTAAGGTACAGTAGAGTACAGTAAAGTACAGTAAGTTACAGTAGAGTACAGTAAAGTACAGTAAGGTACAGTACAGTAGAGTACAGTAAAGTACAGTAAGGTACAGTACAGTAGAGTACAGTAAAGTACAGTAAGTTACAGTACAGTACAGTACAGTACAGTAAGGTGCAGTACAGTATAGTAAGGTACAGTACAATACTGTAAGGTACTGTACCTTACAGTACCTTAAAGTATCCTATTTGTTGGGTTGGAAGCGAGCCCACACTGTTTCGAAGGAACAGTATTTCTAGTTCAATGTATTCTCTATGCAAACCAGCTTTAAAAATGTCCAAGCTTTTTTTCCAGCTTGGACATTTTAAAAGCTGGTTTGCATAGAGAATACATTGAATTACCAAGCAAACCATTAGCTTGGCTTTTCTGTATGTGAATGAGGCATCAGTGTGCAAAACTGTGCATGCTCCATGTCAGGACCTTGGTGATATGCACACACACTTGAAGCTATCCACCCTCTCCACAAGCTCTCCGTTGATCACCAGAGGAGCATATAGGACCTCTGTCTCTGTGCACAGAACTCCACGACCATCTCCTCGTCTTGCCGATGTTCAGGAAGAGACTATTTTCCTCACACAATTTCTTCAGGCCTACCACCTCCTGACAAAATGGTGTGAGGAAAATAGTCAGTGTGTGAACAACCTCCATATAGGCAGATTAAGAGACAATTGGCCCCTGGGCATGGGAGCCTTATTGGTTGTAGGCTACAGCAGGGATACTCGAATAGCTGAACCAGTCGGACACATTACAGTACAAAGATGGCAAAATGACATCATTAATGATACTTGATAACGTCTGTCTTTCATTGGCGCCTTATATTGTCAATGTTAACAACTGACACCGTTTTCTGGCAAATTAAACATAGTGTTATTGAATTTGCATGACATGGTAAAATGAAAGCTTTGTATCTGGGTGTAAAGCAACCATGTTCTGCGGCCAATCAGCCACAGAGCTTGGTGAAGCACTAAATGGATTGGGGTGTAAAAGTGGAACCATGCTCTGTGGTTGGTTAGCCACATACTGTAGTATGAGGAAACAGCATACTATTATTGTACCTAGTGAAACTTGACTTGTTCCTTTTAGCTCTCTGCACTGAGACAGTCTCTTGCTTTGACCATTTCATATCAATTGTTATCTCGTTCTTTGTTTTGAAACTTGTCACCTTTCAAATAGTATACAAAAAGCAAATCAGAGTGCTCTGATTAATTATTTGTTATTATCAATATTATGAATATTTATTAATTTCCCCAGTTTTGCTAAACCATTGTGAGCGTTGATTTACTTTTTTATTTTCATTTAGTTTGAAGTGTTTTTGAAGCGGTGAGCCGCTTCCAATGTTTGATCATGTCTGTCCCATGCCTTGTCCTCACTCACTCACTCACTCACTCACTCACCAGTACGAACAGGATCTGCGCATGTGCAGTGAGAGAGAGGGAGAGGGAGAGAGAGAGAGAGAGAGAGAGAGAGAGTATCAAGTTACAGAGGGAGGGGGGGGAGGGGGGAGAGGAGCTGAGACTTCACACAAAATGTCCCTGGGACCCATCTGAATCAAAAACATAGATCTGGAACTGCTCAAATTCACCGCTTCAGTTCGAACCGAGGTTTGATTTTTTTCTGTATAGTTAAATCAATGTTGATGCTATGTTTTTATTTTAAAATATTTTATTTTATTCTTCAAAAAGACGACTACGACTAAGCTAAATGTATGTATTTTTGTTCTTTTAAATGAACCGAAATAAAGGTTTGGTTTAAAGTGCCGGTTCTCTGCATCAACTTTTCGGTGCTTGCTGAGGCTCATCTTTGCTGCTTCTCTGAATGAGTGCACACAGTTTTCCCTTCCTGGATGAATAATCATGTAATAGCCTTTTCCAGGAGCGCCGGCAGGGGTAAAATAGTGAGGGGACGATATTGTGGGCGTGGCCAGCCGGTGACGTCATGACCGTAATCAAACGTAGGTCTACACATCAGCTTGGACTTTAGTTAAGTAAGCCTATAAGCACTTTAATGTGTTGTTAGATGAAAATGTAAGATCTGTATAAAGAATTTAATTCAACTTTCAAATGTAAATGTCACAATAGTCTACTTGTTATCCTGCTGTTCTTATTTCAATATTAAGTATAATCTCTGCATCATTGAAAATGAGGGCCCTGCACTCAATGTATTTTCAAGAAAATAAATTATAAAGGTTTAAATTAATAAAGTAAGGAAAATTCCATCTTACTGTAGCCTATAGTGAAAGTTAGATGAAGTTAGAACTCAACTGCTCTGCTGCTGCATCGCACTGAGAGTGAGCAAACCGATCGAGGCACGATCAGCAAGGCCGGCCCGTCAGTGATGAAAAAAAGTACTCAGTTTTCCTTAAGTAAAAGTAGAAATAGTAGAAATCCCATGTTCAAAATGTAAGCCTTGGCTTGAGTAATGACGTTTTGGTATCAAAATGTAGACTGTATAAAGAAAACGGAGCCTATAGTCAAGTCATTTCACAAATTTAGCCACCATAGATACAAATATTTGAGCAGATTAAGCAATATTGTGAGCTTGTATTTTCAAATGGCCTAAATGTAGGGCTGAAGTGGTTATGTATGCCTTTATAGCCTAATAATCGAAATTTGCAAAGTATCTCTGTTTTCAAAAGATTGTAGTGGAATAAAAATAGCCTACTCGAGTAAATGTACTCAGTTACTTTACACCAATGAAGCCTGCATGTGCCGTCAATTCAACACGGGCGGACAAGAACCGGTTCAACATGTTTGGCACAGATACTTTGTGTATTGGAAGCAATTAGCATGTCTAGAGGGTCGCCGGTCGCGGCAACCTCAAGCAACACAATGGGAACGTTGGGACTACAGCGCCGATTGGGGGAAAAAAAGACAGAAAAAAAGAAGAAAAAAAAGGTCGAGCCTGAAAAGTGGGGTGGCGGAACAGTCCAAAAAACCCCGACTCCGGCGCCGTTGGCCTTTTCTCTTTTTCTCTTCGGAGATGAGTAAGCCTGGCTACGCGAGGCTATGTAATAGCAGACCTAAATGTAATTAGGCTAAAGTTTGAGCATCACTGGGCTACAGCATCACCCACCAATAGTAGCCATGGCTGCACGTGCACAGCATCACTGCCCCGGTCTGTGGTACAGCATTTCAGAGGTGCTGCCAACTTGTAGTAGCCTACAGTACCTCCTCACTATCTCTACAGTAGCAACTTCATAGATCGGTGGTAACCTACCCATCTAATTAGCACCCTCTTCTGGCTGAATTTCAAATAGCACTTCAAGGCATTTGGTACAAGTTCCATAACAACCTTTTTCAGGTGTTCCCTTAATGGATATGCTAGTTCTCTTGGTACGGATCATGCCGTTTATGTGACCATTACAGTGCCTACACTACCGCACTGTAGCGGTTATGTGTCTGATTTGACTGTATGCTACATCACCATAATACTGCTGCAACCATGGAGGGAACATGCTCAATGGTAAAAAATAATAATAATACAACCACCACCACACATATAAGTGGGTTATTTTATTTTTTTAATATAATTTTAATACTTTTTTCTTAAAAAAGAGATGTTTTACTCCATAATCAGAACAGGATGAAACTATCGCCCTCAATACCTCACTCACCAACATACCAACAGGTTGTTCAAGAGGGGGGAAAAAAAGTCAAAAGAAAAAACGTCAGAAGGAAAACTGAAATAAAATGTGAAAAGGGAAAAGAAAAAAACTTTGTAGAACCAAATACACTCATGGATGTCTGAGCCAACCAATGAGAAGGTGGGACAGCATCCTTCCCTCTAAAAACAAAAACACAATGGCACACAATAACTCCAACTGTTATCATGGACACTGAAAATATCATGGAAAGGGAAAAACACAAATAAAATAACTAAAAACGGGATTGGGAAAATGACCCTAAATTAAAGTATATCATACAGATTGTAGAAGCTGTGGTGATGAATACCATGACTATGATGATGGACGACTAGGAAAGATTAAAAAAAAAAAAAAAAAGAAAGAAAAGAAAAATGACCGCCATAAGGAAAAATATATATATAAAAAGAAAGTGTCAGTAATGAAACATTTAAGTGCAGTAGCCAGTCATTGTGGCTACAGAGCTGACATTAGTGCCTGGTAAAGAAGTGACATCCAATGATTCGTAACCGCTTATTCACACTATTACAGAGCAAACTGGTGCATCACGTCTTTTTTTAGAAGGGATAAAAGGAAAATCTAATTGAAATAAAAATAGAAAAACAAAAAAAAGTAGCCTTTAATATAAAGTGAAAAGATGATGCAAGTGTAAAAAAGAAAATTGTGAAAGTATGGTGAATGAACCTTCAGCACTCAATAGATTGGTTTTGGCATAGAGTCGAGGAAAGACAGAAAAAGTACGAGAGAGAATAAAACAGACAAAACAATCCTTTCAATAGAATCATAAAAAAAGTTTTTTTTCCTTCTTTACAGTAAATTCTAAAAAAAAAAAAAAGAAAAAAAAGAAATCAAACCAGAGCACAGATATGAACACGGAGACGCTCCCCACAAATTCTTCTCATGTTCATGTTATTTTTTTTTTCTTTTTACTTTTCATCGTATATAATATATATTCATGTATCTATTTATATATAATATGTATAATTTGCAAGGTGTGATCCTTAGTTTACAGGCCAGAGCTCTAAGGCAAAGGACACATTCCAACACTTTGTTTTAATAAAAAAAATCATCATTCCTTCCTGGTTCCCCTCTCTTCTGTGACAGCTTACACACAGACCAGGTTGTCAACTGGACCGCAGAAATCCAACACGGGCCTTGGTGATCCACATCGCGCCACGCTGGTTAGCGTGCATGACTTGTGATGAGGGAAGGAACAGAAGGAAGAGAAAGGGAGGAGAGGAGGAGGAAAGAGACTGGAAGGATGTTGTTGAAAAGGACTGTATCCATTTAGGCCTATAATTATTGAATGCTTTAACTATTGAAAAATAACAAATATACAAGCTCACAGCGCGGCACCGCTGCGAGCTTGTAGATGTGCTGTTTTTGAAAGATCTTGAAAATTTGTGCAAATCTTTGAATTTCTAATTTTTGTAACTCTTGTAACATTTGTAACTCAAATATTTGCTTCTGGGGGGGTGGGGGGCGGCCAAATACATATCATTCTATGGGTCCTTGACATGAAAGAGTTTGAGAACCACTGATTTAGAAACATGTGTTTTTAAAAAAAAAACCTTAGAAGGATTTAGAAGACACTTATATAATCGGTTCAAAATCGGGTCAAAATTCAAATGTTTTTCACGATTTTTCAAAAATAGCAGATCTATAAGCTCGCAGCGCCGCGCTGCCTGTGAGCTTGTATATCTGCTATTTTTTAATAGTTAAAGCATACAATAATAATACGCATGCGTACCCGGTCTAAATGGGTTTGTTCCCACTGTGTCCTGAGAAACCATCTAACTCTCAGATGACCTCTGAACCTGACAAACTGGACTGTCATGTCACCCACCCCACCCAAGTTTAAAATTTGTTTAAATTAAATAATAACAATAAAAAAAAACATTAGGAGAAATAAGACAGGATTGGAAGAGAGGGGAGGGGGGGGACAGACAACTTGTTCACTTATTCTTTTAACTGCCTCCATTCTCTCCCGTCAAGAGATTAGAAGGACAATGTTTTCTTCTTTTTCACATACTTCTTAAATTAAATCCTCTTCTCCAACACTATTTTTTGTTTTCCGTTTTCATATAAAAGTTCTGTCCAACTCCTTTGCCTTCCTTCTGATAGTCAAGTGTCCATTGTCACTCTGCTGTCTCCCAGAAAATCAGAAATGAAAAACAATAAACAAGTTAGACCCCGGAGACACAGCCGAGGACGGAGGGCAGAGGTTTCTGTGGGGGTGTACCCTCTTATTTCACTCTCAATTCACGTTACAAGCAAGTCGCTTCTGCTGAGAGAGAGGGGGGGGGGGGGGGGGGGACAGTCATTGTGTATGTCTGTGTATGCATGAGCAGCAAGCGTATGTATGAGAGCATTGCAATCTACATGTACTGTACATGTGGGTGAAGTGTGTCTTGGATGTGAGCCCAGCCTTTGTGGGATAGCAGACAGTTTGTCTTCTTTCTCTTGTCCTTCTCCTTTCTCACTTGCGTCGTCTCCGTTGTTTCTTTCCTCAGAAGAGGTTCTCCTCAAAAATGGCCATGAGATCGCTCTGGAAGTTGATGTCAATGGTGTCGGCCATCTGTGGAGCAGAGAGAGAAAAACAGATGTGAAAATACTGTACATCGGGGTCTTCAACCTTCATTGTCTCATATCAAATCTTTACACAGTGTTGACACTTTTTCCATCACTGGTTTTGTGAGTTTTCGCCAAACGTTTTAACATAATGTCCACGACCAAAATGTACTTTTGGCTGTGCCACAAAATATATTTCCAATGTCCAATGTAACATTGCACCACAAACTTCTGTGGCCTGGAATTTTGATTTTTGCAATTTTACTGACTGATATTTTAGTTGGATAATTACCGCTTCTCTCCTACGTCTTTCCTGCTCACGACGGCGCGCCATCTCCCTCTGGTGGTCAAGGGCATTCTGTGCGGCTGAGGAGGGCGCGGGCGGGGCTTGTGGCTGACTGGCAGGTGCCTGCGGAGAGTGAGCGGGCGTGGTGGAAGCCGGGGGTGTAGGAGTCGCAAGCGGTGACTGTGTATCTTGTCGTCGACGGGAGTCGTCCTGCCCTCGTCGAGTTTGCTCCACGGAATCCTCGCCATCACGACTACTGCATGGAGGAATTAGCATGTAGAATTAGAACTGTAGTAAGATGTTTCCGTCTCTTGAGTTTTCCAATAAAACTGTGGTACAAGGCCTTGGCTAACAACTTGTACATTTTGAAAGCAAACCCTGTTGAACTGATTACTTTGCATAATCACAGCCCAGCAGTAAATAAAACCCTTTTCCAGAAACCAACTTTTCCACTTAATACATTGATTACCTACTTGTATTGCTTGAATGAAACAAAACAAAACAAAAACTATGTATTGTACATAAGCACTGTGGAGTTGAAGTGGAGCCGCTTGATTTTGGCTGGAGAGAGGAGCGACTCTTTGGAAAGTCAGTGTTGGTGTTCTCTGTCGCATACCGCTCCATGCCATGATCACAGCGATAATGTGACCACGATGAGCTGTGTGGTCAACCATAGATTTGGAATAAACATGACTTTACTAGTCCAGAACATGGGTGAAGCCTTAGTACAACTTGAAACAACAATGAAATTCACTGTGTACCTTCTTGATGGCCTCTACTGATGTTGGTGACCCCATGGTCTTTCCTAGTCTAGCGCCACCATTAGGCCAACATTCTCAAATAAAATTAGATTGCAATGCAACTTGCCAAGTGTAGTCATGCTCCATGGAGAATGGATGGCAATGTAATTTCTTTTTTTTTTTTGGTCTTTCTTTTTTTTTTCAATTGCTGCAAGGCTGGAATGGGCAGTAAAAAAAAAATCTGCAGTAAATATTGAAGGAGCAGACTCGGGAATAGTCAAAAATACTAATACAATAGTCCTTTGGAAGGCTTTAGTAGACAAATACATGGTATTAATGCATTACAGGATCTTAAAGTGAAACATTTTGTTGTTACAGCAGTAGTTTTTTCACAGCTAAAGTTAGTTTGACACGTCTAGAGGGTGGAATAGTCTTTTGACAATACAGCCAGGGCTGATTTACTTAAACTAAACTTTCGTATGACAATAATTTGTGACACGTTTTCAAGTGAAACAGGGGCAGGGTGTGTCTCCTGACTGCCCTGTCCCCTCGTCTCAGGCATCTAAATGCAACTACATCGTCGGCACTCTCACATTGCAAAAAGGCAGTTTTCAGGCAATACAGTAACATTAAATGTTTACAGATACATATTTTAGAATACCGTTTGATCTGTAATGTACCATCCAGCCACCATCTCAGCAGTGGCATATTTTAAAATGGCCTCGCCACTGTCCTTCTGTCTGAATAACATTCCCTCGCCATTCCCCCAGCTCTTAGCCCGTACTTACCGTAGTTTCTCCTGCTCTCTCCGGGCCTGTTCAGCCTGTGCCTTCAATTGCTTCTCTCTCTCCTCCTTCTCCCTGGCGGCCCGTCTGAACTGTTCAAAGCTGTCACTGGAGGAGCGGAGCTGAGAGGCTGGGGTGGACTGGGATGTCTGAGCCAGGCGGGCCCATGACCCCATGTTCTTTAACTTTCCATCCTGGATAGTGAAGGAGAGAAACAAGAATGAGCAGAGGCCGCTTTTGACACAGGAGCTGAATGGCTTTCCCGTGTCAACCTTTTCAACCAGCCAAGCCCACCTTTGCAACTAAACCAACTAAAACCAAAACCAATCCAGTGACTTCCATTATTCCTGTGATTTCATCTTTTGGGCACTGCCATCCATACAGAGCGAATTCCATAAGTTCACCGTTAAAATCCGTAGTACTTTGAGTCACGAAGTGACACATTATGAGCTTACAGATCTGCACAACGACACACTAATTTCACACAAATTTCTGCCCTACAAAGGCAGAGTGCAGTAACTATGTACAAGAATTTCACAAAAAATGGGTTTAACTCAGTCGGTGCCATATTTAAAGTGGGATGACCTCTTATATTGCCGGTTCGCCAACAAAGGGTTAAAAAAATAGTGTGCACGCTGGTGCACACATTCGTGCACAGATCATACACTATGCATGTGCATGCTTTTCACAGCTTTCAAACAAAAAAATCCGCTTGGAAATCCGTTCAGGCATTCAGGAGAAAGGAGCCCTTATGTTTTCTTCAAATGTAAACAAACATGGCTGCCATGTTTGAAAGATGGGGTTGGTATGGGGGTTAAACATGCAATTTCGCGATCGCGATCATGCCTAGTACACTGTTGGAGGTCCAAAATGTTTTTTTTTTCAAAAACATTTTTTTCAAAAATTTTTTTTAATTTTTTTTATTATTTAAAAAAAAAAGACGTTCAGAAGACGTCTGGCAGGGAGGTCCATAGTGAAAAAGACGTTTTAAAGACGTTTTTATCATAGAAACTTCTTTTTTGGCAGGGTATGAGTTAAAAGTGTTACAGCTGATCAGCCAAATTAGATAAAGGCATTACAGTGATATTACACTGATTGTATATTTGTTCTTGAGCTAATTGTTCATACCCCAATATCATGAAGGCTAATTTGACCTTTGGGCCACACAAATAAGTCAGTGTGTCCGAAAACGTAGTTACTGCACTCCTCCTTTGTAGGGCTAAGCTAAGCAAGCAGAGGCTAATGCTTGGTGTGAATGGTGTCAGGTTACAGCAGGGCTCGTGCAGCCCAGCCTTTTCAGAACGTTTTCCTTCTGATAAAGCTCACCGCTGCCCCTCAACTGGTCGTTCGTAATTAAGCCACTCTGAATGCACTCACCGCCCACTGCACTGAACACACACCCGGTGCGCATTTCCGAACGCACCCATAGTCACATAGATGATTTAAATTATTTGGCTGGGGAGGGATGCATCTTAGTTTGGAGATCACTTGACTAGCAAGTACTGTATATGCTGCATTGTGAAAAATGTGGTCATGTCATTAACATTGCGGCCATGGCTACACCCCCCCACTTCCTTATTATTATTTTTGCAAATCTGCATTGATCTCATAAATAGCCCTAAGGGAATCCTCAGGACAGAAATCCGTCCCCAGGACGAAAAACCTTAACCCCTTCATCACAGCGCAGTGCAGTACAATGCAGTGGTGTAATCACCATTACACCACTGCATATCGCCCCTAGGGAAGGATACGGCTTATATACATACCCGGAGTATATCAAACATTCATACATACCTGGGACTTCTTGGGGGCAATGGGCGTTTTGGGCTCTTGCTTGACTTTGTTGTCCTGCTGGGAGGAAGGCGGGGCTGGCGAGTCTGGGAGGCGGGAGCCAGGGCGAAAACCATCCAATGGCTTCAGATCTGATCCTGTGTTGGTCAAGTAAGTTATTTGTCATGGATTCTACACGCTCACTAAAACTGCTCAACAAAAATACATGTCTCCAGGGTTCCCACACATTTTTACCAATTCATTTCCAAATCTTTTCCAGAATATTTAACCCAATTTCCAGGACTATATAACAATAATTCAGCTCAATAACAGGTAGCTTACTCCTATGTGCAATGCCCAAAGACAGGTAGTGTAGTGTTTTCAGGCCGTGACCCCCAAAATAATCAATAATAAGTTTTAACTAAGGACCCGGCACCCTGACGAGCACTAAGAGTTGAGGACTTTTGTATAACACTGTTCTATTGTGAAAATAGCTGATCTACATGCTCACAATGTAGGTCGGCTATTTTCACAATTTCTGTCTCTAATATTTGACAATTTGGCCTATGTTTAATTTGTCATTACAGAGGTATTAACAAAATCAATAACCAAAGACAATGCATAGGTATTTTTTCCAGGACCCTTGATACATTCATTGATACATGACCGTGGGAACCCTGTGTCTCTCTATACTCACTGTGACTATGCTTGTGGTCAAGGGATTTGTGTGTGTCCTGGCGCAAGGCTGGGTGGAAGGTAGAGGGTGGCAGCACAGGTGAATGGGAGGGCTTCTCCTCCTTGACTCCCACCAGACTGGATCTCTGCTCCTGCAGACACACACATGTAAGGGTCCGTGTCCACAGAAAGTGTTTTCAACTTTCTGTCCTATATTTCTATGGTAAAGACACACCACAGAGATAAACGATGATGTTTAATTGACGTAAGCTAAACTTTGAAGAGAACTTTCTTTGCGACAGTAGGGACTTTAAGCTCAGACAGTTTTCGGGACGGCTCCGCCAGGCGGATGCACAGCTGCTATGACGCGATCACCATAGCAGTCAAAATAGTTAAGCAAACAGCCATCGGCGACGGGTTCCCAGCACTTTTACTGAACTCTATGGTTCCCATGGTGACGTGTCTATGCAGTGGGCATTGACGTTGTACACATTACGTGGAAAGGTAGCTTCTGCCGTAAGTAAGAACAGCTGCAACAGCAAGCAGGTTTATCTATCGAGCACTGATCCATGTCTGGTTGCCGTGGCCGTCTGCCGTAGCCGTCGGGAGCTTAAAGGACAACTCCGCCCTAAATCACTTCTAGGCTCATTTTCCTACTTATATTGATCCAAAATGACTGTCCATGGGGTCTATTAGGCAGAAATGCCCCTGTTGTCCAGTTTTCCCTGCAGAAACCAGCAGCTCTCATAGCAAAGAGTGGAGCCTATAAGCCTATCACTTTTACACTATTTGTTATGGTCAAAAGTGTTTTTATTTTTGAGCGGTGCAAACCGCTCCTATATTTCACTTTCGGTTTATCTAGTTAAAACATATTAGCACGGGCGATTCTTTCATTCTTCATCGATTGGCTAGTTGAGTAATTAAACATAAGAATCAACCAATCAGAAACTGTTCTACTCATGACGACATGTGTTAGCCAAACAGAACAGACCAATCAAATGCTGTGTTGTTCATGTTAATTTAGATCTGTCTTGGCTATTACACTTGAGACCGGTTTAAAATTCATGAAAGGTCCAGGCGTAATGGCCAGGTTGTTTCATATCCTGGACCTCTCCTAAACCTTAAACTAACAGATTGAACATCACACAGGATTCGAAACAGCAACCACGCTACATTACCCTTGTAGGCTATGATTACTGTTTCGAATCCTGTGTGCTGTTCAATCTGCCAGTTTAAGGTTGGTCATGCCAAGAAGTGCTGGGTTGCCCTCCTGTCTGTTTTTCCTGTTTTCCCTCGGTCTCCTAAACCTTAAACTAACAGATTGAACATTACACAGGATTCGAAACAGCAACCACGCTACATTACCCTTGTAGGCTATGATTACTGTTTCGAATCCTGTGTGCTGTTCAATCTGCCAGTTTAAGGTTGATCATGCCAAGAAGTGCTGGGTTGCCCTCCTGTCTGTTTTCCCTCTGTTTTCCCTCTGTCTCCTAAACCTTAAACTAAGAGATTGAACATCACACAGGATTCGAAACAGCAACCACGCTACATTACCCTTGTAGGCTATGATTACTGTTTCGAATCCTGTGTGCTGTTCTATCTGCCAGTTTAAGGTTGATCATGCCAAGAAGTGCTGGGTTGCCCTCCTGTCTGTTTTCCCTCTGTCTCCTAAACCTTAAACTAACAGATTGAACATCACACAGGATTCGAAACAGCAACCACGCTACATTAAACCCTGTAGTCTATGATTACTGTTTCGAATCCTGTGTGCTGTTCAATCTGCCAGTTTAAGGTTGGTCATAACAAGAAGTGCTGGGTTGCCCTCCTGTCTGTTTTCCCTCTGTTTCCCTAGAGATACTCTAGATTATCTCTATCTCTATCTAGAGATACTCAGATTTTCTCAAAGTCACCTTTACAATTTACAATTATAAATTCAAATTTACAATTACTCACACAATAACAATACTATTATACTTACTGATTTTGTGTAGAAGAACCTATATTATATAATACATAATGTGATGTCATAATGATAACACTTTCATGACTGAGTATAATTGGTTTATATTATGATATAGAATACATTTTAGGATCCATACATGGAGGTCTGTGTTACAGTAATATGGTAAAGTGAGCAGAGCACTCAATTCTGTAAGACTTGGGCAATGGTTCAAGATTGTGTTTATATTGAAGCTGCAATCCGTACCTTATTTTAACCATTTTAACCCTGGCATCACTGCTTTGGGCATTAAATACAACAAATTCGATACATCTGTTTGTGAGTCTGTCTCAAACATGATTTTAGATGTGAACAAGAGGAAACTAAGGCAAAGGAATGGACTGCCTTTAGCAACCCTTGACTATAATCCATTGAGTGATCTCTGACGTTATAGTGATATATGTCATAGTAATAAATATGGAGGTAAAACAGCATGCGCAAATCTTCATTGCAACAAGTAGAGCTGGTAGAGCAATAGACTCAGAGAAAATAACAAGGAAGCGTTTTGTTACTCCATTGATGCTAACATCCAGTGAGTTTTTGAGAGCACTTTTACGGGAGATGTGTTAACGGTACACACCCACGCGACCCCTCATCAGTTTACAGACATCAAAACAAGGTACAAAAGAACGAGCTAAAGAACGTACAATGGTCATACATATTATGAAAATCTATATTTCTTTTTTCGTAACGCTATTAAGGATCACATGCATAATGAAAATCGCCTTTGCACCGCTCACTTCGCACGGGTGCGATTTTTCATTAATGTGTTACTAGTTGTCATTACAAACACACCCATGCCATCGTTGTCCCACAAAAGCCATCACACTCTGCTAAACAGATGTTATGCTTTTATGTGTTTTACCAAGTCCCGGAAAAGATGCCCTGTGATTGGTCAGTACAGTCACTTTGATTGGCAGTTGTGCCTAATGCTCACCCCAAAACATGATTTATGAGATTTTGGTGGCTTGTGCGGGACAACCAAGGTATGGATGTGTTAGAAATGACAAATAGTAACACATTCATGAAAAAATAAATCACTTTTAACCGCAACAAATAGTGTAAAAGCGATAGGCTTATAGGCTCCACTCTATGCTATGAGAGCTGCAGGGTTCTGCTGGGGAAACTGGACAACAGGGGTATTTGTGCCTCATAGACCCCATGGACAGTACTTTTGGATCAATATAAGTAGGAAAATGAGCCTAGAAGTGATTTAGGGCGGAGTTGTCCTTTAAAGTCCCTATTATCTCCCCGTGAGGCATAAGTGACATAAGGTGCCTTTTTTTGCTTTGAGCATACTAATGAAAGTTAAGTTAGCGATGTAAGGTAATTTTTCCCCTTTAAAATAATAGAAAATATTTATATTGCTAATATTGTTTTTACTGTACTGAAACCGAACCGAAACCGTGACCCAAAAGCCGAGGTTCGGACTGAACCGTTACCCCTACTTGGCACATAACACAATGCAGATAACTCACAGGTTTCTTGGGCTGTGCTGGTGACTGCTGTCCGATAGGATGGAAGTGAGGCATTTGAGGAGAATGCATCAACAGTGAGGAGGGGCTCTCTCTCAGAGGACCTTTCAACAATAAAAAAAAAAGAAACCAAACAAACAAGTACCTCAATTAAGTTACCAGCACACCAATCCCAGTCAATCAATTTACTGGAATGTTTGACTTGTATAATATGTGAAAATGTGCATGCACAAGTACTTGAAGTTGTAAGCATCTAACCTGTTGTGAAAGTCTCCGTTTTGCTGCGTGGTGAGGGTTGTTGTTGATGCTGTATCTGCTGCTGTAGTTTCTGTTGCAGTGCCGGCACTTTCGGCTGGTGCTGTTGCGTCGTCGAAGTGTGCGTGTGCGTGAATGGCTGCTGCATGTGTGTGTGCCCCGCCGTGTGCCTCTGTGCTGGGGCAGGGGGAGGTGTGGGTACAGCCTGTGCATGCATTGACTGCATCAGCTGTGGGGTGGGCTGTGCGGGCGAATTGGTGTGCGTGTGGGCCGGCAGTGGCTGACTGTGTGAGGGAGGTCGCTGCTGCTGCTGGAGCGACTGAAGGTACATCTGGACCTGGCTGAGAGGCAGGGAATGGGGTGGGGTTTCCGAATTGGTGGGCGTTGGCTCTTCGTCGTCCTCCAGCAGGGCTTGAGGAGGCTGCGCCGAGAGAGCATCCAAGATGCCAACGGAGGCAGGGGAGGGAACACGGGGCCGAGGCACAGGCTGTGGGAGATTGAGGGGAAGCGAAGGCTGAAGGGGGGCTGCGGGGGCAGGGGGGAGAGAGGGCAGGGCGGACGGGGGAGGCTGGGAGGCGGGTTTTGGAGGGAGCGGTGCTGCTCGGTTGCTAGGGCGAGACGGTTGTTGGGGAAGAGCGTTGTGCACGGCTGAGGTGAGTAAGGGAAGTGGACAATGAAGGATGAAGACAGTGAAAGGAAAGGAAAAAAAAAATTCCTTAGTAAGTAACAGAGGCTATTTCAATAAGAATATTTACACAAAGATATAGACAGCTGTATCTGTATTCAAAACACATTCTTAACCCATTTAGGCCTAGAATTATTGAATGCTTTAACCAGTGAAAAATAGCACATATACAAGCTCACAGCGTGGCACCGAATGCCGCGCTGCGAGCATGTAGCTCTGCTATTTTTGAAAAAGTCGTGAAAATGTGTGCAAATCTTTGAATATATGTATTTTCAAAGCGAACGTTTGTAACGTTTGGTCTCTGGAACTAAATATTTTGAGATGGGGGTCCGTGGACAAATACATATCAGTTTGGGTGTCCTTCACATGAAAAGGTTTGAAAACCACTGATACAGTAGTCTCTCAAGAACTGACTAACTGAGCTCCAGTTAAGTGAAAAGGACCTTTTCTTTGACGATGGCTAGCCAGATTGCTGACATAGAAACATAGGTCTTTCAAAAGAAAACTTAGGATTCAAAAGACACTTATAGAATCGGGTCAAAATTAAAAAATAGCAGATCTACAAGCTCGCTTGTATATCTGCTATTTTTCAATGGTTAAAGCATAAAATAATGATACACAATAATGTGTACCCGTTCTAAATGTTTTAGGTTTTAAATGTTCTTGAAGCTCAACACCATGGAGACACTAGTTGCAAAAAGGTGTTTCTTTGAGATGAACGTACCTGGTGAAGGTATGATGGGATGTTGGTTCAGGAAGGGGTGTGTCTCAGCAGGTGTCTGGTTGGTGTGAGTGTTCGTGTTGAGGAGGCCCGTGACGGCGGGGCCCCCAGCAGCAGAAATGGCAGATTTGGGCTCCGTGTTCGTCTGAGACATGTTCATGAAGTGGGCAAGGGGATCAAACCCCCCAGGCACCAACAGGGAGGAGTCCAGGGAGGGGACAGGAACATGGACAGGGGGAGGGGGTACAAAGGGTGGTTTGGACTGAACCACCTGAGGCTGGGTTTGAGGCTGAGGCGGAGGCTGGGGAAGCACTGGCCCAGTCACAGTGCTGAGGGATGGGTGCGGCCTCTTGGTGTCCTTGTTTGACGTTGTCGTCTTCTTTTTTTGCTGCTGCTGTTGCTGCTGCGGTTGCTGCTGCTGCTGCTGCTGTTGCTTGGGAACCAGCCCTAAAAGACAAGAATGCAAGTAAGAGCAAGAGGTGAGTAAGCAGGAAAAGATGAGGGAAAAGGGGGATCCAAACTGAGCTAAGTCATGATTTAACAACCTTGGTGGCAAACACGAGTTTCCTAAGTTTTGGCCGTAGGTGTCCCTGTGCAAAACACACAAGTTTCCCTGAGTTTTTTTTTATTGCTCTCCCTACTTCCGGTTTCGGCATGATCGCGATCGTGAAAAGCATGTTTGACGGAACGGATTTCCAAGCGGATACTTTTGTTTGAAAACTGTGAATGCCGTACACACGTGTGTTGCATGAACATGCAGCGTGTCCCATCGTGCACATTAAACGGTAAGAAAATGGTGGCATGTAATATTAAAGTCGCTTTTTAATCCAGGCAACAAGTGTGTTAAGTATGCAATGATTAAAAGAAAAGCAAAACTAGTGCTGTCGCCTCACAGCTAGAAGGTCCTGGGTTCGATTCCCGCCGGGGGACACTGTGGGTGCTGGGGGCGTGTTCCCTCCTCCGCGTCATCAGTGCCCACACCCTAGGTGGGGTTGGCAAAAGGGCCTTTCTGTGTGGAGTTTGCATGTTCTCCCCGTGTCTCCTAGGGTAGATACCCTCACAAAAACATGCAGTAATCCTGGTCTCTATAAAGCCTCCCCCTGGCCAGCCGGGGCGCCTGATGGAGGGGAATGGAACTGGTTGGAATAACGTGTTCCTTCCACGCGCTACGTCCAACCGGGGAAGCTCCCCCTGTCAGGTGATAAGAAGCGGCCTGCTCACTCCTCATGCATTGAAGGAAGCATGAGCTCAGTTCGGGGCCCTCCCCAGGTTTGGCAGAGGGAGAGAAGAGCCCAGGATCACAGCTTAGGCAATTGGCACCGGGTGAAAAAATGGGTTACAAAAATCGTGGGATAAAAAAAAAAAAAAAAAAAAAAAGAAAAGCAAAACTGTGTACTATCAATAAAGGCATTTAATATTTAAGTTTTTCTCGCTGCTCCGTCTACCCCGTCTACCCTGCATTTTCTTCTTCTCCCTTTCTGAAAAATGAACGTTTTACACTTTGCACCTGTAAACCAGTGATGTTACGATAAAGTTGATATTTATGTTACCTTTCTCAGAGTCTTCGCTGTCAGAGGAGTCACTGCTACCTGATGAAGAGCCGGTCTTCATCTTCGTCATATTAGTCACCTCCAAACCTTTATCTGCTAAGACATAATTCAACACACACACACACACACACACAGATGAGCAAATAAATACACTTCATGGCCACAGAGGGTAGCGACTAAAATATTACAGAATTTACCCCTGTGACATCACTGGGGCAAACGTTTCAGTACAAACTTGCAAGTTGCTGTCCACTATTATGGCTACTAATGGAACACAGAATGTTGAAATCGTGACAGTTTGATTTTTTTGTTGTTGTAATAACTACATGTGCAAAAACTTTTGGAATATCTTGGTCTATTTGTTGGCTGTATGCAAAATACATTTAAATTAAACATTTATAATTGGTTTCTTACCTATAGCATGCACATTAAGGGTTTACAGCAGGGGTGGGCAACTTTGATGATGGCGAGGGCCATTATATTTCCACCTTCACTCCAGAGGGCCAAATAGCATATTGCTATGTCCTACTTTGTCATTCTAGTATCTCATACAAAATAAGCAAAAAATAGCAGATCTAGCAGATCAGAGCTTGTAGATCGGCTATTTTTTGCTTCTTTTGAATTGGAATCCTGAATAATTTTTTGTTATTTTTGAATAGGAATCCTGAAATGTAACACTTTGATTTAATTTCAAACACATTTAATTATATACTCATGTTAACTTTATGAACCTAAATACAAATACCTACATTGGACATAAAAGAAATACATTAATACTACTATACTAGTCATTAAGCTACTAAAATAGACAGAATTAAAGCAGGTCATGTTTGGAATTGTAACAGCTGAAATCAATATTATATCAGTATTCCAGTATTAACCAGCGGGCCGCATTAAGTGAAGGTGGGGGCCGCATGTGGCCCCCGGGCCAAATAATATCAAACATGATTCAGAAAATGTGTTATCCTTCGTTAAAGGTCCCATATTTATTAGGACTCTACCTGCTGGCTTTTTCTTTTTCCTCAGGCTGGTGGAGACATATTTTTCCAGCTCTCTCAGCGTGGAGGGCTTCAGCGTCTCAAAGTCTATCTCGATCTCGTCAGGATTGGAGTTCTTCAGTGACGGCTCGCGCGATTGTATAATGTGCACAACGCGGCCCAGCTTGTCACCAGGCAGTTTGTTGATGTCCAGGCTCAGCTGACGCTTCTCCTCGTACGACATTGGCTTACACTTTTCACCAGACACGCCTCCAAAAACACCTGCGAGAGATTGAGCAACAACATGCAGTGAAACTAGATGTTTGTGTTGACAGAAATTGTTTTAGACTTAGAATAGGCAGTTGTTTTTTACCCATGTTTTCTACCAATTTAGTCATGATGACAATAAATCCTCCCCACACATTTCTGTGTCTTGCCACTAGTGTTGTTGTCATGAGTAGTCCCCACCGGGAGAACGTAGCCTAGAGATGCGCCGATGGTCTTTTTCGTCATCTTAATCCGTGTGTACACGTTCATTATCCATCTGTCATCCAACCGCATTAATTATAACATCCTATCTATAGCTCCGCACTGACCGCATGTCAAATAATTATTTCCCTGGTGTTAGTTTTCTTAGTTGTGAGATCACAGAAATGCAAGGTTTAACAATGTCACTCACCACTTTTGCGCTCACCGATGTAGTGACTGCATACATATCCAATAGTAACAGCAAGCCCTCTGAGTCTTCCATCACTTTCTCACCTCTCAACTTTTCATAAGACATATCCAGTCACCGGTAGGGTTAAGATCTTCTCTAAATCACTCCCACACCAAACTTTTATTCATCACTTCTTTTTTTTCTCCTTTTAAATCCTCCGTTCTCTCTCTTATTATATCAGCGTTCGTGTCCACTGTTGTTGTTTTGAAGTGGAAGAGTCTCTTGCCGGCAAAACATGTGTAGTAGACAGCTAATTTGATGGAAAATCATGTAATATTAAAATACTACAAACGCATGCGAGCCATTATTTCATGCTTTTTAAAAGATACAATAGGCCTATAGATAGATTATATATTATTATATTATTATATATTATATTATATATATTTCCTGCATTATTTCACCCGTTAATTCATCATCTGTCTAACTATTAATTTACCAAATGTCTGTCCGCTGTCCACCGTCTGTCTGCATTCTGACATCACTGATACTAAACAGTGTCGCCACCATGGTAACAAAGCCCAACTGACATCACTGACTGACATCACTACAGTGCCCAAATTTGGAGATGACTCACAGACTGGCCTGGACACGGAACACCGGCATAAAAGAGTGCCAGCTAGACAGACGGATACAACGGGTATTGCACAACTGGACATCGATGTTGACTATTCTGCCCAGCGGGCACCGGTCTGGGTTCTCCAACATTACTTTTGAGACTCCTACATTCAATCCCTCATCGCACACCCCCGGGCACAGGACTAGTTATATTTGATCGACCCAAATCCACCCAAACTGCGGTTATCCACCACAACCATGACTAAAACCGTGATGCATCTCTAACATAGTGCCTGTGTCCTGCTCCTCCGTTCAACACTGACAGGTGCCACCCCAGTTGTAGGAGTCGCTAGCGCAGTGACAAATGTTTACCTCCACGCCCAGCTTCCCTCCCCTGAACAGGGCCACTTGTGTTCATGGAGATGCTCGGCAAGCCTGGGTAGTCGGGTGAACTACTGTGGATTCAAACCCCTAGTGATGGTGGGCAGGTACTTAATCCCTGCATCACCCGAGCGCTTGTGATGACACAACAAAAACAAACGGCTATCCTATGTTAAAACTGCCTTGTGGGTGGTCTTTGGATGGCGGGCATCACAAACGGAACATGCCCGTATATGGAGACCACTTAAAACTAGAATACATGCATCCACTCATCACAATCTAGATGTGAAGGCCATATAGCGGTTGTACAAACAAATGTATGCTTCTCATACACACCCATGTCTTCCTCTGCTTCCAGAGAGGCGGAGGGGACGAGAGGGGTCGGCCCAGCTTGAGCAGGAGCACCCAGGCGACTGTTCTTCACCCCTTCTTTCTTACTGTGGATGATGAAAGAATTTTATTAGACCCCTTGAATTGTGTACAATATAAACAACCGTACGTGTCTTCCAACGCAATCCTTTTGACAAGCCCCAGAAGAGTGACGTATCTTCAAATGAAAAACATGCGAGATTTATTTAAAGTTGTACAATGTAACTTTTTTTATAAAACAAATCTTAAAATTGTCCTAACTGTTAAATCGCTAAAGTTTTAGAACACCCACTCCGTTATTTTCAGCTTCTGAAGCCTTCTCTTTATATGTTTTCTATGATCCTGGCCGTGGACCGGATTTCGCGCCAAAATGACGTAATCTGCATCATCTGTATACGTTGTGTATACGTTGCCCAATCACATCGCCGATCATGCACACATGGTACACTACCGGCCAATCACAGCGCATCTTGAAGTGGGGTCGCCATATTTGTAGTCGCCCGTGTGTCTCTTTACTCAAAAGGTAATCTCGCCTACCAGGCAGGGTGAAGTAGTCCGTTTCTCCGGAATGCCTGAACGCACAGGAACCAGGGACCCCTCTAAAGATAGCTCTCGGCGTTGTGGAGGCAGACGCGGGGGTGTGAAGGTACGAAAAACGGGAGAAAGACGCGAACGCGACCGCGGTTTGCTATAGGGCTACTGACCACTAGTTGAGCATCTTACACAGTATAGCTTTAAGTTGAAAATATGTCTTAAAGCTGTCTTCAACAGGGGGTCCTCAGAGTTACTACAGGGGGCCGCCAAATCTTTTTGTGAAAGGAACTTTGTTTTTACCTTAACCAATTGAACCCTAGCATCCCTATTCTGAGTGGAACATTAGCCAAAAATAGCCATTCTACAAGCATACAACGCCTAGCAGTAAGCTTGTAGTTCGGCTATTTTTGGCAAAGAGGTTTGTCAAGGGAAAAGAAGAGCAGACTAAAGTATTTGACAGTTCAAGTGGTTAAATGTCTGACTGCAAACATTACGACAGTGCTGTCAAACAAGTCTAAATTGTCTATGAAAAATCTATGAACATTTGTAATCTGCAACACAATGTTATACACTATATAGTCCCTGCTTCATCTCTCTTTCAGCTAAGGGGTCCTTGGCCTGAAAACGTTGAAGACCCCCCCAAAAGTATAAATCAGCCTCAAATCTACCTGGTCTTCTTCCTTTCCTTCTTAGAGGTGATTGGCTCCTTGCTGTTCTTTATCTTCTTGGAGGAGGTCTGGAGCAAGGCAGGTGGCGGGGCCTCCACTGGCTCCTCCCCTCCTGTCTTTTTCTTATGCTTCTCTTTCTTTCTCTCTTTCTTCTCTCTCTCTTTCTTCTTAGGCTTGCTTGGCTGGGGTGTTGACAGTGCTGCCAGCTGCTCGTGGACAGCCTTGAGCTGCAGGAATACATACACATACCATTAGGGCCTGAAGACAGACAGACAGACACACGCACACAGGTTATTCACATTTCTTCTTGTGCAGCCTGATGAACTGAACAGCTATGTCAAAGGTGGAACAGAATTATTCATGTACCACTAATCAGGGTATTCAGTTTATACTGAAATATTGTCTACCATCTAGCAGGATTTTATTGTGTATTTATCCTTTTAGCCATTATGGTGCAGCCTTGATTAGTTTGCCCACCCAAATGTCCTTTCTCGTCTCCCTCCATCCACAACCACATTCCATCTCCTAACACACTGCTTCCCAAACACTGGGTCGGGACCCATTTGTGGGTCACGGATACATTTTTGTGGGTCCCTTAATTTGTTTTCAATTTGTTTTTATTATTTCAAAACATTTTCAAAAAGCATTCCCCAAAAGCTTAGATTTTCATGAATTGTAAGTAATTTAATTAATTTCAATAAAAAGTCAAATAAATTAGAAAACAAATGTTTAAGAAGTAGTGATAATAGCAGATCTACAAGCTCGCAACGCTTGCGCTAAGCGACTTGTTGTGAGCTTGTAGATCTGCTATTGTCACTCTAATTTCTCTTTTGGGTCTTGAGCCAAACAGTTAGGGAACCACAGACTGTCCTAACCTGTTCTTGTAGCTCAGCCAGTCTCTGCTGCCTCTCGTGTTCAGAGTCTCCTGCAGAGGATTCTGATTCCGAGGAGGTGGAGCTGTCCTCCTCGGAGACGGCAGCGGGGGGCGGGACTTGTCGAATGGAGGGGGCGGCGTGGAGGGCTGGTGACGGGGTGTGGACAGGAGCAGGCTCCTCTGGTTCGTCTGGCATTTTGGCAAAGCGCATCTCAAATACATCCTGTAAGGAAGCACACGCCATCAGGGCTTTCTAACAACTTTTTTTCATAGCTGGAATTTAAAAGATTTCCTGCTTCCTTAATCGGCAGTTCATGTGTTGTTAAGACAGATTAAATGTGTTGCAGTATTCCTGGTACAATGCTTTATTGTAATTTGCTTAATAATTTGCATGTCTCTTGTGTTGTTTACCTGTAATTTGCGTGCCATGGCAACCACATCGTGGTCTGGAGGATTATACTTGTAACAGTTGGAGAACATCAACCTTACATCAGCTGCAAACTCCTGGGCTTCTCGGTATTGTCTGTTGTCCAGCTTATTCTGAGGAAGGACACAGAGGTGCACACACACTCTCCATCATGTTTAAGAACTACAGTACCGGTATATCCAGGACTACAAATGTTGATTACAGTATAATCATCCAACCTGCAATGTTGTGGTTATGTAGTCCATTGGTTCTCAACCTTTTCAGGCCGTGACCCCCAAAATAATCATATTTTAACTGGGGCCCCCACACCCTGACGAGCACTAAGAGCTGAGGTATTACATTTTGTATAACATGGTTTTATTGTGAAAATAGCAGATCTACATGCTCACAACACCTCGAGCATGTAGATCGGCTACTTTCACAATGTCTGCCTCTAATATTTGACAATTTGACCAATGTTTAATTTGTCATTTTAGAGGTAATAAAAAGTCCTTAAACTGTCACTTTAGAAATCTGCAGATAGCCTCTATTCACTTAAACTTTATTTTGGTTTGTTTACTGTTGAGAGAGAAAACGATGTCAATTATCTGGGGACCCCGCCAAATTATTTGGGGACCCGACCCACAGGTTGAGAACCACTGAGGCAGTCCAGCACATTAACTGGATGAGCCAGCAGGGTGAACTATCTGTCTTTTGCTGATGACTTCACCACTAGCCATCAAAATATCTTCATGAACCTTCTTCAACCCCTCTCCCTTGCTCTTCCCCCATCCTGGAAAGCTTACCTTGACGGTACTGAGGTCCATGGGGTGCTTGATAATATCGTGGTAGTCGTGGAGACCCAGGGCACGCACATCGACTGGTTTGTAGAAGGGCCAGGCGTATGCCACATGTTTCTTGGACAGCATCTCTCTGACCAGGCCAGCGCAGTACCGCAGCTGCTCCTGGCACTTGTGCGTTGCCGTCCCTCCCAATAACAAACCGACACCGACACTCAGCTGGTGCTGTGAGTCGGGCTGCAAGGTGTCTTTTTTGGGCTGCTTCGATGGGCGAACGCTCTCTCTGCGGGGGGGGCGCGTCTCGGCAGAGGAGATGGGCGACGATTCGCTGAGCTGGTCATTGGCGGTGGGTGTGGTGGTGTCTGCTTTCCTCTTCTGGCTCTTCCGCTGCTGCTTGAAAGACAGGGGTCAAAGGATAAACAACAAAACGTGAATAAGAAAGTGACAGTTGATGTGTTACATATTAAGCTTACTACTTGAGTAGTCTACATGCTTCTAAGCCTTTTTGTGAACGCTAGGACTCTCTACTGTTATGTGTGGCACATTTTAGGCTTAAGCAGATCAATAATCACAACTGTAGAAAAAGCTTCAGATTGTTTATCTCCTACAAGCAACCAACTTTAAGAACAATTACTAGAAACTATTTCTTCTCCCCACTCTTCCTCATGACTTTTGACAATCACATTCCTCCCCGCCTCTTATTTCCGTACCTTGATAGGGGCCGCAGAGCTTTGTGGCAGAGGGCTGGGATGGAGGCCTGGATGGGCCAGCGCTGGAGGGGGAATAGAGGTCAGGCCCTGGGCTAGAACGTCCAGTGTAGAAAGGGGGAACGGCGGCCCCAGCTGGGGGGCATGGGAGGGTGGTGTGGGAGGCACGCGAGGAGGCTGGGGTTGGGCTAGGGGTAGCGTAGGAGGGCCCTGAGGTGTGGGCGTCAGGAGTGGTGCACGGGTCTGGGGAGTGGTTGCCGGGGAAGAGAAGGCTCGAGTGTGTGGGGTAGAGGAGGGGGAAGAGGAGTCCTGGCCCGAATCCTGCTTGATGGTCGAACCTGGATGCAGTGGGAGTGAACACAGGAAGAATATATTAACCACGCAAGCCCTATCTACAATAGCAGATGTGCTATTTTCACAGAATGTCCGCCTTTAACATGGGTCTTCAATGTTTTGAAGGGACCCCCACATATAGTTTCATTTTTTGACGGCACAATCATCAGTGTATTTTGGATTCATGTCAACTTGTGTTTTCAGATATTTAACCACTTGAACTGTCAATACTTAATAAACTTGACTTTTCACTTAGTCTGCTCTTTTTCCCCTCTACACCAAACCTCTTTGCCGATCTTCTCTACAAGCTCACAACGCCTCACAACGTGAGGCATTGTGAGCTTGCCTTGTAGATCTGCTATTTTTGTCTAAGGTTCTCAGAATATGGACGCTAGGGTTCAAGTGGTTAATATAAAAAATATATATATCACTCAAAGCTTTGGAGGACCCCCTGTAGTAACTCTGAGGACCCCCTAGGGGTCCCGGACCCCCTGTTGAAGACCCCTGGCCTATAATGACATGCCCAGAATAGATATGCTAACGTTCATGTGGTTAAGGAAGACATGAAAAGGAAGAAGCAACAAAGAAGACGTTAAGTTAACAACATCAAATAGTGCTACTTTGAAATTAAAATATATATTCCTCCTACATGTACACAATATAACTGGCACATTTGCAGTGGTCGGTGGAGGTCTCCCTAGTCTTCCCAAATTCGTTTTTGATGGGGAGTCAAGAGAAAAATGTGACCAGCGTATTTGCACATCGTGGAGGACCCGAGGGTGCAATTCGCCCAAGTGGGGAATCGATCGGTATATTTAAGTGGTTAATCAAACCAATCTATTTAGTAAATTATAAAAAAATATATATATTCCTTTTTTTGTGTGTCGATTTGCTTGATCCTTTATAAATGAGGGACAGGAAAAATTCAATACAAATGAGTGAAATGTCATAGGGAAGCTGTACCTGAATCCCGTCTGCCCCCACGGCGACCCTTGGTAACCACAGCTATTTCAATCTCCTCCTGTGGCATCTCAGAGATCTTACTGAGAAACATCTTCTCCAGAGATTCAGCCATCAACACAATGTCATCACCAGGCTATGCAGAAACACAGAGAAATACGCACGCATTCATGCACACACACCGCTTAAAAATTGTAGAACATCATAAACAATTAATTCAAGTGGATGGAGATTATATGTTGAGATGTGAGATTCTTGGCTTACCTTATTGTAGATGTAGCAATTTGTGAACATTGTGTTGAAGTCATGGATACACTCTTGGGCATTCCAGTAGTAACTGTTTTCCAAACGTTTCTTTATCGTACCCATGTCCATAGGGCACTTGATGATCTTGTAATAGTCCTAGAGTAAGAGTAAGAAGGGGGGGGGGGGGGGGGGGGGGGGGGTTACTGCAGGAATAATCGATATCGTATTCCATGCGGTTTTGTGTGCATGAATCATAAATACATACACACTAACACAGTGTTTCTCAAAGTGGATTCCAGAGACTCATTTAGGGGGGTCTAAATTGACCCATACAGAACTCTGGCAGTGTACAAATGGAACCAAATGAACCCTGACGCGTTCATTTGGTTCCACAAATGGAACCAAATGAACCCTGACGCGTTCATTTGGTTCCATTTGTACACTGCCAGAGTTAAGGGGAGATCTCGAAAATTTGAAAGTTCGAGGAACACTGCACTAACACACACACACACACACAAAATACCCACAGGCAAGCCGAGTTTGATGGCGTCGACTGGAGCCTGGAACGGCCATGCGAAGTGGTGTTTCCATAGGGTCTTCAATACCACTTTCAGCAGGTACTACAACAGCAACATCACGTCTTATATCAATCAACCTACATTACAATTTTAAGACAAGGTTTAATTGAGCAAAGCACAAGACAGAAAGGTGCAGCCACAGAGGACCCTACCTGTAGCTGGTTGGTCTGTCGTTTGGGCCTGGAGGGGTTCCATGTTTCGAGGGCTCCAGGGTTGAAGGGAAGAGGGGGTGGGACAGGGGGAGGGGCCTGGCTGCTGCCTGCCTCCAGGCCGTCTCCCATGGCGACGGTGGGTTGCGGTGACTGCGCAGACAGGTTAGACCAATTGGACCTGGCAAGGGCAGGCGGGACCAAAGGGGGGGCCCCTCAGGCCATCACACACCTGGCTCGACTCTCTGAAGAAAAGACCAGCGATAGGGTTATCATTCAGCTCCAGTGCTGCTGTTACAGGGGTTACAGCTTCATGTTATCATGACCAGTGCTGTCGTTATAGGGCAGTGGTTCTCAACCTTTTCAGGCCGCGACCCCCAAAATAATCATATTTTAACTGGGGACCCCCCCCCCACCCTGACGAGCACTAAGAGTTGAGGAATTACATTTTGTATAACATGGTTCTGTTGTGAAAATAGCAGATCTACATGCTCACGCCGCCTTGTGTTGCGAGGCGTTGTGACTTATGAGCATGTAGATCGGCTATTTTCACAATTTCTCCCTCTAATATTTGACAATTTGTGTCAAGAAGTTTATTCTATGAGCTCACAGGAGAAGTAAATACATCAGACACACTGGACAGTGGTAATGTAGTTCTATGACCAAGGCAGAGAAGACATGCCCTTATACATTATTAGATAAGGTGCAGAGACCTTAAGGACAACAAACTTGTTTGTCTAAATAGTTGACGCCAAACATGTCAGATTTACAAATACACTGGCCAAAGAAGTAAGAGATCACCATTATGTGGAGGATGTTCAAGGTTACAGGAGGTTATCTTGTGTAAAGGTCCTTGCACATTGCTGCGTTTTTTCGGCTGAATATCGGAGCGAATTTCGGAGCATGTAAAAGAAAGAAATTACCTCACGTTATGTCAATCACGTTTGCACACCGCCCATTGATTTGTCTGTATAATTTATTTTGGACACTTTTTTTCCGTGGATTGCGGATTTAGAAAACGCAACGAAATAAAACGCAGCAATGTGCAAGGAACTTAACTCACTTAGCGCCGAGCGACTTTCGGGGCGACTAACTAATGATGGCGTTTAGTGCCGAGCGACTCGGAGCGACTTTTATATAAAAGCATTGTTTAAGCTTTTAATTTGGGTTGATAGACGGAGCGGAACGGTTAGCTTACCTTCGACTAGGATACAGATGAAAACCGTGAAAAAAAAGGATACGATTATGACGTCACCTTTAAGCCATAGCTTCCTGTTTACGTAGGCCTCTGTTAGCCGCTAGGCTCAATGCAAACCATCCGACCCTCACGTAGCTTCACTAGGTCGGATTTTGATTCGGAAACTTTCTGTGTGGCATCTATATACGTTCCGATGCCCATACCAATGGTGGTTTGAGACGATCAAGCACGAATTGAGCAGTATTGAGCTCAAATGGCGGCCCGCGGCCTGTCCATTGAATGTCAATGGAGAGCATGTCATTGTACCATCCTGTTATCTCCTGAACCTTGTTTTTTATTCTGACTTAACATGGGACCATGGAAAGTCTATTGGCTATGGCTCACTCTAGTGGTCATCCTGTGGCATTCGCAGGCACGTGTACCTGTTTATGTAATGTGATTTTGGGGATTCAATATAGCTATTTCCTGGCGTTATAAGCGCAGATTCATATTGAAATCTGGCTCGCTCGGCGCTAAGTGAGTTAAGTGTTGTGCCATTTAGGCACAGACTTACAATATAGTGAATGTACTGTACACACAAGTAGCGCACAACACTTACACAATAGGTTTCAATTAGTCATGGCCCGTTATTTGTTTGACTAGAATCTAAATTGTCCAGTAAATATATGAAAACATACAAACACAACAACTATCAAAATCATAAGTTTACATGTTTTTTATGAGCGATTGGCGATGTGTGTGTGTGTGGCTTACTTAAGACTACTACTTTTCTTTTTATAGGCTACTGCTATGAAGAGAAACTAGTAAGACGCCTCAGGGCGACAATCGACCTCGCCCGCGACATGTCTTGACCATCTGGCCAGTGATGTATATCGGGACCAGTTACCCATATATGGAGACCCCTGGTACCCATATATGGAGATCCATGTACTGTCTATGGAGATTTGCTGTGAGAGTTATTCGTTATGTGAAAGTCCTATGATGTCTATGACATCTGATCTGACATCATGCCCTTTTATGCCCATACATGGAGATCCCTGTCTGTAGAACCAGCCACACAGATATGGGCTGTCTTGGCCATATATGGATTCTGTTAGCGTGTTATGTGGCCGATGTATCCTGTATCCTCCATGTATGGGCATTCCCATATGAAGTCCTGTTAGATATGGGCTTAATATTGATGACATGAGGGAACTCCATATATGGGTATAAAAGGGATTCTGTTACATCACAATAAAGCCAGAGCGTGATGTCAGAGTGGCAAACCCATTCTGTTAGAGTGGTTCCCCTGAGTAAAGCAGAGTGGCGCAGCAGAAGTGTGCTGGTCCCATAACCCAGAGGTGGGTGGATCAAAACCATCCTCTGCTATCTGTAATGTCAAGTCTGTGGTTCCCCTGACATCACAGTGATGTAAGAGAATGATGTCAGAGCGGCAAACCCATAGTCTGTAAAAAGGTGTACACATCCAGATGTCCAAACGGAGTCAGCATGTGCCGTTTCACATTCGGTCGCAAAAAAGGACCATGCCGAAACAGTGAAAAAGAAACGGTCTGGACAGAAAACTGTGGGCGGTCAGGCGGTGTAGATTCTAATCTACGCCATCACACAGTCCACACTGTGGAAGAAATGTTCTGCCCATTTTGATGAGAACCAAAAACAGACCAATGGATTTACCATTTCATGTCCAACATGAAATGGGAGCAATAAAGGATGACAGTTGAATCACATCGTATCGGTGCAAGCAAAAAGTTGTACCACGTTGCAAAATGACATTACTCATCAATTTGTTGCAGTGACAGAGTTGCTAAAATCCAACGTGGGTCTTTATGGATATAGTGCCTTTTTTGCATCATGATTGATGAAACAGTAAACATAAATGTAATTTAAAATAAAATACAAAAATACATAAAGTTTTAATGACATGATGAAACCTGTTTCCTTTGTAACTAATATATACGTAGATGCAGGAACAACCCAATGCATCACTGATTAAATTGTCCAAGCGCTACAGGAGTAGGTGTAGCAATCAGTAACACACACGCACATTAATGCTTATTACATATGTCCAGTAAATTATCTCTTATCATCCAGCTGCCCGGCCTAACAAATGCCTGGCTAGAGGAAACAAGAATAGTTTAACCCAGGGGTGCCCACACTTTTTTGACTTGAGAGCTACTTTTAAAATGACATGCTCAACATGATCTACCGACCAAAAAAAATGTTTTATCTGAGGGGGCTTTGGAATAGTAGTTGCACTGGTGTTACATATAAGACAAGTGCACTTGGAATGGTAAATACTGGGGGGAAAAGTCTTCATCCCATATGTGTGGAAGTGGTAGGTTTTCTGGTTCTTTGTAATGCTACCCACTCTTGAAAACTAAGCATTGCATTGTGAGGGTTTGCCTACTTTAGAAGCCATGAAGGGAGCTGACAGGCCCTTCTTGATGTCAATCAATCAAGTCACCTTAAAAGTGATAAATGCCAAAAAGAGGGCTTTGTAAGTTCTGTTAATTTTTTTCTTATATATTTTAATTATATTTTTAGGGGCATGTCATGTGATCTAGGCCTACTTGCACAGCCTTTGTGATCTACTGGTAGATCACGATCTACCTTTTGGGCACCCCTGGTTTAACCCAACTGAATGTTTCCTGCAGGGGGAAAAAAAAGTCTAGTTGACAGGGTGCCTGTGCACACTGGCACTGCACAATATGGACAAAATGTAAATATCAATTGTTATGCTAAATATTGCAATAGCGATACAATATACACTGACTATGGGTTTAGACTTATTTTATATTTTAAGTGTAGCAACAGTGAAAACTAAACGGCTTATTACTGGTCAATTATGCTGTTATTTAAAAAACTGCTCATACAAACTGCTTATTACAGGTCAATTATGCTGTAATTTATATATATATATAGTTGTAAACTATGTTAAGACATGTTAAAGATGCTTTTTTTGTTAAAATGTTAATGCTCTAGTATATGGTTATTATTAATAACCATTGCTTTTGTTTCTTCTTCAGTAACTAGGGTCTCCAACTCTCCATATCTCCAGCTCTTTAATAAACAATCCAAATAATGATGATAAACTGTCTGATATTATGCGTAATAACACCATTATAACAAAACAGGGAAGGAAGAAGAATGCAAAGCAATGCACTCACTGCTATGCTATCAAGGGGACTTTTCACTCGCACCATTTAATGTCAGTTACATTTTTGACGAAATACGTTATGATGCTAATTATTAGGCCTACTTGTTCTCCAAATTCTTGATTTAGGTTTAGCTGTATTATATGGCACGTATAAACTGCTCCACATGAGTTAACATGTATGCAGCCCTAGGCCCCTTTAAAACAATTCATACGATTAGTAGCCTATGTATTTCGCCTTGAGACGTACATGTTGCAGCCTTTATCTGTCAGCCATGTACAACCCGAAAACACAAGGAACACACAATATCGCTCGACTCATTATGCAACGGTGAGCGTATAATTTCCGAAGTGCACCTTTGCTTTGCTAACCTTCCAGCAGCGGTGTGTGTGTGTCGCCATGTCCGCTGCCTAGTGTCAGCAGACGAGACGAGTTGACAGCTCCGCACGTAAACGGCCTTTCAGAATACAACTTGAAACGGGGCTGCTATTCTCGAAAACAACATACGTCGCATCTCGTGTGTGCTCCTGAGCCGCCGTGCGTACACTACGCTCCTGGGAAGACGTAACTTATGTCACGAATACGGCCTACGGAGGCTACAAACAAACAACCTAGCAGCTAACCGAGGCTAAGCGTGATGCCCCGTCCCGTCCCTGCAGCCCCAACGTGCGCACACTGACAACACGGAATGCCCCGTGCGGCCGAGAGCGACCTCAACGCGACCGTTAGTGCGCTACAAATACGACAGCCACCGCGTTGCGACAAATGCAAAAGCTCTACAGCCTAGGGTTGATAAAGACACATTTGGTGTTGCCGTGGTGCTGCTGCCCGCACCGGTCGCTGCGAGGCCTGCGGACTGGAGACACACACAGCTCATGCTCCGCTTGTCACTGGCGTCCACACTGACAGCGTGTGAAATACGCCGCCGACACGCGCTGCGAGCGTCTCGTCCGGCTCCCGGGCTCACGCGCGTTCGTTTTGTGTGTCGCCGTTGTCTGAAAAACACGTCCGAATAGGCCACTTTTTACCTTCTTGGGTCGGTTGTCAGCGCGCGCAGATCTTCCTCCTCTCCTCGCCCCAGTCAGAATCCAGAACAAACAGTCCCGTTCCGTTCGACGACGTGGGTGACGTCACACGCACGGCGTCCGTCGGTCCGACGAGCGTCACCCCCCTAGCCCTGAATCCCTCCCCTCCCCTCCCCTTCCCTGGCTCTCGTGCAATACGATGCAATCATTTAAATCATTGAAACTATTTTGAGGCGTGCCATCAAGCAGGCATCTCCATAGCAACACACTGTTACAGTGACTGATGGGTAACAACCACAATAGCCCGCTGCACTACTAGCCTAGACCTATTATAATAGGCTGTCATATCTGAAAATCTGAATAGGCCTATTTTGTGTCCTAAATACCACCACGTAGGTATGATCTACCTAGTACCTATGCTCAAATTATCATTGCATTCATGTATTACGCTTATTTACTTGTTGGCTCAAATGTGCAAATTAAATATGCATAATACAAAAATGTTCTAAGCAGGAATTGATTCTACAAGACAAATTACCTAGGCATCAACTGTGAAGACCAAAAATACTGAGGTGAAAAAGTAGACAGACGGAGGATATAACTAGAAGCAGTGCTCCTCCGAGCACAGGTCTCCACCAGGTCAGGTAGGTTATTGTGGCCTCCTGGTGGTGCTGGTGGTGGTGCTAAGCCAAAGTAAAAAGGGTGGCATGTCTTCTTTGTAGATGTAACATGGTGGTGTAACATGGTGGTATAAATGAATGGTATCAATTAAAAGTTGCCAACAACACCACCTATAGGGTATTGCGCTCTAGAAAATAGTTTTTAGAGATAGTGAACCACTTAAATACATGAATTCCCCACAAGGTTCGTTGTACGCCGGGCAGAAACGCCGGGGTTCACAAAAGTATATATATATTTTTTATTTAAACAGGTTAATCTCAAATAGTAATCAGGTTGTGGCATTAATACAATCACATATCAATAATATGATGCATTTCAATGGGGCAGATGAACATGCTGAAGCAATAGAACATACTCTGCCTCTATAGGCCAGCTGGGGACAATTCACTTTTTGTCAAATCCCGCCCCATTCTGCTCTGTTACTAAGTGGTACAAAATACCCAGGGCAGATTGTTTTTATAGTGGCAGTGAATGGGGGGAGGGGGTATTTTCATTGCCTCATTATTGCTATTTAAAGTACCAAAGGAAAAACATCTAGGTGATATTAATAAAAAGGGAAGACAAAGGTAGGCCTACAGTAGTTACATTGCAAAACAGGGGGTTTCCCCCGAAATATGTGTTTCTCTAGCCTACTGCAGCGCTGTATTTTCTAAATGAATTAAAAGAAAGTAGAACATAAAATCTTAAGTAACAATGCAAATGTAATTAAGACTAGAAAACTATTGTTTTCCCACCATTAGATCTGCTGACATCCTTTCTATCTAAATAGCCTCTAGACTAGAGGCGTGTGCACGCGCGTGCACGTGACGTCAATAAATGACCGTCTGCCCGGAAAAGAAAATCCCAAAGCACCACTGGGTAGGGGTCTTCAATGTTTTCAGGCCAGGGACCTCCAAACTGACGGGGAGATGGAGCAGGGACCCCCTACCACCTCGTAGGGAGGGGGGGTCGGGGCTACGACATATTTTTTATTTTAAACATGTACAAGTTATAGCGAGCAGGGTGGCCATACCACTACCATTTCTAAACATAGGCCTAGGCCTACTACTTATTACTGAGAAGAACCAATGTCAATAATATCAACAATCTGTCAATTGCATAGTAATCATGTATTAAAGCTATTCAAAATGGATAGAATCATGATTTATTTTTTAACATAAATGTGGAAAATGGCAAAAGAAATGACATAAAATATGTTTTTATTGTTTAATAAAGGAACAATTTCGCGGACCCCCTGCAGTACCTCCGCGGACCCCCTGTTGAAGACCTCTGGGTTAGTGCCAAAGGAGTAATTCACCTTAAGTAGTAATTCACCTTTTTCCCCTATTGATTAGCCTACATACAGTACACCAGACGGAGGTAGGCTACTTTGAATGACTCAAGTGCGGCACCTACAGATCTGGTCAATAAAGTGCTATTGTATTGATCTGGTCACTGAAATATTGTCCAGATCTGTAGATGGCGCACTTAAATGAATAATAACTATTCTCCGTATGATGGATGGGCATTTTATTTTCTGGGCAAAAAGTGGATTTTACACTCGTTTTGAGAGGTTCTCACAGTCTCACAGCGAAGCATATGCTTTAAAAATGATAAAACTGCATTTGTTTTAGCGAGTAGTTTTTACTGGAGTGGAACGATTGTACATCTGGTCAATGGTCATACAGTCAGAGCGTTGGAGAGAAAAGAGAACTGCACTTGTTGGCCTACCCGTTAAAAACTATGGCCATCCTCATTCTTGCCAAGGACTTGCCAAGGATGAAACTTATATACACATGTTGATTGATTTACTAGTCTATTGTTCACACGGTAGCTCGAGATGCACAGAATTGTATTATATCGTTTAGCCAGAATCATTGATTGGTAGTTTGGGATGGATGGAGTAGGTATGCCACCTGGTGGCCAATTGTCGATTTTGTTTTTAAAGACTGTCACGAAAAAATAAATAAATACATAAATAAACTAGAAGCAGTGCTCTTCAGAGCACAGGTCTCCACCAGGCTGTGCGTACTGGTGGTGTTACTGTATAATAGGCCAATGTAAAAAGGGTGGCATATGTTCCTCACCTTAGATCTTTCATGGCAATCGGACGCTGCATGCATGATTTGAAGCATTGTGTTCCAAAAATGTGTTTTGCTAAAGTCTACCTAATGGTGGCGCTATAACAGGCCAATGTGAAAAAGGTAGCATTTGTTCCTTGACCTAGTGGGAATATGTGTGGCAAATTTCACGGTAATCGCAAGCTGCGTTGATGATTTGAGGCATTTTGTTCAAAAGCGGAGCAATCCTGCAAAATTTGGAAGCTAATATTAGCCAATCAGGATGGAATATGAAATATCAGACTGATCGGACTTGATCACATGACTATAGAGATACTGTGTACCGATTTGCGTGATTTTTGCATAAAATCTCAAGGAGTAATATCCAAAAATGTGTTTTACAAATGTCGGCCCAAAGGTGGCGCTATAAAAGGCTGATGTGAAAAATGCAGGGCAAAGGTTTATCCTTAGCCTCTAGGGAGTGCGCTTACAAAGTTTGAAACTGATCGGTGGAGTTATAGGTAAAACCACAAATCGGCCTGTTATAGCGCCACCATGAGGCTGATTTAAAAAAAATTAAGTGGCATTTCTTCCTCGGCCTAGTGGGAACTTGTGTGCGCGATTTCATGATAATTGCACTTTGCGTTTGTGATTTGAGGCATTTTGTTCAAAACGGCTCAATCCTACAAACTTTGGAAGCCAATCTTAGCCAATCAGGATGCAATATGCAAAATCGGACAGATCTGTGTCGATCACATGACTGTCGAGATACTGCCTACCGATTTGTAGGATTTTTGGACAAAATCTGTAAGAGTAGTGCACAGAAATGTGTTTTGCGAACAACGGCCACTAGGTGGCGCTAGAAATGGCCCATTTGAAAAATTTAGGGCAGAGGTTCTAGATTGGCATCCAGGGAATGTGTGTGCTCACTTTGGCAGCAACTGGGCCAACGGCGACTGAGATTAGGTGCTCACAAACTGCGAGGACGCACGGACGCACGCACGGACGGACACACGGACGGAGGGGAAAACATACTCTCCCTCAGCCTTCGGCTGGTGGAGACAAAAACAGGATTTGTTTCCATCTTTTACATCTTTGATGAGACATGGAAAGAAAGTACTCAATAAAACATTGATGTATTCAACAAGTTCTTTATTTGTACTTATCGACACTGGTCTTCAGTTCTCACTGCTGTTTCCACCCCACCCACAAGTAAAAGACAACCGTTTCAGATTCTAACACAAGATGAGGTGAATTCAATGTAACATTTTCAACAATCAGTGACCGCTCTCGTCTCTGTGCATAACGGTTAGTCCCAGGTGTTCAGAAGGTGGCATGCCCCTTTCCTGATCATTTTCGTCTAATTGGCTCCATCAGGTTTGAACACGAAACACCTTCACATGTTTGGGAAAAGTGTACGTACGGTATGTTACTTTCTGAAAACCTGGTGGAACAACAGTTATGTATAGAGTTGACTGACAGCCAGGGAAGTTCAACATCACCATCATAAACAAGTTTAGGCCACTGTGTCAACTCTGTGAATGAAAAATATTTAAATACATTTCTCACCACTTGACAAGTCTAAACTAATGAATTTCAACAAAAATAAAGAGTTGGAACAAAGGCACGAAAGAAATCTATAAACAAAAATAAAAGTATACATGGATTTTCAGGCTTAACAAAAATAAAAGTATACAAGGCTTTTCAGGCTTACTAGTGTGTAAGAAACCTGGGGGGAGACAGGGTATTCCAACAGCATTAAAAAAAAAAGAAAAACGTAGAAAATTCACACTGATGTTTAAAAATTGTCACTTTAGTCTAGGACCACCACTCCATCGTCGTCATCATAATCATTCTTTAACTCATCTTCCACCTCTGTTGCCACTATTCCTTCATCCTCCTCATCCTCATCCAAGATATGTTCTACTCCCTCTTCATCCTCACAGCCCTCCTCGTCTCCGATCTCAAAACCTTCCTCATCTGCCTCATCATCACGTTCTCCCTGCTCCACCACTCCCTCTACTCCTAAATCCTCCTCCAAATTCTCCTCCTCTGTCCTGTCACCCTCAACAGCCTCACCCTTAACAGCCTCGACCTCTCCCTCTGTCTCGTCAGCATCAAGAGTCTCTTGCTCGACCTCTCCCTCCATCCCGTCACCATCAACTGCCTCTTGCCCAACCTCTCCCTCTGTCCCGTCACCATCAACTGCCTCTTGCCCAACCTCTCCCTCCATCCCGTCACCATCAACTGCCTCTTGCCCAACCTCTCCCTCCATCCCGTCACCATCAACTGCCTCTTGCCCAACCTCTCCCTCCGTCCTGTCACCCTCTACTGCCTCTGACAAAATCTCCCCCTCAGGTTCTGCCTCAATCTTTTCCTCAGACACCTCATCCTCGGTAGGCTCCACCTCTGCTTCTGCCTCAGTAGGCTCCGCCTTTACTTCAGTGGGCTCCACCTCTGCTTCTGCCTCCGCCTGGTTGTCATTGGTCAGCTCCAACTCTGACACTTCCATGTTCAAGGAATCCTCGGGATCCTGGTCTTCTTGGTTATCGGCAAAGGGATTCTCTCCCTGCCAAATAGAATCAAAGTTGAAGATTGTTTATAGCTTGAAATATACTGTGATATTTTAATCCAGTAAAACATGATTAGTCATGAAAACTATGTGTGTATCAAAAATGTATTAGACATACTATATAAAATATAACGTGTCAAATTGTAAGTTTTGTATAAAATGTGATAAAATAATACAATATTGGTTGTTGGAAGTTAATTTAGCTTGCAACACAAGCAAGCTTACACAATACAAAAAATGTGCGTATACCTTGAGGAAACTCTCCAACTTCTGTCCAATGACTTTATGGTTAAGGATGCTACGAGCCACTGACAGACTGTCCCTCTTGGATTGTTCCATCATGCCCTTTGGTAATACAAAGGAGAAACAAGTCATTAACAAAGATCCCACCCAGTGGGAGTGACTGGTCACCCAGCTGTATATATGGACAGACACAGGTCAAATGTTGGAGCGGTAGTTTCAACATTATTCAGCTTGACAGACTACTGCCCGTCCCCAGTCTACATATATCATTCTTTACACTGTAGCGAATATAAGACTCAAGAGAAGTTCTTTATATACTAGAATGAGGTTTGGTTCAAAATAAACCTACAAGCAGCCAAGGGCATGACTTCCCTTATCTACCTGGCTAAATAATAATAGTATAGTGTCCTGTATAGACTTGTAACCAACAATATGTCCATCATTGACAGTCCTTGTCTGACAAAGGATAATCTTCCATTGTGAACAGCTCATAAGTTCAGGCAAAGCACAACAACAACAAAAAGAAAAGCTAAATCAGTTAACTATATGACAATATTCAGTGAATCAGGGGATCATGTGGGTGAACACATTATGGTACACCATAATAACTTGTCAAACGTAGGCAAACAATGCAAAAAATGTTATTTTGTCTGCACATAATGTTATGTTAAAAGACTAAGAATTGAAGGTGTCAAATCAGAATTGGGATTTGACTCCTGATGCAATTATCTATTGTTATTTATTCCAATGACAACATGAGAATTCTTATAGATATCATTCAACCCGAGTCCTGTTACCTTTCGGTTGTAGTTGTGGTCAGGGGACCTCAAGTGTTCCTGTATCAGATGATGTTGCTGGGGAATGAAGACATCACATGCTGCACAGTGGGCCGCCTCCACCTTTTTCATGAAGTGTTCCATGCCTATCTCTACAGAAGAGAACACAGTGAGAACATTCAGAATACTTTCAACATGTACTACAACCATCGTCTCCCACATGCATGGTACTGGTGCCCAGTGATGGGCAGTAGCGACGCTACATAGCTTAAGTTCTCAAGTACATTTACTCAGCGTTACTGTCCACTGCTGGCTGCAGCTTAACCTTTCCCAAACAGCACACAAGTCAGTGCCCTTTTTTGTCAACAGCTAACTGATGACAGTTAAGTTACAATTTAAGGACCTTTTAGACATTTTAATACCTAAAGAAATAGAAATACTGCATCAAAAGATATCAACAGACAAACATTGGCCAAATTGACAAATATAGGAAAGAGATTGTGAAAATAGCAGATCTACAAGCTCAAAGCGCCTTGTGTTCCGAGACGTTGTGCGCTTGTAGATCTGCCATTTTCACAATATTTATCAGTGGAACAAAGTCAAACTAAATGTTCTTTTTGGGGGTCACAGCCTGAAAAGGTACACATTTAATTAAAAAAGTATATGAAAAGATGACACAAAAAGCCAGACATGAGGGCTTGTTTCCAGTTCCAGTCCGTTTTATAATAATCAATCGAACTGAGCATTTTTGGCTGCCTGTTGTTTTGGTGGAAAGTTGTATTTTCATGAAGTTGATTTAAAGAATAAATACAAAATAGAGTCGTAGTGCTATAGCTTCGCTGTAGCTTAAGCTATATTTCATCGAGAGTAACTTGCAGCTTAGCTTACGACAGTTTCCAAGTAGCAGTGATGGACAGCTTGCCCATCACTGCTGGTGCCTTTACCTCTAGTGAGGTCCTGGTCCTTGTAGAACTGGCAAATGGAAGCACTGTGGTTCGACAACAGCTGTGTCCTCTGCTCAGTCTTCTTACACTTGTCCAGAATATACTCCTAGAACAAATAATCACAATATTTTTCGGGGGGAAAAGCAAAAAACTACCTGTACAGACACTTCAATGTATGCTCTAGACCCGGGGATATTGTATGGTCTTACTCGACTTTAAATGGGGATTTATGTCAAGTCTCACCTGTAGAAAGTCTGTGGTGGGTTTGGACATTCGGCTGATTACAAACTTTAAGTGGGCCTGGTGGAAGCTGCTCTCAAGATGAGTCATCAGGTCTTCTTTGTAGAATGACCGGAACTTACACAACAAGCATGCAAACATGGCTCTGCATGACAAGAAAAGGAGCATGTCATTTCAGAAGTTACTCATTTTATTCGCTGCCACATGACCAGTTTGAAGACTGTTGTTTATGCTGGATGGCACTGATGGCTAGCCTATGGTTCAAATATGTTTTGATTCTAGGCCCCAAACAGCCTTTCTTGTTAGGAAAAATAAAAATAAAAATGAATCTGGAGAGGGGCTGGGCGCATGTAAGGAAGCCTGTACCTTACAAATGGACCATTGCGGTCGGACAATGAATATTTCCCGATTCGACAAGAACCGCATGCATCTTTTGAATGCTCCCGTGCGCGCAACACAGAATATTCAGCGACTTTGCAAAGGTACGTGAAAAACGCTCTTTTTCATGGCAGTGCATCTTTATCGATTCATTTAATTAGCTGCAGCTGCCTTTTTCCTGCAATGAAACATCTGTGAAAAGGACACATTCAAGGTAGGAAGACCTACAGTACATCATGTTAAATTATTGCTGAATATGCTTTTTAAATATTGCTGAATATCCTTTTTAAAAAGGGATCCCTCTGGTTTATTGAGGCTAAAGGCCCATTCCCACTGGGCCAGATAACAGATATCTGGAGATATTTCTCCAGATATTTTTCCATTCAAAGTGGATGGTAGATACAGATAAAAAATATATATACCACAGATATTTGCCACAGATACTTTTATCTGTGGCAAAACATTTTTTTATCTGTATCTACCATCCACTTTGCATGGAGAAATATCTGGAGAAATATCTCCAGATATCTGTTATCTGGCCCAGTGGGAATGGGCCTTTAGGTTGTTATCAGGGTACTCTTGATGGTACTAGCATAATTATATAGCATAAAAAAGCCCAGTTGTACTTGTTAAAACATAATTTCATTTTAAAATATGATCTCACCTTTCCACGTAGCCCCTCTTCCTCCTTAGTTTGGGGTTTCTTTCCTGACCATGGGTTGGGGTCCATTTACCCTGTGGCTTCTTCTTTGACTTAGAGTTCTCTTCCTGGACAGGTGGAGCTGTTGGAAGGCATGGTTACATATACCGTAGGACACTTAAAAAATGAGTGCTTTATTACCTTAACCATTTAGGCCTAGAATTATTGAATGCTTTAACTATTGAAAAATAGCAGATATACAAGCTCACAGCGCGGCAAGCACAAGCTTGTAGATCTATTTTTGAAAAAGTTAAAGCAAAAAATTTGAGCAAATCTTTGAATATATGTTATTTTTAAAGCAAATGTTTGTAACTCAAATTTTGCTCCTGGGTGGTCCCTGGAACTAGATATTTTGAGATGGAGGTCCATGGCCAAATACATATCATTTTGGGGGTCTTTCACATGAAAAGGTTTGAGAACCACTGACAGAGTAGTCTCTCAAGAACAGACTAACTGAGCTCCAGTTAAGTGAAAAGGACCTTTTCTTTGACGATGGCTGGCAAGATTGCTGACATAGAAACAAAGGTTTTTCAAAAAACCTTAGAAGGATTCAAAAGACACTTATAGAATCGGGTCAAAATTCTACAAGCTGTTCTACAATACTCCTTTAAGTGTGCCAGTATACATCTAATGCAGACTAAGCAGGAATAGTCATGTAGTGAATAATAGGGTGTAGGAGCGCTTACCTGTCTCCCCCTCAGGATTAGGCGCATTACTCTGTGGAAAAGACAAAGGAATTACTGTAAAAACAAAACAAAAAATCACACTAAAAAGCATAGCCAATATTGTCAAAAAGATGATTAGAAAATGAATGAACGAATAAGATTATTCTTTAACATGCCTCAAAAGTCCGAGCACAGTGTGCAATTAAGAACACACAAATTAACAATGATGAATGTGGCTGTACTAACTTCATCTGCAGTGTTAGCTTCCTTGGCTTCACCATTTTTCTCTATTGACTCTGTTGAGACCAAACAGGATGAAATCAGCATTCAACCAGCATACAGTTAATACATCACAGCTGGAGAAATATGTGCATTTGAAATTTGGTGTTTCTCTTGACTGAGAACCGGTAGAAGAAGGGTACATGGACAGAGTCCAGTGGTCATTTTATTCATTATTTTGGTGACACCTCTCATAGCTCTGTTGTCATTAGTATTTGCTTATACAGAAGTACCGATCAAAAAGAGAGGGACAAAATGGGTCCTAGCACCTAAGGGTTTGATAGTGTTTAGATATTTGTGGAATAGTTAGTGAAAACTATACCAGAGAAAGAATTGAAAAAGTTACTTTAACAAATTGCACGTTTATAGCGCTTTTCAAAGTGCTCAAAGCACTTTACAGTGGTTCATTCAATCATTCATTGGGAGGTGAAGTGACCCCAGCGTCCTCATTTCCCACGTTCACACACCAATGGTGGCAAGCTGATCCCGACTGACTCATTGGAGGCAATGTGGGGTTCAGTGTATTGCCCAAGGACACTTCAACATGTGAACAGGAGCCGGGATTCAAACCGCTGACCCACAGATAATTGGATGACCTGCTCTACCTCCTGAGCCACAGCCTCCCCTGACTTAAAATTTAAAACATTGCTTTTCATACCAACTCTTTCTCCATTGACATACCAACTATTTCACAGATTGTATATTACAATGTTGTAATGTAAACCATACATTTCTCTGACACAGGCATATTTAAACCACACAATACAGGTATGCATTTATCTCAACGCACATATTGTCACTGTCGGGCAGAAACGTTGTATCACCAAGTTTCAAATTTGTAAGTTTTTTTCACAAATAAAAAACAAATTTTGTGCCGTCGCACAAAAGTGGTGAACAGCCGATCTACAAGCACACAACGCCTCATCGGCTGTTTTCACTAGTTTAAATCATTTTTTAAATTATACATACAAAAAGAAAGGTTTTGGACATACAAGGTTTCCACCCGACAACGACAATATACTATGGATTTGGTTTCTTAAGTTCAATGTTTGAACTTATGAAAGCTAATAGGTTTGCCCACCCAGGTCCTAGACCTAGACAGATGTCCACCAAGGATGAATTGGGCTTAATGAATTGGGCTTAATGCGAATGTTTGGCTGCAGTGCTCATCCGATCGGTGTATGAATGTGTACCTTGGGTAGCCTCTGTCCCCGCTGTTTCCGTCTTGTTCAGCTTGGATTCTGGCTCATCGGCTGCAGGCGTTGTCGGCTTCCTCTTCTTCATAGCATTAGGAGCATTCTTCATAATCTCCCGCTGAGGTTTCCCCTGATGCAGGGCAACACATAGTAAATTCAGTCTAATCCACAAACATGTACACAACCAATGGAAACATAATTCATGCCAGTTGCATGCCAGGACAAGAATGAAGTTCCGGAGTAAACTCAAATCAATGGAAAGCTCCACTGGTTAACTTTTAGGCCAAAATAATATTTATGCAAGTAAGTGAAACCAAAATGGCTTCTAGGTCACTGTTATGAGGACTTGAAACATGCATGCGAAGAATGCAAAACAGGACAAGGCAGAATGGTAACAGCTTGGTTTCATGCACCTTCTTTGCGTGTAGGACTTTTTCAGTAAATAAAAAATAAGTGACAGCCATTGATACAAAAATGTGATAATCGTGGCATTGCAAATTGCTTTGAAACATTTTTTGTATTATTATAAATAAATAAAAACAGGCAAGACACCAAAAGAGCCAATAAAGAATGGAATTTATGAAATATGCCAATAGAGAGTAGTGCAGTGGCTAAAGGCTACTGCAGTGCTTAGTTGTGAATAAATACAAAAACTATTGTACCAGTGGTCATTGGAAATTATTGTAAATGTAACTAAAAACTAAAATCCAACACTCGTCACCTTTTAGCTTTTTAGTACTGTAACATTTTAAAGAGGAAATGAAATGCAAAAGCATAATTAATTAATAATAAAGCATTAATTGAGTTTGAAGGCAAGTTTACAATTTTTTCAGCTATGACAAACCTGGCTGCTAATGTCACACTAATGTTTGCCTGGTCAACTTGAGTGAACAACTTTAATGGTCCATTCCCACTGGGCACGATTAAGATAACTATAATTATCTGGCATCATAGTGTGGAAAGTGATACAAACGATATCGTTTACAGCCATTGTTGTCTTTATCATTGTGGTGTGGATGCTGCTATCCACTTCAATTGAACTAATATATATATATATATATATATATATATATATATATATATATATATATATATATATATATATATATATATATATATATATTTCTTTTTTATCGCGCCCAGTGGAAATGGGCCATAAGTTATGAATGTACTTTACCCCTGCCTGTCTCAGCACTAAGAGCCGCCAGCATCAGATAGGATCATGTTGAGACTGATGTTTAACTTTTAGCTATGTGTAACCTAATTTGGCAAGTTGAACAGATATGCTAAATAGTGAATTTCTGTCAATGTTATTATAACCTGAAACTCATTACCTGACTTTCCCATTCCCAGCGAAAAGTTAACAGGCATACATTACTGATAACTGTATTTGATCGCCATTTGGCTCACCATCAGTTTGGTCTACCAGCTACCATTAGCATTTAATTTCCCCTTTCAATCATCACATTCAATCCAAAACATTACACACTTAAATACATCGATCGTCCTTCTATGAGCAGTTCCTGATCACGAGCACTAGCCTGATTCTAAGGACACCCAAGGGTGAAAGAAAAAGAACCCAAATAAAAAAAACAAAGGGGGAAATCTGTGGAAAACACATGAAGATGAGTTCCTGGGCACTTAGGTAGAAAGGGGGCATTTAGCTCCATGGGTCATTTCCAACCGCATTAACAAGGACTGGAGGACATTATGGGACGTAAATGTGAGATGCAGATACCGCATACCGGTAGTTGGGTCTAGATGGAAAATAGATTTGAATATGTCAGACTGGTTTGCCCGGTCTTTGGAGGGGTTGAAGGATATAATTAAACAGGTCTTAACTTGTGCCTGGTACTGGAGGGGAAGTCTGACTGGAGGTACTTACTCGGTTGACTCTCTTGCGGCCTCGCTGGTGGCCGGCCTGTGGGCCCCCTCCAAAATTCCTCCCAGGGAAGTTGCGAGGCCCTTGGGGAGAACCCTGATGGAATCCCCCACTCTCAGGGTACATGCGGTTGGACAGGAGGGATGGGAGCTTGCCCCTACCACCTCCAGGAGAATGATGGGAGAGGCCAAAGCCACCTCCCCGCCCCCCTCCTCCTCCTCCCATTGGAGTGGGGTCAGACCTGCGGCCTCCAAAACCTCCACCATTGCCCTGGCCCCCGGCATTTCCACCCCCTCTGGGGGAGCGTCTGCCTGCTCCAGCCCATCCTTGACCTCCACCTCCTGAACCTCCTCCTAGGCCACCGCTGAAGGAGTCCCTCATATCCGGTCGCATTTTAGCGACTCCGTAGGATGAGGAGGAGCTACCAAAGCCTCCTCCTCCCCCAAGCCCAAATCCCCCTCCGAAGCCTGAGCTGCCACGCTGACCCATCAGCATGCTGTCCCCCCGGCCATCGCCAAAACCATAGCTACTGCCGCCGCCAGATCTGTAGAGATCTCCGGAAGAGGTGAGAGAGGAAGGTTGCGAGTCATAGGACTTGTACTGCTCAAACCTGCGGGGGAAGGAGGGAGGAAGGGTGGCAGAGAAGAGCAGAGGGTGAGGGAGGGAGTCAGGTTTGGATTTCTCCACCTGCTCTTCCTTCACCTCCAGTCTCACTTTCTCTCTCCCTTTAGGTCCCAGATTGACAACACCATACAGTTATCATCCATTTGATTTACAAAAGAACTAAAGTTCTTCCCACAACTCATCTCACCACATCTCTGCAGGAGGTTAAAATAATTAGCTGGAGATTAAAATGTTACTAGCAATTAGCGAGTTTAGGGGGACTGTAATTACATTTTCTCCCCAGTCTGTGTGATATGTTGGGGTTGGTCAAACCTTGAAGGCAAGGAGGAATGGCAGAGAGGAAACTGAGGAGAGCTGTTGGATAAATTGGTCAAATTGAGACAGACAAGAGTCCTGTCCAATCACATCATTGTATCGTGTCTTTCATAAGACGTATCCCTTAGTTTTTAGGCAGGAAACAGCCCATACACTAATTACTAGCTTTAACACAAATGTCTTTAATGTTCAGTTTGACACAGATATGCCACACCAACACCTTTATCACCTCTGCAACCTAAAGCCAGGACACTGGGTTAGGTCACATGTACTGGAGGACGAGAAAAAACAAGTGGGTAAAAAAAGGACAAGCAGTATATGGCCTTAATTGTAATGTACGTTAAAAAAGGGCCATGTATGTTCTTAAACGATTGAGGCTTAAGCTGGAATGCACCATGTCCCCAAAAAACGTATATTAACACTTCTGTATGTCATTACGGTGTTCAAATTTAAGCATGCACGGCTGAAGGGGAAACATTAGTACAAAAAATTTAGAGTGTACAACAATTTGCCATTTAAAATAACATTGTAAATTGCCCCCATCAGTAGAAAACCACTCAGTGAATCAGCGTGTTGGACATGCTTAACCAAGTTAGACCACTGACGGTTTAAATCAAATGTGTGCATTACCTATCAGTGCGGCCACCAGATGACTTCATCCCTCCTTCCAGTTGTGTTAGCATGTCGAGGCGCTGGTTAATTTTTGCAATGACATTATCCGCACCGGTCATTGAGCCCCCAGAGAGACCCCTCTTCATCTGCCCACCACCTCCGTAACCTCCCAGCCCTGACATCGAGTCCTTAAAACCTCCTCCATACAGATCAAAGTTGTTAGAGCCTGGTTGGGAGATGAGAAAAAACAATTTCACTTATTGTTCAGAAATCTCTCAGAGTAAGGACCTATGACTTGAGTTAGTGAGACTGGTGACTGAATTTTGTTGTTGAAGTTGTATGTTAGCCAGGGCAGCTTGGCTGAACAAATTTAACATGGCATTACAGAAGCATAAACGTGAGAAGGTGAAAGCACTACAGTGACATGTTTTTTGTTGTTGTGTTGAGCAAAATCTAAGTGCTGCTGCGTCAAAGGTACACCAACATTATTTGGAGGTGATGGTGTACTTGAGGTCTCACTTTCCCTACAGGACCAGCATTAAGCTCATTCACAAAATGTTGTTGTCTGAGTTTCAAGTTTAGAGACATCGATTCTATGCAGACAATCATTAGTGACAGTGACAGACTTGATTTGGCCTGACTGATAATTATTCGTGACATTATTAATCTCACCTCTGTTGTTAGCTGATCCTCCCCAACTTGAGAACCCTTAAGAGGAAAAAACACAATGGAATAATGTTATAATCGCGTGAATGCATTGCCACGTAGGTCACTTTGACAACCTTGCTGGCACATTTTCATGAAGCTGCAAGATTAACATTAGCTGGTTGGTGGCCAAGCTGATGCTGGGTAACCCTGCAGGAACGGCATCGACAATAAATAGCTCTAGAAGATGTGCAATATTTATGCACATCTAGAGCTAATGCACACCATGATTAGAATCGAATATTTTGGCTTTGATGTTTGTTTATTGACGTGGCGGCCATTTTATTAGCCTTATGAGAGAGACTATTAATGTCAGAGTGACTCCATTTTAACGAGGTAAAGATACAATAAGCTTTCTAATTTCACTTCAGCGAGCAGCTAACAAACAAACAAGAGCCTTTTTGTTAGCTTGCTAGCGAGTTAGCAGAGTGGTTGTCTAACGTTAGCTAAACAGCTAGCAACACACCCATTGTTCACGTTATCCGAGTGTTGTTGATCTGGCTAGCCGTTAGCTTTAGCTCTGAATTTGAGGCAAGCCAACTCAAGACAAGCGCAGTGAAATGGAAACTTAAGGTTTGGTTAGCACGCTAGTCATGTCGACAATGATAAACTATTAACGTTACAATACAGCGTAAATAACCAGATGTTGCACTGTGGTTTACGAGCCACACAAAGCAACCAACATTGGGCTAGTGGGCGAATATTAGGTGGCAACAGCATTTTTACATAAGCAGTCGTTTTAAATATACGGCTGCAATATAGCCTTAATGTTAGCGAATAATTAACATGTGTCTGTTTACCAGAACCGTAGTTTCGTCCGTCCATAGCTTTAAATGTACGCTGTGTTCCAATTCTGTTCACAGCACGACTAATGGAAATCCTTCTTCTTCTCTTCTCTTCCTTCTTGAACTTCCGGTACGGGACCAGATGCGCGCGTTGGAATGTTGCTGCCTCCTACTGTTGATCTCGGGTAATGCACGTAAGGCAGTAACGCAGTACAGAGTACATGCATAATAGCCTCTAGCCTGGCAAGCCAGCCTGAATAATGTCTGTGCATTCACTCACTCATTCCTCCCCAGTATCAGTACCCAGGGGCGTCACAAGGAGTAGGAAAGTGGGACTGAGTTTACTGGGGCCCAAGGTGGAGGGGCCCTAATAACTTTATCTATTGAAAAATAGCAGATATACAAGCTCACAGCGCAAGATCTGCTATTTTTGAAAAGTTGTGAAAATCTTTGAATATATTATGTATTTTTTAAGCGAACATGTCTAACTCAATTTTTCTTCTGGGGGTCCCTGGAACTACATTTTTTGAGATCGGGGTCCGTGGCCAAATACATATCATCTTGGGGGTCCTTGACATAGGTTTCTTGCACACATTTTCACGATTTTTCAAAAATAGCAGATATACAAGCTCGCAGCGCGCACTCGGTGCCGCGCTGTGAGCTTGTATATCTGCTATTTTTCAATAGTTAACATTCATGGGGGGCCCGCAGTGAATCCTTGTACCCAGGGCCCAGAATTTGGTGTGACGCCCGTCAGTACCAGTATGATACTAGTAGACAGTAGCCTATATACTGTAGTGTACAGATGATATGCTCTGCATAGTACAGTGTTATACTGTATCTGTCTGACATACAATGTTGAGATACAAAAACGTTTCCTATGTAAATAAGCCTAAAGGCTTTCTTGGATTTCCTTTTAGTTGACCTTTTACCAGTGAACTGTACTGTAATGAAACGGTACCTTTTCCTATGCAAACTTCTAATAGTCTTCAGTCAATCAATCAATCTGATGTGTTTCTGGGTGTGTTAAACTGTGTTTATAATATGCAAATATGTCTTCCCTGTGTATTTTTTGGTTTCTTAATGAAAGCTGAAAGCCTCCGAGTCAAAATGTCCAATGTGTGGCCTTGTAGGAGGCAGCGGAGGGACTGAATGGTGGTGCTAAGGTGACAAGTGGCCAAATAAAAACCATTTTAACACTTTTTGGAGAAAAGAAATCTTCCTACTATTATAATCATAATAGCTGATGATCATGTTTTTTAACATTTCAACAACAGATTTTAACCAAACCGATCTCTCTTACAGCAACAACATTGTCGGTAATCATTTTGCATTGGTAAAATGTATAAAACCTGTACCCCATGTTCTGTTTGATATACGACAATGTTAAAGAGTGAAAAGTCACACAAAGAGTCACACACTAAATACAGTAATAGGGATGATGGGACATTTATGGGTTGATTAGACAGAATCCACAATATTGCAAATGTATTTGCATTGCATTCCATAGTGTGATCATATAATTGGTCTTTTTCTTAAAACAATGTTAATTTCTAAAAGCTTTATTAAAACAGTGATTGATTAATATTTTCACCCCAAATTAGCTTAGTCCATTGTACCTCTGTTATAATAAAGCTTTTATAGCTCCTTTTTCTTTTCTTTTTACAACTGATACAACTCAAGTCAAGAAAACCTGATTATACTTAAATTAAATATAACCAAGATGCATAGAAATATTACAGAAATCTGATTATGATCACCCCCTGGTGATCAAAAACACAACCAAGTCAGTAAAAAAAAAAAGCTAATAAATAGGTCCCTGGCACAGTTAAAATGGTACGGAAGACATCCAGCATAAGGTAGGTAGGAATAAAACAAAAGGAAGTCATAAGGAATGTAAATCCTGACAGTGTGATGTGTGACATTCATTGTCATTATTAGCATTGCATCCATTTACCCACAATGGTCCCAGTTGGGAAGACGAAAACGTCTACTCAAGACACAATCTAATAACGGCATCACACACACAAATGCACAGTGAGTGAGTCGTTTTAGGTCATTCTTAAATCATCAAGTATTAAAAAAAAGTGGAAGAGAAGGACTTGGTCCAAGATGTTCACATTTAGCAGCTCAGGTGAGAGGAAGAGTGTGCCAATAGCAACATATTGGTGTGCATTTACCATGAAACACTTGCTCTAAACCGTAGGCACCACAATTCTTTGAAAAATAAAAGTGGGGGAAAAAGGCAACTGGCTGGGTTTACCCAGATAAATACACCTTGACTTTTAACCCATGTTTTTGTTTTAAATTGTTGAATAAACATGATTAAATTCCATCTCATATGATTTTTAAATATCACATTTCTCTTCTGGGTAAAAACTAAAAAGAGGCCAGAGACATTTCACCAGGACATGTCGTACCTTCTGAGTTGGATTGCTAGTGATGATGCCGTCTCTCACTGCATCCTCTCTTTAGTGTAAAAAACGCAAACTAAAGATCTAACCAAGTGTTTAAATGGAGCATGAATGCACTCTCGTTCCCCAACTACTGGGTCAGTGCAGGCAGCTCTTGTTGTACTGAAAGGAGGCCATTTGAACACGGCCACGGAGCCTCTGGACCTCCAGGTCTCTGAAGTAGTCGTCCTCGTCGTTCTGAATGACGGTCTTCTGCAGCTCACCGATCTCGCGCTCCATTCTGGAACGCAGCTCTCGCTTCATCTTCAACAGAGCCTGCAAAGACAGACAGAAGGCAGGAGTAAAAGAGTGTTCTTTCCAGCATTCTCCAGGGACCAAACAAAAGGAAGACAGGATTTTACAAACATGACACAAAATGTACAGTGTGAGTAGCAGATATTATCACATTGAAATATAAGGTTCATACTAAGGGCATGGTAGCTTAAAGGCCCACTTCACCTCTGGGACAACCAGATCTTATTTTATTGTTGTTTGGGACACGATCAACACAATCCCGAGTTATTTTTTGTGTTCAATCTGTGTTTTGAGATATTTTAGTATTTCAGCATGACTAGTGATGCATTTTGCATCATATGATGCATCATGCTGCATCATATGATGCAAAATGCATCACTAGTCATGCTGAAATACTAAAATATCTTTAAGGACATATTCCATCCAACACCTCTCACTTAGATCTGCTAACACAGGAAGTCTGTTTGAACCTTCCCCAAAACACGCTGACCAACACTAAACATGTCATCGAGACAAAGTATGTTCTCCCAATTGGCTCCCAAGCTGTGGAACAAACACCTCAGTGCACTCCTCTCTCTTTGTAACCCTGCTTGTCACTTTGATAGATGCTAGTTATACTATGCAGATTATGTTGGTTACTTGTTCATGTTTTTTGTTATTTAGGTGTATTTTACTTGAATCTTATTTAGATATGTTAGTACTAAGTTTATGTAGCCCCGTTTTCATAGAGCAAAACTTCTGGAAGTTTTTTCCAAAATTACGGCAATTTTGAAATTCACGCCATGTGAAAACGGCCACCTATTTTGTGTGCCGGAAGTTTTGGTGCCCCAAACGTGACGTGAAAATACCTAGTAATTTTCGCTGAAAGTACCGTGACAATACACATTTCCCTCCAGTGAAAACGCATGCCGCGAATTTGCCGTTTTTTTTACAACCAGGTGCATGAAAGGAGCCAGTTAACAGTTTAAAACATTGTATCTGGGATTGAAAACGACCTGAAGGTAAAGGAATATATAGAAATAAAGTAGGTCTACAGCTTCACCTTGTATAGGGGATTAATTATTTAGGCTAGAATCGCATTGACAAACACAGCAGAAGTCTCTTTCTTTCTCTGGTCATCCATCGTTTATGGTGCCGCGTGAAGAAAAAAAAAACACAGCTAATAATCTACAAGCCCACAAGTGCAACACGTTGCATCATGCAGCGATCCTTTCTGAACATTATGTGTTTTTGCATGAAGAATATGTCTTGTAACTTGTTAAATCCATTTGAAGGGTTCAGGAACCGTTCAGGCCGGGTGAGAGAGAAAAAGAAAGACAGAAGCGAAGACTCGAAGCACCCGTTACGGCTGCTCAACAAGCAGTGAGACTGTATGGCGTGTTGCCATGCCTGCTACTTATAAGCGACTATGGGCTTGATTTCCGTAAAGTTGCTTATATATAATTTGATCGTTTCTGGTTGCGTTTTATTTGTTGTAAGCTTCTAGATCACTTTTCAAGTAGCTGATGCGGCGATGCGTTTAGTTTTAAAGTGCTCTTGTGGCCTAGATAATATCACTTTTTGGGCTTATTTTCGTACACCTGGTTGCTTATTTCTCTCGCAAAGTCTGGCAACACGGACTTATACCGTGACAATGGTTTTAGTGAAAACGATGTATTTTATGGCAATGCCTGCATTTTTGCTCATGTGAAAACACCCAAAAAACAAAACTCCCGGCAGGTTGAAAATTATTATGCTAATTATTTTGCAGGAAAAATTCCGGAACTGTAGTGAAAACATGCCTCTAGATTATTTTTGGATGTGCTAAAGTAAGTAAGATGTACTCTCCATAAAGTGTTTTATTTATGTTATGCAATGCAACACAGCAATATTTAGTAGTGTGTACAATGTAAGTCATAACTTAGTCACCACCTATGCTACAACTAGGCTTAGTTTTGACTTCCATATACATCCTGGACATTTACCTTTTCTTGGGCCTTTTTCCGAACCTGGATCTCGTGCCTTTCTTCTGCAAGCATTTCAGCCAATAACGAGAACTGCAAAAGAATGACCATATCACAACTTGAATGTTATTCTACTCAGGAGGATATGATGCGAGAGCAAATGGCAACCAGGTGAATATGGTCAAAGTAGCTATCAGTTTTCTGTAGACCTGTATGTATATTGTCTATATGATGGGGTCACCGGTCTACCTGTCTGAACAGAAAATACCTGACAATGCCCGAAACCTGTACGGATACGGGTCTGTGTTCTATTATGGTCTATAGAGCATCGCAGTGAGGTGTCGGAAGCAAACTCGCCATTCATTATTACCATAGGGTTTTTCATTATCAGCCACAAAGTCGTAGCAATTCAATGTACACTTACCACTAGGCTGGTGGTTGTAAAATGGTTCTATATGCTCCTGTAGAACCCCCGAGTATGTATGCAATCACTCTAGTTTTAGTAAAAACACGTTTTAATCAAGATCGCACGGAGAAGAACTGCATTATTACCCATACTGCTAAACATGTACGTCCCGTGAATTCGACGTCTGTGATTGGTCTAGCTTCTTCTTCTTTCACATATCTTGCGGTTACCGCGGAAGTAGCTACTGCCCCCTGTCTTCCCAGCGGATTATTGCACTTCAGCAGAACTCCGTGAGCGATCGTCTTTCTTTTACAAATATGATGCACTATGTTAAGGATGACGATAAGACTCTTAAGAGCGTCCACAGAGATTACAAACACAACATTTCAGGCCATATGCTGGCCTGGATAACTAAACTGAGCGTGATTTAAGGGCTATATTTCAGCAAACAAGTGTCATTCGCAATGCATTCTGGGAGTGTAGTTTCCGCAATTTTAAAAATAATGATGTACACAGTCTTGTACCCTGCCCTTTTTTCAGCATTCTAATTAATCTTTGCATTAAAAAAAATGTGAATATTGTCATGATTCCTCTCCAGCCGAGGTGGCTTTGTCCAAGGCTTAAAAACGTTTAAATAAATACTTTATGAAATGTCTATGGAAGAAATGAATGCGGAAAACGCTTCCGACACCAGAGTGAGAACGGGGTGGGCCTTCAACTGCGATGCTCTATTGGGCTTGGGTTGGTTCAGAGCCTATTGGGATCTCAGGTCCCTTGTCTGTTTATCATTATGTGTAATCCCGAGTGGATCCGAAAAGACCCATACTCAGTGCTGATCAGGAAAGATCAGGCTGTGAGAGGAGGAGACGGCGTGGAGTCTGTCCACCCGCTACAACTAAAAGCATGAAGTGCTGCTTGATGATTAGGCCGACATAGGATCAGTACTGCAGCACAAAGTAAGGGGGCATTAACTTAAGATACTCAAGCGTGCCAGGCTGACAGCTGAGTTTCATCAAACTATACCTCAATCGTATCAAAGCTGCGTGGAACGTGCAGGATCAAAGATCCCTTCTTCATCAATGTGAAAACATGCAACTTAAAGTAATTATTCGTAATTAATCACTCTTACTGTAGGCTGCCATTTAGCGAAAATGGACCGTCTGAAGTGGCAATGTGTTTACAGTATGTTAGTTCCTCTCTAACCTGGTCCTTGTAGTAGTTCTCCATGGACTTGATCTGGTCCAGGTGGCGTTGCTGGTGCTCCAGGCGTTGCTCCCTGGCGTAGGCCCTCTGCTCCCGCAGCCGAGCCTTCTGCAGCTCCAGGCCCTCCTCAAACACCTGACGAAACATCTACACACAAATGTTCAAAGTAGTTCTTTATATTATTTTATAGCTGGGGTGGTGGGAAGTATGTGCCTCTTTATTTCTTCTATACACAAAAACAAACAGAAATATCACCTGACATGCCAGAGTTGACTAAAACCAGACTTGCATACCATTTATTCATAATTCATAATCCCTTTGAATATGGTCCTGCTGTTTCATAGAGAAATGAAACAGCAGGTACATAGTGCAGGTACATAGAGAAATGCCCATTTGCTGCCAGCGTTAACTGATCAGTACATCTTAAAATGACTAAGGAATAAGTGCATTAGCTGCACGCTGGTGTCACAGGTATTGCGACCGTCAGGTCGCAGTTACTATGAAAACCTCCACTGGCTGTCTGTCAGTCAGTCCCTCCCCATGTCCGTCACGTCACGTCACGTCACGTCACACTTTTGGCCCTACTCTTATCTCCGGCACTGTTGCCCCTATCCATGCCAAACTTTGCACACACACACACACACTCATTGGCTGGCAAACAACAACCTCCGCCCCTGATTTCTCACATTAATGGACCTGACGGTCGCTTATCTCCGATTAGGGAGTCTTACTGGTTCGATACAGGAGAACAGGTAAGATACAATACATTGGTAAGAACTAGAGGGTTTTTTGTTGACATTGAAAAAACTAATATGCCAACCAACCAAGTCACTAAGATTATAACAATAAACAATGGTTTGTGGTGCAAGCAAAATTACACTACTAGATACAGTATATACAAATGAATGCAAAATAAGTGTGATGAAAAACAAGCAAATGAAAAGAAGGCACCCGCTACCCACCCTCTCCTCCTTGGAGCGTGCCCGCATGAGGCGGGCGCGGAACTGCACATGGTAGTCACTGTGGTACTTCTTGGCTCGGGCAATCTGCTGCCTCTGTTCCTTAAGTCTGTTCTGGGCTGACTTCTGCTGCTGGATACGGTCTTTAAAATCCCTCTGGAAGATAGAAACATTAGCTTGACACTGTCCAGTTGGTCATGTATTCCACATTAACTCATTTACTGCCCCAACCCGAGAATCCAGAGAAAAAGCTGTTGGTCCAGGCCACCACGCCCGAGAAACCAGAGAATTTAATTTGATTTCATTTATATAAAAAAATCAAAAAGCCTTTTCTAAGTACTCCAATGAAAGTGCTTCCGGTTGGGGCCAGAACTGTGAACGGATAAGCTTTTTTTTTAGGGGGCGGGACAACACGCTCAACCATGCTGTCAATCCCCTGCATTCAATTCCTTGTTTACGCAGCACTGCTGCTAGTGCAGGAACGCTATCATGGATTAAGCAGGGATCTTTTGTTGACCACAGCCTGCGTGCGAATCGTGCACGATCCGTGCATCGTCGTGCACGATGGACACGCACGCGCCCACGTTAAAAGATAAGAAAATCGTGGCAGGCAACCCAATAAACTATGTTTTTTGACGGCAGTATGTATACCTCTTGACAGTACCTCTTGACAGTGATTAACTGAAGTTGACTTTGCTAGAAATACACATGAACAAGTTGGGGAATTCATGTTGCATGTGTGTGCCCTGACAGCTTGGGCAATGGCAGCTGCTGTTAACTTGACAAATTCTACAATTCTCTCACCAGGCGCTTGTTGTGCTCCTGCTCTTTGTGGACGATTTCCACCAGTAGGTCATGTTTATTCTGAGCCTCCTCCATCTGGAAGGAAAATCACACATTTAAATTCACACACTGGCGTACAGTATGCAGACACACAAGATATACAACCTGGCCACATTTAATCAAAAGGTCACATCACACTGAATCAAAAATATGCTACTGATGACAAAATGTCACATTAATGCACTAATGATACTGATGAAAGTGAGGCATTTCCTTCACTGCATGGTATTTTACCTGTCTGTATATGAGGATTATTGTGTGCACGTGTTATCCACATTTTCATTTTATTTTATTATTATCATATTTATTATATATTTATATTGTTATGGTTCTTTCCTCTTTCTGGTCAAATCCCCCGTGATATGATTGTGAATGTTTATGGCAACACGCAAGCCACCAGGACACAACCTCCTGCTATGTGCACAGTATATGAGGTATTAACCACTTTCGGTCTAATTCTTCCCACCTGACTGGAGAGTTTGCTGCGGTGGCGGCTGTGAGAGGAGGAGACCGCGTGGAGTCTGTCCACCTGCTCCAACTGCTGCTCCCACATGCGGCCCATGGTGTGGGGCGAGATGTGGAGATGGGGGATTTCCTCCAGGAGGGTTGGGAGGAGGTTGTTGTCCTTCACCTTCACTGCAAGGGGGAAGAACAGGGATGAATGTGAATAAGAATGAGATTGTCATCCAGAGAAAAATGAAAATAAAAATAAATTAATGTGGATGCTTCCATAATCAAATGATTGTCTTTACTTTATGAGTGTAGCTTCACTTCACTGAGTTGTTTAGGTTTGCACTTCAGAGGGTTATTCTTTTTAAAAGGTTTTTCAGTTCACAAAGTCTCAAGAGTTTTACTTGGCTGAGTCTTCCTGGGATAGTCGCATCGCCTGCGTCCCTGTGTGGTCTGCTTGGTACGGGGTGACTGAAGACCTCGTCTTTTAGCTGGGGACAGTTTGGGGGTCTTGGGGATGTCCTCCAGTATAGCCTCTCTGTACTCCCGCTCCTTAACACACAGTTTTTATGTCAGCATCATAGAACCAAACCAAAGTAACCTTAATCTCTCATTTCTCAGCTTCATTTTTGCTCCGTAAAGCCTTGAGCTACATTTTATGTCATGAAAGGTGCTATACAAATAAAGTTTAATATTATTATTATTGTTCACAATCCTGCTGTTACTTACAGCTTCCTGTGCTTTGAGTCGCTCCTTCGCCAAGTTTGCCCGTTCTCTATTCTCAAGCCTTTTCAGCTCCTCCTCATAGGCCTTACTCACCAGCTGCAGAGAGGAGAGAGAGAGAGAGAGAGAGAGAGAGAGAGAGAGAGAGAGAGAGAGAGAGAGAGAGAGAGAGAACTTCACTGATAGTCAAGCTACATGCAATGCTTTTACAATTCACATTTTACAGGCTTTGATCACATATTGATAAGAAAATAGAGATGGGCACCTTGCACATTGTGACCAGCATATCAAAACTGCACATTCTGAGACATGGCTTCATTTAACTATTGATGCATTGGGAACATTAATCTTCCAGCAAACATGGAAGATATGCATCATTAGAATCAAGGGAGTTGGTACTTTGCCAGTTCAGCACCGTGACATTCTCTTCAGTTCATTCCAGAAATACCTTTACCACCCTCTGTCATATATCCACTATACCCATACCTCACTGTGTCGCCTGTGACTGTGTTTGTGTCGTAGCTCTTGTCGGCGGGTGCGAATAGGAGCAGTGAGGTTGGCTTGTCTCCGGTCATCCTGGCTCAGCGCGTCCCTTGAGGTGCCCTCTGGCTGTCCTTGCCGGGAATGAGATTCCCGTGGTGGCGATGGCGACAGGGAACGTGTCCGGTGGGCTGCTTGAAGTTGAGATGCATCTGGCAGAGGGTTACACCTATAACTTACTATGCTTTTGATAACAGAATCACCTCTTCCCCTGTTTTTGAATTGTATAATAAAAACGTAATTTCAGTAACATCCTAGTGTTGTTTTCCAAAAATGGGAGTAACCCACCAGTAGAATCAATACACTGCTAGATGTGTCCTCGCTCTACTGTGTTCACATTCATACTTCCTCAGCCGCAGGTCAAAGATAACATTTGCATAGTGTTCAATTGACTTGCAAAGTCTATGTAAAATCTCAGATACAGTGATGATCATCCAGCAACAACCAAAATTGTAGAAAGCAGCAACTTTATTTGGTCTTTCTTGAGACAGCATGAGAAATCGTGCATGTGCACTGTGCAGTATAGGACAGAGAATTTGTGCATGGAACCTGTGTGAGGTCCAGGGGTCCTGTGACACTCCATGACACTGTCACTGTGGTGGGACTCCTTGTCCTCCTCTCTGACATCACTGGACTCTCCACTCTCACCCAGCGCTCGCTTTAGCATCTACATGAATACCAAAACAAGCACACACATACATTCACATGAAGTTAAAACCAAATGCAGGCTATTCAAAATTATATACGGTGTATGTGTGTGTGTATGTTACTACACACACAAACACACACACGCACACAATATATATCTTTCAAATACATTCAACCATCGATTATATCGCAGCGTACAACCACCACACAGAGAAACAGACCCACCTGGTCGAGGTCCTCCAGCCGTCTGGACAGCTTCTGTGACATGTCCTGTAGCTCCTGTTCCGCCCGCCTGTTCTTCTGTCCCTGGTAGGACAGAGGCTCCCTGTAATCGTCCTCCCCCACCCGGCTACTGCTACTCACGGGGGGACATGAAGACGCATAGAACATAGAAAATCATCTACTGTATGTGTATGAGGTAGGACCAGCAAGAACATATATGCAATGGTAACCCCCTCTCCCCAATATCTGTCATGCTGACTGACATCTCACCTGAGACCGTTCCTTTCCCCATAAGGTGTTCGACTGTCCTGTTGGTGTAAGACAGGGCTTACATCCTCCTCATCTTCCTCGTCTGGGCTTTGTGCTGTGGTCCCCACGTCGCCCGGCAGGGTGAGGAAGAGCACGTCTGGCTGGGTGCGGAACAGGACCCTCCTGGGACCACCGTTAGTTGGCTGTAGACATAAATAGTTGACATTAATAAAGGGTACAAGATTCCACTGGAAACGGAAAAGAAAACAGGGAAAAGGGGAAAAATGAAAGGAATAGGAATAGTAACGCCATTACTACAAAACAGCCTCCAAAGCTCCAAGTGATTTTTTAATATGATATAAACCTTTGAAGCAGTCTTCCACAGTAATACAAAATTAATTCAACTGCAGAATACAGTTTAAAGGAGTAGTTCACCCCCCCCAATTGATCACAGGTGTCTGATTGCCTACATTGTAAATTGTAAGATACACAAGAAGTAGACAAACCTATAAGGACAATCAGTGGGGACCAATATAGGGAGATGCCAATGGTGAAGTGTTTCTTTAATTAAAGACTGATTGTTAAAGTTAGCAAGTAAGTAGCTGCCTAGATAAGTGGCAAGAGCTGTGATGAGAGTTTTTCTGTCCTACTGTACCTCTAGTTGTTCACTCTCCTCCACTACCCTGGTTCTCTGTCGACTGGAGGCAGACTTCTCACTCACAACTGGAAATGAAGCAGGATATTGCATTGAAAATACTGCACTCCACTTTTCTGCAATGGGATTTTTCCCCTTTTAGAACGCACAAAATGCAAACACAAAACCACATACACAGACACCTCTACCCACCTTAGAGGGTAGAGGTTGTCTGGTAATCAGAAGATTACTGGTTCGTCTCCTAGCGCGGGTCTATAGTCAAAGTTTCCATTAGCAAAACATTTATCCCCATAACCCCTAAATGCTGTGCCATGAGCACACTTCATAACCATCTGAGCAGCCATCCTAAGCTGAAAACATCATTTCCCCCACAGGACTAACAAGGTAATAAAAAAGAAACATCAGAAAATAATAAAGGCCTAATGACAAAGAGCTTTTTGCTTCACTGTATGTCTGTGTCGCTAGATGAAAATAACTGATAAAATGTCACGCTTGTCAGTCAAATGTGTTATTTTTGTCACACGACAAAGTACACATTAGCTTAAAGGGTCTATGGGTGAAGCCCTTTAGTATTATTTAATGTGTCATTATGAGCTACTTGTGCTTGGAAAAGGAAATATTTTATGTCAAGCACAAATTTGAGACAGTTTAAACAGACTTAAGACTTGAGCCAGAGCAGTGTTTCACTCACCAGGAGAGTGGCACAGGATAGGAGATTGCTGTCCATTTGTATAAACTGTATTTGCCATTTGCCTTGAGTTCTGAAAGAAAATGTGGAAAAGTGAGAGCGGCAAGTTGATGAAAGTAATCACACTGAATGGAGGTTTTCATTCAGTGATGATAAAACAGAATTCTAAATGTATCAATTTGTCAATTTATTTTAATGTATGCCACCCGGCACCCAGGCCTACTTATGATTGTGATTAAGGATAAAAGTAAAAGTCTCCAGGGCATTCAGCCTTCAGGGGTTCATAAATGACCTTTGGATAATCAATCAACGTTTACCGCCCTCAAACTAGAGGACAGTGTATGGTTTGCATGTGCTAAAATAACAGAGCTCCAATTTTAGTTAGAATGTGTAAAACATTAGGAGTAATGTAGTAAACCGTCTGCAGCATTGTAAGCGTGTACAGTCATTTTTAAGATCTATCTATCTATCTTATGCTTGCAAATTTTGCTCACTTAATACACAAAACATGTAAAATGACAAACTAATATGTAAACGGTTGGCACACAGTTAGTAAACATCATAGTACAAGCTCACCTCTGTAGCGGCAGGGAGGACTTCCTCCTCTGAGTGTCTGTGACTGAGCCCGTTGGCAGGGGGATACTGGCTGGGGGAGTATGGGGCTGTGTCAGGCCTGTGGGGCATTGTGGTCTGGTAAGGGGGCTGTAAAGGGATGGCAGCTGGGTGCAGGGGTTCCCTCAGTAGAGATGCCTGGGTGTCCAGAGGGTCAGAAGTGGTGACAGGCTCCAACAATGAGGGAGGGACCGCAACCACTGCTGCAGGGGGAACAAAGGAATGAATGCCCTTCGCTCAATATAGCTAAGTAGGTACGTACGACACTGTGAGTTGATGTCTGCTGATGCCAAACTAAATCATGAAATAAATATATGTTCAACACAATCTATTGATGAATAGCTGAACTGCTAGTACACAAATGTTCATTATTTGATATATAAGATATTACTTATGTACACTGGCGCTTTACTGCATTTAGGAGGAATGCATTTTATGCAAAACTGATTGAAGCTGGATTGATGCTGGAGAAATACATATTCAAGAAAAGTATGAAATTATGTGTTTTAGTTCCATGCCACTTTCTTTTGGTGACAATCTAAATGTGTATATAAAAGTGAAAATGTTGCATCATGTGTCCGTGTGTGTGGGTCTAACCTTCTTGTTTGGCTGTGAACGTGCGTGCAGTATCTCCCAGCCCAATGAGTTCATTGGTTGATCCCGTCTCTTCTGCATTCCAAGAATGCAGGGAATGTTTACTGGACTGGACAGTGGACCTGAGAGAGAAGAGTAAGGATGACCTATCATTGATATATCCAGTCAGATAACCTTTATGCACTTAAATATAATAATTTACTGCCAGTTCTAATTTGGACGTACAGCTACTGGGTAAACCAATAACATCTCATAAAAGAACAGAGAATCCATCTTATTCTTCTTATAATTCTATAAAATTCATTTGGAACATATTACTCCCCAATTGGGGGTGTGTGGGTGTCATTTCATTTTGACCGTAGGTCGCAGTTAACTATGGAAAGTTGGAAACAGTCACATCTTGTCCGCCTGTCTGTGAGTGAGTAACGCCTCAATGTCTATAGCTGCTGACCTGTTGTGACATCACATCGTTGTGACATCACATTCCGTCCTTGTCCCTTATATGCCCAATTGCCCATGGAGATCCCTGATGTCATCAATATTAAGCCCATAGCATGGAATGCCCATATATGGACATATTGTTTGAGTCTCATGTGCTCTATAACATAAGACATCTATGACGTCAGATGTCAGTCATATCCATATTTGCGAAAATATTTTATCAAAATGTTGTCCAACTTAAACAACCAACAGCAACTTGAATCACACTTGCGAATTAATTCATTCCTGTGCAAATTCAGTCCTGCGAAAGGGGGAGGTCGCTTTTCGCCATTTGGTGTCTTACTGGTTATGTTTCCTGGTAACCATTGAGCAATGCTGACATCACCAGCATGACAAAGATTCATTGGGTTGCGTTTACTTTACAGATGCTTACATTATCCAATAAAGGGTATGCATGTGACAACATCATCATACACGGAAGTTAAGCAGGAAGTTCAGGAACACCTACCGAGTGGCAAAAAACTACTTTCTGGCCTTGACAGCCCATACATCCAAACAAAAAAGTCCTATCTCATTGCATTAAGCAACTCACTTTGCCACTCGATTTGCCAACACCACAATGACGAAAGAGGAAAACATAACACATCACACACTCATCTCAGAAATTGCAGATGTGCAACTCCAATGATGCCATTGCACTTCTAACCTTTTCTTTTATCACTGGTGATTCCAAGGGCTGAAACACCTTTGTGTTACTCTTATTATGTTATTCTGCATCGTTGGAGCACCAGCAACAAATACCTATCATTTCAATCATTGTAAGGAATACAAAATAGGAATACATTTAAAAGACACAGCACAGTACTCAGACTGCAACAATGTAACGAAGGAAAAAAGGAAAAGAACACTGGACAGCTAACAGATCCGCCTTTGTGTTTAGAAATGAATCAATGAGCACTGAGCAGAGCTACCCAACTTGCTGTTGTGTAAACAGAACTACTGACACTGATAAAACACACAGTGGGACAGTCAAGTACTAAGGCGCTGTTTCTCAACCAGTGGTCTGTGGACAACTAGTGGTCCTTAGCATAACATTAGAGGTGGTCTACTCTGTGGTAAAATGTTCAAATGTATCCAAAATATATAACCCTAACCCTATATATGAGACAATAAGTCTACAATGAATATGGGCATTATGTGGGGGAAAATGAGAATGAAAGTAAGTAATTTTTTGGGTGGTTATTAGCAGTTTAGTTTGGTTTGTTAGAAAAGCCGACCCACTCAAGGCATCTCAAGTTAACACCATCATTTAAATCAAACCCTAACCCTAACCCTTATAAATTAAATACTTGGTAATAGTATGTAATATGTATTATTTTTTATTTATAATTATTTTGGGTTTAATGTTCTATATTGTGATAGTAATCATTGCTGTATAGAGTGTTTGTTCAGTAACAGGGGTCTCCCGTCTCTTTAATAAACCAAAAATACATTTTCAGGTGGGTTACCAATTATCAGCTTCAACTTGTCTCAGTTCAAAATGTTCCTGTTATTTCTTTGTGTCATCACTTCCTATTTCACTTATTTAATCTGTATCCTGTTTGAGTTCTCTCTCCTGATAGGATAAAATTGGTACCCCAACCAGAAAATACATTTTCTGTTTACTAAAAGAGCTGAAGAGCCAGGGAGACCTTGTTGCAAAAGAAACACTTTATAGCAATGAGTATTATCAGAATGCAAAGCTATTTAAAACTTAATTTAAATCGTGTTTTTATTTTATTTATTTAAACACACTGCACTAGCCTCGTAAACCACCAACTTCCAGAAAACATATTTCCGGAAGTTAGTGGTTTGCGAGGCTAACACTGCACTTGTGTTGCTTTAAAATATATAGAACCAACACAATGGATCCAATTCATACATACTTGTTGTTTCTCCTATCTCGTTGTTTCTCCTATCTCATACTTTATGTTGTGTGCATTAACCACTTTCAACTCAGCGTCTGTATAGTGAGCATCTTATGGGTGAAATTCATTTATTTGTTTATTTGGAATAGGGCTTAAGTGGTTAAAGTAGAAAAGCACGATGAACTTTATCAAACACTCACTGTCCACTGGAAGACTGGGATGCTCTCTCCAACATTGCATCCTTCTGCTCTGTAACCTCTGGCTTGAAGCTACCATGCAGGACATCATCAATGACATCATCATTCGGTTCTTATTAAAGAAAGTGGAGCAATGCAGAACGAAAGAGAAAGTAAGACAGAAATCCAGGAAGAGACACAGAGAAGATAAATAAATTAAGATTTTAAACAAATACAAGACAACATAGAAACAAACATATGCACAAATGCTCTGTATTCACAACAAAAACAACACCGACAGCTTATTTTATCCCACAAATGAAGAAGTGCAAATCTAGGTCATTGTGTAATTAAATGCACAGCATTTTGAGAGGGAAATGCAATAATTACTGATCATGTTCTAATTGCTGTTTGGCAGTGGAGGGGGACAAACGTGGCAAGGACAGACAAGGACACTCAACTCCACCAGTTAAACAATGAAAAAATACCATTCTCAACAAAGCCTTGCACAAGTTAGTTTTAAACTAGATTTAGAGTACACTACTAGGGATATCATTCAATATATGATATCAATATTGTGATATGAGCAGAGATTTTGTATATCATAATCATAATATCAAGTGTTGTCTTTTCCTGTATCATAATAATCATAATATAAAGTGTTGTCTTTTTCTGGTCTTAATAACTTAAGCATTATTTTATACTCCGTCAAAGACTTTCGAAAGGCCATCTTACTCACAACATGTCCATAATCTAAGCCTTAAAAGGGATATCATTTTCACAATATGATATTATGATCTCAAGATCGATAGAAGTATTTTGTAAAATAATCAGATTTGTGCACAGATGGATGATCTTATCCCAACAGCCTTGTGTCTCAGTCAGAATAGCATTGAGAGACAGGTTTTCAACCACACTGAAAGAATAAGCGTCACAATAAAAAAGGAATCAAACTCCTACCTCCATTCTGTGAGTCCTCACTTATCTCCTCGTTTAGATATTCCAGAAGGCCATCGAAAATTTCCAAGAGGTTCTTGATGGACTCTCTGTCCCCTATGACAACATTTTCCCCTATTGCCATAAAGGGAAAACTGTTTTAGGGGTTTCCTTTAAATCTCCAACGTTACAGCACAAAGGGGGTTTGTGTAGGCTAAGACCACAGCTTAATGATTAAGCTGTAGTCTTAGCCATACTTGACATACTACTGACTAACTGAGTTAAATGACTGCTTCACCCATTTTCAACCTTATCATCATATAACTGGTCCTCACTAGTCACTACGCCTCATTAAAGATGGCACCATTTATGTCTACTGTGTCTCAGAGGAGGGCTGCAGACAGTTCAGAAACCCATCTACCGGTACAAGTAACATTATCAATAGGCAGGTTTCAAACATCATAAATGGGAAAGGAAGAGATAGGCTGTAGTTTCTATTAGCTTAGAATCCCTATCGATGATATCATTAGTAAGCACCTGGCAGGTCTCTAGTGAGGAAGATCCAATACTACAAAGATGAGGTTGAAAATCTGTGAAATGCTCCTTTAATGAATTAGTTGTTACAGTCAAAAGGGACATAGTTTGTTACCTGTGATGTGTGACAGGCTGATCTGAAGGTAGTCCAGAGCCAGGGAGTCGATCACAGACTGAATGTTATGTACATCATCCTCCTGACTGCCCGGGGCAGCAATATAATCTAAACACAAGAACAAGCCTTAAAACAAATATAACATGACAAATGTGTGCAGTGCACACACATGCACTTGACTTGTGTATGTGTCCCTGTGAAAACATATGGCCACTTCACAGAGGCAAGATGAGACTCCTAAATATAGGGGAATGTGGTCTTGACAGAATGCATCTCAAACTTTACAAATGACCCAGCTTACATTTAAACTCAATTACTGAAATCCAACCTTAGTTATGGATTGGAATTAGTACTCACCTGGAACTTTCTCTCCCAAGATGTTCTCATACAAAGCAACAAAAACATTGGCATCACAGTCTGTCAGCTTCCTCAGCCTCAGATTTATGTGGCACTTAATGAGTAAATCGTTAGCCACATCCACCCAATCTATACAAGAAAGAAATAAGGTTATCCAAAATACATTTACTTTATATTGATTTTAAAACAGGCAAACACAATCTAACTTAAAGCAAGTAGGTCGCTCTACTCAGTAAAAGTATCTGTGTATAGACGACTATGTATGTATGCATACATTCTATATAACTAAATTCATCCATTTGTTACTCTGAGATTGTACAATGAAAATAATGTATTATGTAATTTGTACACTGTCAGTGTTCAATTAACAGTGAGGATTTTGCTGTGTATTTATGTTGATTGCACAGCAATACACTGTATGACAGATTGACGAGACTTCTATGCTTGAAAGATCTGAGACATCAAAGTACAATCTCCTAGGTGACAAACTTGCCAACGTTAGTCCGCGGGACGAGAGCGGGTAAGTACAGAGAGGAGAGAGAGAGAGAGAGAGAGAGAGAGAGAGAGAGAGAGAGACTAACACTAAACACACACACACACACACACACACACACACACACACACACACAGTCAGAGGGAGATTACATCAGGAGGATATGCTTATTGGCAAGTGGCAACCATTAGACATAACATTAGTTACCTAGCCGCGCATAGTTTATGTTACTGTCTGAGTGTCTGTAGTGAAGTTGTTGGGTAGTATGGGTACTGTACTCAACTAATAGCCCACACACATGTAATAAATTCGTTCTCTTGCTGCCCTTTTAAAATTGTAATACTTAAAAAACGGCAAAGGAAAGTAAACGCCACGAAAGCATACCTACACATTTGACTGTTTGTTGGGTCAACTAAAAAGCTATGAAACGTTAACAAATAACAATTTCCCCTAACAGGCAGCAATACAATGGGTAATGTTGTTAGCGGCTAATGTTAGCTAGCTACTGTACTGGTTCGTCTTACCTCTTTCTCCCTCTTGGGTTCCCATCAAACAGCTGTCGAAATGAGGCAGTTGAGGCTCCAAATTAACGTATTTACTAACTTAAAAAAGTGCCCTCGAATAAAATATAGCACATTTTCTGGGCATACGTCCTTGAAGTTAGTTTTGCTTGAAGGAGGAACTAGTGTTGTTCACAAACAGGGAACTCACACACAGTGCCAGAGAGAGTTGTCGATACTCATTTAAATGCAGCTGTTCTCCCATTGGATGATCCCGTCGTTCTTTGTTTCCGGAAGCACGGTTGGATAGCCTCAGCTGGTAGCAGGATTAGGTGGGCACTCGTGGGCACTGCGTGGGGCACTGGGCACCCAAGGAAGCGTGACCTCGGTATTAAATTGTCAAATTTCCCATCAAAAAATGTAATAATAATTAATTCTAATTTTATACAGGCTATATATATATATATATATATATATATATATATATATATATATATATATATATATATATATATATATATAATATTTTTTTGTCTTTCTTTTTTTTACAAAATGGCGAATTGGACAACGAGGTGCCCAAATTTCCCCACTGCCCTATATCCAGTCCACTGTTGTTACCAGAGCATTACTATGAGCCATGATGACTATGCGTCATTTATTTTCAACTGCACTTATAGACATACACCTCATTGGCCAATGGCCAATGTCTCTGCCATAATGGGGAGGGTAACTTGGCATCAGTCCACTGTAAGAAATATGAGTAGTGATGCATTTCCTAATCCGGGCCCCTGAAAACACTAGGGGTCTGGCTCCACTGGAAAAAAAAAAAAAAAATATATATATATATATATATATATATATATATATATATATATATATATATATATATATATATATATATATGGGTGGGTGACGTGACGTAACGTTTTTGCTGTCCTCGGTGTCAAACATGTATAAATAAAAAATATATTTGTCAAAAACCTTCTGAATATTGTGCAGGACCTTAAGCTTTATGTGAACTTACTCAAGATTAAAACATTTCATTCCTCATTTCTTCAGAATCTTCAACCAAACATGGCAAAACTCATATGGTGTGACTGTCCTGACCTTGTTTCTCAAAGTGGGAACTTGAATAAAACTAAGAAAAAGAATTGCTAAAAATCATTTGAAAATGAATTTAGGCTAAAAAAAATGTCTATTTTGAGCCTATATCTTTTCAAAGTCAAAGCATAATGTTTTCAGTCATTTCTGATCAAAAACATTTTGTCCCCCAACCCAAAATCATTTGGTGTGACACTAGTTTGGAAAAATTAAACAGGCAATTATTTGGACACCTATTGGCTAGAGAGGTCCTTCTTCTGTAAGGCTATTCAGCACTCCCAGCACAACTGCAAGACAGGTGTCTGAGGTGAGTTATGATTTTAACATTTTCATGAAATGCCATCTTGTTGAAACGTTGACAAACTCACCATTCTGGATGTATTTTGGTGTGACACCTTTTCTTTAAAAAAAGCTTAAGTTATTTGAAGTTTTGGTCATATTTCCATGTAGATCTAGGCTGCTTTGTTATAGCTAGCATGCTGTTAGCATGCTAATGTGTACATAGTAGCCTCAAGGTAAACCTAAATGGAGAAAACAGTAATATGGTGTGACACTTAATCATATGGTGTGACATGTCTGCTTGTCACAGCATATGACTTGACTGTCACACCATATGATTTATACTGTATTTAACTACAGATATAACAACAAATAACAAAGTTCCATGTTTCTTTTGTACATTTAAACATTTGTTTTAAACATTTTTACATAAAATGTAATTTAGCTTCATTCAGTGATACTTCAAATTCATCAGACAGAGCAGAAACCCCTTCACAGAAACCTTAACATATTGTTTCAATCTAAACAATATTTTCTCTTTGTCTTAAACTATACATTCCATTTTCTTTTGTCAGCTGGAAAATGACAAGTGCTGAGAGAACGAGAAAGTACAGGGAGAAACTAAACAATGACCCAGCAAGGAGAGAGGAGCCAAAGGGGCGAGACTGCATTTTCTACGAAGAGCAGGAGGTTGTATAGCAGAACCGCAACAAGGCAGCCGGTTTGCTACCCTCACCAAATACGACTGGCTGATGTACAATACAGTCTAAATGTATAATCTAATCTGATCTAATACTTTTGTACTTTCACTCACTGGACTGGACAGTGGACAGTGTTAAGGTAGGACCCGAGACAAAACTAGCGAAAATAGCTGATCTACAAGCTCTCAACACGTTGTGCTGCGAGAGCTTGTAGATCAGCTATTTTCGGAGTTGCGCAACCCAGCACTCTTTAGCTAGTGGAGATGTGGTGTAATGTCATGATTCCTAATTACATTTGTTCAACACAAAAAAATGCTGTGTTCAAGTTCAGGAGACTTCGGAAAAAAGCAATTTACCTGAATGCTGAGTTCTGTTTCCACTAATTGGTGTTAATAAAATGTTGCCTTCAATGCCTTGGCTCCAAGTGTGGCTATGCGCCTTATTGTCCCTTTAGGATCCTTCTGCCGTGGGCCGGCAGAAGACTTAGGTGTGCGTAGCATTCCTGTGCACATCCTCATCATCCATCTACTACTACAATTCTTTCTTATCCCATGTTAAAGCCCTACAATAATATCCTGTTCAGAAATATTAAGGCCATGTTATCCTGGGTAATTGTTTAATCAATCAGTAAAGTTCAGTACTCACTAATAGGTAGGTTAAAACACAGTTTGCTTTGACACATGAAGATATGATCATACGGTGTGACACTAAATCATTTGGTGTGACATTCCAAATAGTGAGAAATCATACCTTTATTAATGATTAAACCCAAAAAATGTTTATGGATTACATAGAGAATATTATCAGGAAGAGTCACAAATATTTGTGTAATTTTAGAGAAAGTTTTGACAGAATACATTTAAAATATGTTGTAAGATCATGAACATGGGCCTCACACAGAGTGTCGATTATGAAAAAAATATACAGATATAATTAATTTTCAAAAAACTATAGTGGATCACTGGTTAGTTATGATAAAGGACTTTGATAAAGTGAGTAACTTAAGAAAGATGTACTCCATTTTCATTTTATGAACAATTATTTTCATGTCACACCATATGACGATTTTAGGCACAAGTACAACAAACTGCTGAATAAAGTCTGATTCCAATAAAATATCTAAAAACAAAATGTATTTCCATAAGGTTGAGAGTGAGTAGAACAAAAGTAAATAACTTTTATGCCTGCAATTTAAAGTTTTTTTAAAAACACATTTTTTGGGGCGTCACGTCACTGACCCATATATATATATATTATATATATTATATATATATATATATATATATATTATATATATATATATATATATTATATGATATTGGATATCTAAATACGGTATATTTTACAAATGGGGTGGCATACATTTATGCTTTTAATAACATTTAATGCCTGTGATAGCCAGTCATTTGGCGATGTACAAAATATTTACAGTACCGTGCAATGCATGTAGATGCAGCTCAATGACCTTATGGTTTGAATGTCTGCCCTGAGACTGGGAGGTCGGGGATCCCCGGCCGGGTCATACCAAAGACAAAGAAAATGGGACCCAGTGCCTCCCTGCTTGGTATACTCAGCATGTGACATACTAGTGTCATGTCCAGGGAGTGTGCTTGTACATCAAGCTGCCTCATGCTATAAGGAAACAGGAGATGGGCTCCTGCCCTATGCATGTTAAAATCTCATATACTTTATACATTATATCAGACAATTTCCCAAAGCATACATTCATTTGTAATGCTTATACATTAAAAGGAAGAAAAACTGTCAATTTAACGTTGAGATTAGTTTTAGGTGCCCAACTTTTCTATTTTAACCAGTTATCATAACATAAATGCTTGTCTGTCATGTGTCACAAACCAAACAAACCTTTAAAATCGGATTAACAAATGTTGAATATTCAGTTATGTTGATAGCGAGGCTTGCCCATACCAATATCAAATATTGAAAAAAGAAACATAACATTGTCTGGGGAGATTACAAAAGCCAGAGTATACATTAAAATGACCACAAAGTGAAATACCCCTTTAGGGCACGGTCACACCGGAATAATATTCTACCTATAACATTCAATGATCTCACCTATAATATTCTACCTACAGTATAACACTCAATGATGATGTGCCCCATGGTCTGGGGCCTTAGAGTTTTTTCGTGCTAATCAGTCTAAAAGCGCCACATTTTGCACAGATGTATCCCAGGGCATTCTCTAATGATTTAGCTAGGGCGCCCGAGTCAGCGACCTTCGGCGTCGTCACAGAGGCCAAAATACAGGAGGAAAATACCCTGAAATAAATCTGCTTTAAGTAGGATGTGAGGGGTCTAACTAGGGGTTTGTCATGATTCTGAATCCATTGCAAGCATTTGTTTTGCACAAAATACATTCCTTGGGCTATAAATAGCCCCGCAAAACACCCACAAAACGATGGTTTAGCGATGAGTCATCACTTTTCACAGTTTTGTGGGCCCTACGGCCTCCAACTACCAGCTAAGCATCAGAAGATGTTTCACTACAACAGAGTGGATTCTGCCAATGCATTTCAATGGGAATGCAGTGGATCTTTGGAGAAATCCGCAGATTTCTCCAAATTCCACTCCATTCCTATTGAAACGCATTGGCGGAATCCACTCTCATAGGTAGAATTCCTATGCAAACTTCTAATAAATAAAGTCTTCAATCAATCAATCAATCAATCAATATCATTCCGGTGTGACCGTGCCCTTAATTTAATGAACACAATCTTGTATTAGTGGTTTTACAGAATTATCTTGCCATACTTACGGTATGATGATCATCATACCTGATGATATCAAAACCATATAGACCACTATATCATTGTATCACCCATTTGCATTCAATCATCACTGGAAAAAATTGCATGTGTCCATATTATAATCGCTTCACTAAACTGATAGTCTGAAAAGAGAGGTGTGGAGAATTAGATGAATATTCAAATATTTTATTATGACCATTTATTACTCACAGAATTGTGGCAGGTGTACGGTATAAAACATTTAAGAAATAAATGGTATACATATACTGTAGATACAGCAGAACAAAAGTTAAATATTTACAAAATATCCATTTATTACTCAATACAATTTGAAAAACAAAACAAACTGAATGTTCAAGGTGGTACAGGTATGAGTAGTAAGGTAGTCTTAGTAGGGAAGTCCAGATATCATCATTTAAGTAGAGGGACTAATTCGTAGAGGCCATAGTGGTAGGACATATTTAAAAAGGCTTCATTGCTTGGCTAGTTCAGTGTATTAAACACCAACATGTTTTGGTAACACTGGCCTTCATCAGAGAAAACATAATGAACACATACACAGGTGGTATAAATGGGGTTACAGCTCAATGGGTTTAGCTACAAAATATTTACTTTCAATGATATTGTCATCTGCCCCACCTCCACCCTTTCCATTTCACCTCAACATGGTCTACTCTAGATACAACCACCAAATGTCTTAATTTTCGACTCAACTGTAAGAATTACCACCTGGGCTTCGTGGTTGGAAATGGAGAATATTCTTAAGGAGATTCTTTGAATGGATTTCTATCTCGATCGGTAGCGCAGCTGCAGACATCAGTGGTTTGAGTTTTACCATATCTACCTTCTTCGGTATAGCGATGCAGTAGCTAAACCTAGTATATTTCATTGGATGAACGATCTGAAAAGTACTCCTCCTTCTTTTCATCACTTAGATATGTAGAATGTATTCATCCTTAGTTTAAAAAAAAAAAACGTGGACAGTAGATACCACTGAATGTCTGTTCATTGACCCTAAATGCCCATGAAAAAAGCCTATTAAAAAAAGAAATTATGATTTCATGCTGAGGGTTTTCTTTAGGCTAGTCAATGCATCAATGTAGTCTATGCCTCTCCAGCTGTCAGGGATTTTAGCTGGAAGTGCACCACAGTCCTTAGCTATTTTGTCATTGAATTTGAGCATCACATACTTCCAGTAGTCTGTGGCCTCTGTGGAACCTGTAGCAAAATTCCATTTGTTGTAGAGTGTATGGGAGTCCCTTGACTGACTACTTGTTAGACTGACAGTTGATGTTTTCACCCCAGAGAAGGAGCATGTTTCTGTCTCCAACATCTTTGAGTCTCTGATGCCATTGAGGCCTTGAGGGCGGTGAGCAGAGGAAAAGTGTTCACTATGAATTCTCCTTCCAGCTTCACACGGAGCACTGCAGAAGGGACATTGTTCTCTGCAGCCAAAAAGTTGGTTTAACAACTGAGGTTTGAATAGTAGATGTCTTAATCTCTTTCTGATGTCTACCCTCTTGTCGAATTCATCTGAGAGTAATCGCTCCATTTCAGTCACATGTTCTGTCATAGAGAGAGATAACTGATCTTTGCATGCCATGTCCAGAATCATGATGGAATCGAGAGCATTCTTCGGGAAGTGAAGCTTCTCCCCAAGTTCTTTGCAAAGAGACTGAAAGAAGGATTGCACATCCCTGGCCGTGTTTGGTGACTGTCTGACCTTTGAAATGGCAGTTGTGATCATTTTGACTATCTCAGTGAGATGTTTCTTTTCAAACTTCTTCAGGCAGGGATTCTCCAAAAGCTTCCCCTCGAGTTGCTCCACAAGCCAAGTCTTTAAGAACCTCTCATAGTTATGTATGTATTGCTTGTATTTCTTGTAGTCTTGTTTGTCAAGAAGCTGTTTTAAAATAGAGTACTTGAGTACTCCTTGTTGTTGGCTGAAATCCTCTGACCCTGCATTAATCAACAATTCCTTTACAACATCAGGTGCAGTTCTCTTGGTCACATAATCTTTTACAGCTGGCTGCAAACACAGCTTGACAAAGTCTCTTGCTTTCTTCTGGCACTGGTCTCTGCCATTGAACCTGCCCATGAAGTCCTCAAAGTAATTCTTCTTCCATGTCTGAAGCAACAACTGTGGGTTGTTTTTTGCAACAAAATCATTATGCATCTTCTGAAATTCAACAGCTGCAATGCCACAGATGTGCTGTTTGAGACCTATTTCTGTTTCTTCATTGAGTTCAAGTTTCTTTTGTTGTTGGAATGATTTATCAATCATCTTTAACAAGTCTTGGATATGGGATTCAGAATAGTCACCTTCCTTTTCCACAGTCTCTGTTATGAAGGCATTACATTCATCGATGATCCCATCACAAAAGTCTTGCTGTTTTTTCCTGTGATAGTCCGAATCTCGATGCTTCATAAAACCACCAGCCTTCTCCCGCCAGCCACCAGACTCCACAACAAATGCCTTTCTCGCACATTTCTCCAAAGTCACTTCATCTACCCGACTGTTGATGTTATAGTGGCTGGATAGATTGTCCCTCAATGTGGCAGATACCTCCTGGAGAACATCTCGCATTTGGAGTTCTTCGGAGTTGATCTCACAATCAGAAACAGCTTTATTCCAAACATTTTCAAACTCTTGTTTGAGCGTTACATCTGAAAAAGCTGATTGATTGTTCATGTAATGACTCAGAAACTCCAGGATCTTCTTTTCAAGTAAATAGGCCTGTGAACCTTTAATGTTGTCGGCTTCATGCTCCACTTCTTTGCTTTTAAATGATTTCTGCAATTTGCTTCTCACTTTTCCTTCAGTGTCTTGTCTCAGTTCTCTGGCCATCAAGGAAAACTCCTCCCTAAACATCTGAATGAAACTGGCACGACTATCTTGCTTTTTAAGGTATTTGTCAAGGTTTTCTAAGATTTCCTTTTCTGACAATTCAAGCAACTCTTTTGCACGCCTCAGCATATCCTGTTGCACTGAAATTGTATCTGTTTTGTTGGAAGCGCTGAACTGTTTTTCACAATTCTCCACCCATGTGTCAATCTTTGAGTTGAATGCCCATTCCCAACTTTTGAATGCAGTGCTCAGACAAGTCCTGAAACTGAAGGAATTGTTATTTTTAACTGAATCCCATAGTGTTTTTGTCAACTTCAGAAAATCTGTTACATCTTCTGTTTTCTGGCATCTCTGGATGTCTTGAATCAATTTCTTCTTAAATTCGTAGACAGCTTCACTATATCCAATACTAACTGGAGCCATTGGTGGGAGTCCATACCAGAGCCCTGGTATATAACTGCAGCTGGTATCTAAGTCAAAATCCATCACATCTGTGAACTTGGTGATGGTGTCATTGTTTTCCATTTTGGCAGCTGCCACAGTCATTTCATCCAACTGTTCCAGCAACTTCTTCCTCTCTCTTATGTTGCCATCTGTAGATATAAGTGGGACATTCTGATGCACAAAATGGCACTTTGGTTTCTTCACAACCTCTCTCATCCCAAGGAAAGTGCGAACCACAATCTGCAACATGTCCTTCATCTCTGCAAAGGCCTCCATCGTCATGTTGATAACTGTGATGTCACTGAGTCCCACCACCAAGGTTGCCAGTTCATTGTCATGTTCATGACTCTCGTTTTGTTCAGCCAGCTCTGGGGCCTTTAGTCCCTCTGTGTCAATGATCAGGACAAAGTCACATTTCAGCTCCTCTCTGACTTCTTTGTTGACTTTGATCAGCTGCATGAAGGCACCTCGTGTGCATCTTCCACTGCTAACAGCAAACTGAGCACCAAACATGGTATTAAGGAGCGTGGATTTCCCTGTGCCTTGGACCCCTAACACTGTAACTACCTTGATCTTGCTGTTTGATTTCACATGCGAATGAAGACATGTAAGTACATCTGTTATCCACTTGAGCGGGATGTCCGAAGCATCTCCATCTACAAGTTCAATTGGGTGACCTTCCAGCAGCATCTCTGCATATAGTAGAGGAAGTCTTTTGATTTGTGTCTTTTGAGGACAGTTTTCTAAGACAGAGTGTTCTGAATTGTAGAACTCATACAGTTGGCCCAGTTCACGGAGAAAATGCTCGAGCCCCAAAGAGCATTCCGATATTTTTTGGTCCAAGCCGGAAATGTCTTTTTCCTGGCAAAGATCTTTGTACTGTGCCTTCAAATCCAACAGGTTCTGTCGAGATAAGTTGTCTAGGTTGATTTTCATCCATTTCAGAAAATATGATCTTTCTGTGTTTGATCCTAATATTGCACTGATGAAGCATTCCATTGTGTCTGTAATTTTGAAACATTTCCGTGTCTTCCTCAGTTCCTCTTCCCTTGTCTTTAGAGAGCTTATATCTTGGTATCCAGCTTTGCGTTTTTCTTTATCTATAAGGGAGAGCTCCCTCAAGATTCCTTGTAACGGTAGATGTTCCTCTTTGAAATTCACTGTGTCTTTCGTTATTCTTCTGGTGATTTCATCTGCTAGCCATTTGGCTTTCCTACACTCTTCACTGGCCTCATCTACCAGTATCCCATGGTGTTGAGCAACATTAGCCATGTCTTCGATTGTCACAATATTTGGATTGTTATCTGTGATGTTATTAACAGATGAGATCAGGATATTCACAAAGTTTGCGTCGTGTTGCTTTTTCTTGACGATCATTTTGATTGACTTGCTGCTATCATCAAATGAGGGCCGTCCTCTTATGGAGTTTCCGAAAGCATTTCTCTCTCCACTCATAACAACAAAATACTGTGTTCTTTCGTTTTTTCCTTTCAGGGCACTTAGGGCGGCCACATAATCATCACTGAAAATGTAAACTGCAGCTGATGTCTTACAGAGAAAGGAGAACTGTTTGTCAAAGGACCTAATGTCTCCCCTTAGGTTTGCCACAGCCACAGGTTTATGAAAGACGTCTATGGTTTTGTTCCCACACGGGAGGAACCAGCTGATTTCAACTAGACCATCTGATATCTTTCTGGAGGCATCATCACAATCCATGTCACGATGGACAAATGCATTGTTAAGCATCTTGTTCAAAATCTGATACTTGCCTAAGCTGTCCTTTCCTAGACTTACAAAGGAAACTAATGGGATTTTAGAGGCCACAAGACTTTCCTCAACAAATGACTCAGACGATGTGCATGGTTTGAACTTCTTAACAAGTTCTCGCATTGGCCAAAGCATTAGCGTAGTTTCTTTTGTATCGCAGTTTGGCAGTAGGAGAGGAACAGCAAATTGACACATTGCCATTTTCTGGACCATCTCCTGTTGCAGAGCACTATCTGAGCACAGAAACAGTGCAGTTGTGAGATCCAGTGGGTTGATAGCATTGGCTTTGTTGCTCTCAGATTCTATTTTGTCACCACTGCCTAGCTCAAAAATGTAGTTGTCTTCTTCTGATGTTACACATCTAACACTCCTAGCATCTACATTTGCTATCATGAGTTTCTTTAAAAATGCCCCTGGAAGTGATTGCATTGAATGAAGTGGCTCATCTGATGTAGTATTGTGGTTTATCTCAAGAACACTACTTAATTTGAGTTTGAGCTCATAATGTTCTTTCAGTCCTGCACTGGATAACAACCCCATAAGACAGGATTCTGTGAAAAGACAAAGAGAGAATGTATAAAAAGACAGCCTTTAAAGCTGATATACATTTAGCTTTCTGCTGATGTGAGCAGATAGTTGGTGATTGCTTATTTTAAACAATGCTCCCTAAATAAATAGCTTCTGTGACACTTCTAGGGGTCGGAGTCTGCCTCCAAAATGTTTCTTTTATCTGTGAAAAGCTCTATCATCGGTACCAATCAGGGTGCCTCTCTTTTGGATTGGTTAGACCTGTATGTCAATCAATTGACAGATAACAGAATAGTTTTGGAGGCACACTGCGGCCTCTAGAAGTGTCACAGAGACTATTATTTCTTTAGGGAACATTGCTAGATGAATATAATAAAATAAAACTAGAAAGAAGCAATTCTGGGAAATTGCAAGTGTGGTTGCACACGTGAGTCGCGAGGAATCCACTGGGAACTGAATTCCGTCTTACTATTTATATTATATATTGTGATGTCATGTGAAGTATGACAACACAATTTCACCAAAGTTGCACGCTGTGTTTAGTTCAAAACTGACCAATTCTGCAAACTTTGGAATCTTAGCCAATCAGGATGGAATATGAGAAAATGTGGATCACATGACTGTAGAGATCTGTCTTCCGATTGCGTGAGTTTTGGACAAAACCTGAAGGACTACTGAAGGACTACTGTCAAAAAGTTTTGAAAAACTCACACTCATAGTGGTGCTAGAACAGGCCGATGTGAAAAATGTGGGGCAGAGGTTCTGACAGTTTGGCAGTGACCGGGCCAACGGCACCAAAGATTAGTGGATGGACGGATGGACACACACCAACGGACAGACGGACAGCGGGCAAAACATAGTCTCGGCCATGCCTTTCGGCCTGGCGGGGACAAAAATAAAAATAAGCAATCACAAAAAATATCTGCTTATGTCAGCAGAAAACTACCCGTATCAGCTTTAGGGATACCATATACAGTTGTTAATTTATTTATTTAGGCTGGAAAGTTCCAAAATATATATATATATATGTATATATATATATATATATATATATATATATATATATATATATATATATATATATATATATATATATATATAGCATATACTGTACAACTATAATAATGCATAGTATTGTAATGCAGAATTCTTACTTGTGCTTATGGTTTTAGACACAGGTGCACTCTCGTCCCCATCTGGCAGCACAGTTGAGACACTGATATTGTATTCAGTGTCAGGTTCTAGCTCAGAGAGTGTTCTGCTACAGCTTTCAGTGTATATAGTCTTGGGCTCTGCGTTAGGGATGCCATAGGAAATGACAAAATGCTGTTGGATTTGGTCCATTCTGGGAGCCTTGGTCCATCTCAGGGTTACAGAGTTTGAATTCAGATGGTCAACAATCAAGTCTTTTGGGGCTGGGATCTCTAGATAAAAAATAGAACAAATATAGTAAAAGCAGCAAGCACTTTCTATTTATAATAACACAGATGACTAGATTATGCATTAAGGGACCATAACGGTGGTTTGGTATCTCTAACCCATTGTCTGCAGCTCACAGTATTGTCTAATTGATATTAGGCGACTGCCTCTATTTTCCATTAGTGTTTTTTCTTAGTTTTGACTTTGTATTATTCTGTTCTTAAAAAGTGCCATATGCTGTAGAAATAAAGTAATATGTGGCCAAAACTAGACAATGGCATGTATTGACACCACACCGGCATGGTCCTTTAAAGGTTGATGTACAACATATCAGATTAAACCTTTACTTACCTGTGAAGTAAGAATCCGTCAACCAGACACTTTTAACTTTGTTTGCTTCTGTGGCCACAGCAAAGTCATATTTTCTTCCTAATTTAAGCTCATTGATTTCAATTTGGCACTTATTTTTGATCTTTAAACTTTTTTGCTCTTCGTCACATTTCCAGACTATTCTGTACTGCTTAGGCCCATCCAGTCCCTTAGGAGGTTCCCAGGTAAGGTTCACACTGCCTGTTTTCAGCGGCAGGATCTTGAACCAACCAGGAGGGGGCAGCACTGGTGAAGGGGATTTCAGACAACATGACACATTAACATCATAGCAGTCATCATAACCATAACCTATTCAAGTGTATCACACAACAAACAGAACAGAACAATATGTAAAGTTGAATTCCAATTGAGAGTCAAATGTATGCAGCATTGCTTGGCAATATTATGGAGATATTCAGAATATCTGCTCAGAAAGATTAGGATCAATACTTACCGGTACCATCATCCAGTCTGGCTGAGCTTTGGTATTGCCCTCCACCTGAAGCCTATGGCAGCATAATGAGAACAGGCGGTCATAATCATTATTGTGATAGGTAGACACATTTGTAATGACAAAACATGTTTAAATACTTATTGCCAATTCAACCTGTTGATGTATACTACTGTACACAATATTTTTTAATGATTTACATTTGTACCTGTACCTGATTATAGACCAAGTCATGTCCTTTGTGAGTTGTTTGTGAGCAAACACCACAGATCTCTATGCGGTCAGTCTTGCAGTAGTATTCTAGAGGTATGTGATAATGCAGGCAGCGTTTATCATCCACCTCTCTGGTTACATCCGCCAGTTTATGTCTCTGTAGAGCAGGATTGCTGTAGTGTGGTTTTACATCAATCTCACACAAGGAGAGATTGCAGGTCAGACAGATCTTCACAGCTTTGTTGTCTGAACATATGGCACACGTGACCTCTTTTGTCCTGTAGTTTGTAGAAAAAATATTTAACTTTGTTTTTATTAAATTGTATTTGTGTGGTTTGAGCTAAATAGCTTTTCTTTTCTTACTGAGTGTCATGTCTTGTGTGTGTACAACATAAACAGCTGTAAAGGTCGGGATAGGATGTACTGCTTACCCTTTGTCTTGTGGAAATGGACTCGCATCTGATTGATCTGAACATACAGATAACCTAGAGGGTAAGTAAATGTATTTATATAGCACCTCTCAGGCTCTCACATACAGTGAAAAAAGAAAAAAGAAAGGCAAAACAAAGGTAATTAAAAAAGACCGTTTAAAATAGTAGCATTTTGAGGTTGTTTTTAAAATTTTCAACAGAGGCTGCATCTCTCAAGGCTTGCGAAAGAGCATTCCAAAGTTTAGGGGCTACAGCTTGAAAGGCCCTGACATCTTTGGTTTTTAAGGTAGACCAGAATGACATTTTAAGAGTATAAATAACACAAAACACTGAGAGCAAATGATGCCAAGTTTCTTACTGTTCAAGATTGGGAAAGGGATCTCTTTGACACAAATCCACAGGGTAATTGAATCTTGATGTAGGACCAGACTCTGTATTCCACCTGTACAACAGTTAACACACTGACTGCAGTTCTATGCTTTATTCAATTACAGACATCACAACATGAGAAAAAGACCATCAAATCATCTCAGATTAACAGAAACAATTGTGATTGTGTGTATTGTTTCAGAATCTCACCCATATTGCGATACATGGTACTTGAATTGTGATGGATGGTCAGTGGTCATTGATTCATAATCAGGAATTCTTTTCCCTTCTTCAGCCAACCTTTAGGATATTGACAGATCATTATTACAAAGTACAGTAATAGCTGTCCCACTTTTATGTTTCACTGTACATAAAGTGAAGTCAACCTACCAGGCAGTGAGACATAAAATGTGATAGCCCTTGTTGTTTAAACAATAAAATACTACTACTATTGAAGATATCTCGCCAATATTAGGATCATACACAAACTATGGTTGCCAACTACCTGAAATTCAAATAAGAAAAAATACAAAAAATAAGGTATGCCCAGAAAAAGTACAGCTTTTATTAACCACTTGAAACCCAACATAGCCAAAAAAGCAGATCTACAAGCACATCACAACACAAATCTTTCTGGGCAAAGAGATTTAGAAAAAAGCGATCCAAGTACAGCGACAACTCAGGTCCAGTTTATATTACTAAGGCAAGAAATTCAATATCTAACCTTTCAACAGGTCCAGCGAAGTGAAGAGGGAAGTCCATTGATCTGTCACTCCTAGAAGGGTAAGCAGAGTCCCCAGACTCTCCTCTCATCTCTAACCTGGGAACACATAAACACATGTTTACCTTAAAAGTAAATGTATTTTTAACATTCTTCCTTTATTTCATCAGCTTGTCTTTTGCCTAAGCCACCAATATACAAATATGCATGAATGTAAGCACGCACATGTGCGCGCACGCACGCACGGGCGCGCGCGCGCACGCACGCACGCACGCACACACACACACACACACACACACACACACACACACACACACACACACACACACACACACACACACACACACACACACACACACACACACACTTTTTCAAACTTTTGCATTATGTACCACCCTGTTTAATGCTTAAACCATAACTTCATCTACTCATCAAGGTCTCAAATTAACTGGTAAATACAGATATTTGAAATTCTCTCATCTCATGCTGGGAGCACATACTGTAAATTGGATATTTAACCAACACATTTTCTTTCTGGCATTCACAAACCTTCCTAATGACTAAATTTGAGATCATTTCTTGAGACGGATCACAACTCTGCATTGCACAACTTCATATATTTGTGGAAAAATGTGTCTTCTACGTCCAGAATCATTAAACTGCATGTCATGCTAATTATTTTTTTATGGTTCCGATGTAATTCAAATAATATTTCTTTCATCTCACCATTTCTGCTGTGTATGAGGTTCCGCTGTAGCCTGTTCTTGTTGATTCCCATGACTGTGTTCAGAAAGGACAGAGGACCCTGACCTTGATCTCTCCTCTACTGGCCTGCATGACATGCAACAAATATCAAATTACTGGTGTTTGAATATATCTTTATTATTGTGGGCTCGCTGAAAGGCGAGACTAGTATGTTATACCAAAACTTTATACCGGTAGGTCAAGTTCTTTCTCCTAAAAAAATTATCAACAGTACAAACTAAGGCAGGGCCCTTAGCCAATGAGGAGCAGCCAAAGGGTAGATCTTTGTGCCCATACATGGTGTTCTATGCGAGCTCACACTGTTTCGTAGGAACAGTATTTCTATCATTACCAGTAAGACGCCTAAGGGCGAAAAGCAACCTCGCCCTAAAGGACCAGGTTGCGCAGGACGGAATTCGCACAGGACAGAATTCATTTGCAAGTGTGATTCGAGTTGCGGTTGTTTGTTTAAGTTGGACTCGTTAAACTAACACAATATGTCCATATATGGGCATTCCCAGATATGCGCTTTATTTGCTGACGTCATTTTGCAGCTGTGAGTCTGACAACAAAATTACGTCACGGCTTAAGAACCGGATATTGATGGGCATAAAAGGGATTCTATTAGTGTGGTTGCCCTAACAGGGCATCATCTGGGAAACTGATGTAGAGGGCACTCAGGCCAGGGATCTCCATATATGGGCATAAAAGGGACAAGGACGTAATTAATGTTGCTAGTGTTACTCACGGACAAGATACAAGATATGGACAAGATGTGTCGGTTTTCATACTTAACTGCGACCTACGGTCACAATTGTTATTTTAAAATAGTTTGATCAAGCGTATAGATATTTCCATCATTTCTACTTTCAAGATCCCCAACAGTCAATAACCTGAAAGCTGAAGTGTGGTATTTTGATACTGCCCTGAATATACAGTTTAGCTACACACATACCCTTTAGTAGTAGGACTGGGCATGTCCTGTGTTTGTTGCAAGAGACTTTCCTCCATCTTGTCTACTCCAGGACGATACTGCTGACTTTACAGGCTCCCGAAGTAAGAACAATAGTGGCCCTATCTCACAAACACACACACACACACACACACACACACACACACACACACACACACACACACACACACACACACACACACACACACACACACACACACACACACACACACACACACACACACATTTAGTTTTACTTGGTTCCACAGATAAATAATGTAAAATAAAATAGACGACCAACAAGCTCACAAGCTTCTTTCTTATATTATTTGACACTTTGGTCAATTTTTGTTTTCCATAGTAATAGTTTGTTGAATACTTTGGATGCAGTAATGGTCCTTTTCTTTTCTTTTTTTCTCCAGGTATTAAAACAGTCTTAAAAGTAATTAAATTGTCACTTGCACTGACATCTTGGGACCCCCAAAATCACATGGGGATCCCCCTGCAGGGGTCCTGATACACATGTTGGGAACCACTGGATTAGTGACTTAAGCGTTAAGATCAGTAATCTTCCATCTACGCATAAGTGAATCAGAGAACTTTCACTTTCAACTTGATTAGCCTACTTTATGGCTTAAATCAGTGACCCTTTGACAGACCTTGTTGTTTGCTTTACTCATACAGCTTGTAAATCAAGACTAAAGTACAACCTAGCCTAGGGTGTTGGCTGCAGACATGAGATAAATTGATAACGGCCAATCTTGCCACTTATAGTAGTGTTCAGCACGTTATTTCACTGAAACTTAAACCAGACTTTGATCAGGTTTCAGGCCCACACTCTCTCAATTAATTAAACAAAATACTCACCACCATTGTTGCTCACCCGCTGAGATGAGCTTCTTCAATGAGCTTCACACTCTGTCTTGTGTTCCTACAATGAAGACATATAGCTGGTACAAAACATTGCAGTGTGTCACAGAGTGGCAGGTTAACACACACACACACACACACACACACACACACACACACACACACACACACACACACACACGCGAGTACACACACACACACACACACACACACACACACACACACACACACACACACACACACACACACACACACACACACACACACACACACACACACACACACACATCACTACAATTATTTAGCTTTAGTTAGTACAAAGTACAAAATGTGAGTATTCTTCAGATTGGTTGACTATTGTGACTTCAGATCTGTAATCTAATCTTCCATCTATACGCATAAGTGAATCAGAAAACATTCACTTTTAACTTAATATCAGTGACCCTTAGACAGACCTTTGTTTGCTTTACTCATACAGCTTGTAAATCAATTCAAGACTAAAGTACAACCTAATAAGGAACAGACATAAAATATAACAAATTGGACAACAATGCCACTCATTTTGAATAGTGTTCTGCACTTCAATCTACAGTAGCACACACAAGCAATATGTAGTCATTAAATCTAAACATAACAGCTCCAACATTTACATATACTTTTGAATTTATAATTTGTATTTATTCCAAAGCTGCTACAGAAAGCAGTTATACCTGCAACACAAGTTGTTTTATTCAAGACCATTATGAACCACAATATTCTCAGCTAAAGAATTTGATAAGGATCCATAAGGTTTATTTATTTGCAAGATTGAAAATTCCACAACTATAAATGGAATTCACAGTCTGATCAGTTGTGCAACTTGGTCACAAAAACAATGTATAGTTATAATGTATATATTGTTTATAAGTTATTTCACTAAAACCTACATCAGACTCAAATCAGGCTTCAATTCATTTATACAAAATACTCAAAAAATACCTTTTTCTCACCCGCCGAAATGTGCTTCTTCAATGAGCTTCACGCTCCGTCTTGTGTTCATACAATGAAGACCTAGCTGGTACATAACATTGCTGGTGGTGTGTCACAGAGTGGCAGGTTAAACATTAATTGATAACAGATACGTGTTGTACCCAATATACGTATATTGGCACTGCCCTCCTATCTGATCTGAGCAGTGAGCACAATGACTGACCTTTGAGACACCATCTGTAATGTTGCTGTACAATTAAAGGTGTGTAAGATCTGAATAATAATCACTACAATAGAGTTTTTGTTCAGTAACAGGAGTCTCCCCATGTTCCACCTCTTTAATAAACAGAAACTATACATTTCTTTCAGTTGAGAAACCAGGAGAGAGAACGCAAATATCAGTTTAAAATGTATGGTGTTTCAGTTCCAATTTTGTCTTATTTCTTTATTTTACAACTTCCAATTTCACTTATCCTGAGATCTCTCTCCTGATTGACAGAAATTGGTATCCTGACCTGAAAATGTATTGTCTGTTTACCAAAGAGCTGGAGAGACTATGAGAGACCTGTTTATGAACAAACAGTAGAGCAATGATTACTATATATAAAGCCATTTAAAGGGCAACTTTGTTTTTTTTACAACAAGGGTTCATATTTTAGATTGTAATTAATGAAAAGAAAAGTGAGTGTTAAAATGTTTTCATTTTCTTCGTTCTATTGTTTTATCGTGTTTACCGTGCTAAAATGTGGGGCATGCGTACACATGGGGGCATGCGTACAAGTGGCTAAATATGTCTTTTTAGACACAATAAGCCAGCAGTTTCTTTATTGCTATTTACAGTAACACTTCTAGCCCCCATAAGTCACATCCAACCATGAAAGGTTGCGTTGTATCTTGGGAATGGGCTTATTCTGTGTAAAATTACATATTTAGCCACTTGTACGCATGCCCCCAACCACTGAAATAAGAATCTCAAAAACAATAGAAAGAAGTAAATGAAATCAATTTATCACTCATATTTTATATTCTTTAATTACAATCTAAAATATGAACCCTTGTTGTAAAAAACTAAAGTTGTCCTTTAACAAGTATTTTAACAAAACATTTCAACTACAATATATCAAGGGCACCCATGAATTTGGCCGCTGCCTGTCACCCATTTGAAGAGATTTTGATTTTGAAAGGATTTTGTTCCAGGAACCCCCATAAGGGTGCCCTCAGACCAAAATACCTATGAGAGTGGAATCCGTGTTCCGCCAATGCATTTCAATGATAAGGGAGCGTTTTTTGCAGAAATCCTCTGCTGGCATGAAACCGCTTCACTCTCATTGAAATGCATTGGCGGAACGCGGATTCCACTCTCATAGGTACATTGGTGTGAGGGCACCCTAAGAGAAGATTTGTCTAAAAAATTTCGGCTATTCCAAAATAGCCGATCTACAAGCTCACAACGGGGTGTGGTGCGACATGTTATGAGCTTGTAGATCGGCTATTTTGGAACAGAGTACAAATAAAATAGTATAATCAAGCTGTTCTTCATTTTTCTGGGGACGCCCTTGAACCCCTCAAGGACCCCTGTGAGTCTCAAGACCCCACTTTGCCCCACTTTTGGTCTCAGTTTGTTGCAATCCATACCACACTTGGCACCGACACCATGACAATAGTCACACAGGGGCTACACCAGGGGCTCCCGGACACTCCAATCTGTACAAAAACACTATAGTCCAGGTCTGGATAAGTATGGAAAAAATAAAAGAGAGTATGGAAAAACATGTATGCTTCCAGACTATAGCCTCTATTCTATTTCTAAAATATAGATATGATATACATAGCATACTATTTAGGGAAGTATCAAAGCCTATGTCATACAGTACTGTAGACACAAAAGTAGAAATTGAGAAAATAAATTGACAGTCTTGATCCAAGCCAAAGATGTACTTTTTACTCCACTACAATTATTTGAAAACTTTAGTTACTTTTTAAAAACTACTTCAGATCAATATATCTACAAGCTCACAACACGTCGACATGTTGTGAGCTTGTAGATATATAATATTGTTGTAGATCTGCTAGCCTATTTTCAAAGGATTTTATACATTTGGAAACTTGTGAAATGGGACATTGTGCATAATGAGTAACCTACTTTTATTTTAGTACATAAAAGTATATTTTGATGGCAATACTTTGGTATTTTTACTCAAGTACATTTTGAATACTGGTACTTTTAATTAAGTATTTCTACATTGTGGTATTTTGTGGAGGAAATACCTCTTCCACTTCAGATTGGTTGACTAGTGAGTGAGATATACTGTATGTAATCTTCCCTATACACATAAGGGAATCAGAAAACTTTGAACCCTTTTAACTTAATTCACTTTATGGCTTAGCAGTGACCCTTAGACAGACCTTGTTGTTTGCTTTAATACAGCTTGTAAATCAAGACTAAAGTACAGCCTAGGATGTTGCCAAAAGACATAAAATAAATTGATAACAAATTGGACAATCTTGACACTTATTGTAATGAATAATGTTCAGCACTGCAATCTGGCACACATAAGCAACATGTTGTCATGTTGCCGGCAAGAACTTCAAGCCACTTTCACCCCTGGTTGTGTGAGCTTGTAGATCAGCTATTTGAACTATTTAAATAAAATCAAAACAGTAAAAAATGGCAAAAACGTTTAGGGATAAGAGGTAAGGCATGAATGAAAATAGCGCCCATAGTGTTTTGTATTTGTTGATGACATGTATTATTGTGTAAATGTTTTATCCTATGTTGATGCATGATAAATCATCAGAAAGAAAACAGAGGCGAAAACGTAATTTCCTCCCTTGCCTTCAGCCTGTTGAGATGGAAAAATATATATTCAATTCAATTAAATCTTTATTTCAGAAGCAAGGGAGATCCATATCACAATAAAAACACAATATAATATAATATATATATATATATATATATATATATATACCAGTAAGACTCCCTAATCGGGAGATAAGCGACCGCCAGGTCGCAGCGCGATTTTTGGCCAAAATGTGTAGGAGCCGTGTCCAAAAATGTGTTTGAAAAAAATCGGCCTGATGGTGGCGCTCTATGGGACAGATCCATGTTGATGACATGAGTGTAGAGATACTGTGTAGCGATTTGCGTGATTTTAGGGCAAAATCTGTAGGAGTAGTGTCCAAAAATGTGTTTAAAAGAATTGGCCTGAAGGTGGCGCTAAATGTGACAGATCCATGTTGATGAGATGAGTGTAGACATACTGAGTACCGATTTGCGTGTAGCACAGCAGGGCATGTACGGTAGGCACCCCAACATTCAAAAACATCTGGCTTGCACTGGAGCTTCTTGTAGCTCTCAGCACGTTGCCTCATACAGTCATTATAGGCCACTGTGAGTCTCTGATACTGCTTGTTTGTAGCGACACCACAGGTGGGCAGTACTGTACAACAGAATAGATCAAATAAGCCACAAATATTTGTGACAGTAACCGCACACTCAGGCCCTGAACATACTGGAAATAAGGATCTTTAATGTAGAATTGCATGAGCAAAGCATTTCAATACATACAGCATGTCAACATTATGATGCTCACATATCATATCATGGGACAAAAGAGAATACTACAAATACTGTATTGTAGATCTTCACTCTGTATAAATACAGTAATCAGCATACTGTATACATACACATACATATATTGTGTATAGCGTAATCATCAGTAATATAAACACAAATGTAGGCTATAGTGTACATAGCACTTTGGTTATTAGTGCAAGCTGCTTCAATATATGTCTACACAGTAAGTTACACTACCTAACATACCGCTGCACAGTGTTTAACACAAGATCCATGCATATCCATACAATGATCTTACTTTACTTGTCATTTATTGTCACATACAGTATATTGTATGACAAATTACATAATGGCGTTTTCTCTACTTGTTCACTGGGTTGTGTCTTGTAATTGTCTACAGAAGCCTTGGTTCAAGTTATGTCTACGCTCACCAGCACTCTCACCTAAAACATAGGTGCCATGCGAAAGGACCAAATGCATTTTGGAAAAATATGTTTACGGCGAATTTGCCTGACACCATGTCTACCATATCTGCAATATTCATGTTGTAGCATGGCTCTCTCTGCAAATGCTTTATGCCATCTTCAGGTCAGTGTTCATTATACTGTACATCTTGCATTTAAAAATAATAATAACAATAAAACTATTGCTCATGAGAAAAAGTAAAGAAACAAATTATCTACAGTGTTCTTCTCATGAACAATTTTTGCAGTTAATCTTTTTATTTAAATGTTATTTCCACAGCTAGCCTGTACTCCATAAGAATGCGAAGGGATATCACGTCATTGGATTCTTGCTTTTAATTAATTCAGAATCAATGTTCAATTGCAAAACAGACAGGATAGCTGATATAATATTATAGACCTTTCACAGTTCACAAATTAATAGGACTGGCTGGCTTTAACTACTTAAAACCCTATACTTCATTGACCGGGCACCCCTGCAGGTTTGTACTTGGCCCCCTCCTTTTACCCTCTACACCAAATATCTACACTAAATCGCATGAGCATGTACAATAGATCTGCTATTTTTGCTGAATGTTAGCCTGCGTTGTGACATGCCCAGTATAGGGACGCTAGGGTAAGGGTTCACGCGATTAAACTGGATAATTGTGACTATTAGCACAGCTACTTTGTCATGGATGTTTTCTTTAAGCTAGTCAGTGCGTCACTGTAGGTTAAGCCTTTCCAGCTGTCAGGGATTTTAACTGGAAGTGCACCACAGTCCTTGGCTATTTTGTCATTGAATGTGAGCATCACATACTTCCAGTAGTCTGAGGCCTCCATGTTGGAACCTGTAGTTAAATTCCATTTGTGGTAGTGCGTATGGGAGTCCTTGCTTGACCTACTACTTCTGCTTGTAAGGCTGCCAGTTGATGCTTTTAGTCCAGGGAAGGAGCATATTTCTATGACTAATAACATCTTTGAGTCTCTGGTGCCATTGAGACCTTGAGGACGGTGAGCTGAGGAAAAGTGTTCAGTGTGATCTTTCTCTCCAGCTTCACACAGTGCTTTGCAGAAGGGACATTGTTCTCTGCATCCAAGCAGTCGGTTTAATAGCTGAGTTCTGAATAGTAGATGTCTAAGTCTCTTTCCATTATCTACCCTCTTGTCAAACTCAGTGGACAGCAATTTCTCCATTTCAATCACATTTTCTGTGATAGAGTCAGCCAACTGATCTTTGTATTCTATGTCAAGAATCATGATGGAATCGAGAGCATTCTCAGGGAAGTGAAGCTTCTCCCCAAGTTCTTTGCAAAGAGACTGAAAGAAGGATGCAGTTGTGATCATTTTGACTATCTCAGTGAGATGTTTCTTTTCAAACATGTTGAGGCAGGGCAGCTTTCCACCAAGTTGATCCACAAGCCAGGTCTTTAAGAACCTCTCATAGTTGTGTATGTATTGCTTGTATTTCTTGTAGTCCTGTTTCACGAGAAGCTGTTTTAAAATAGAGTACTGGAGTGCTCCTTGTTGGCTCAAATCCTCTGACCCTGCATCAATCAACATATCCTCTACAATATCTGGAGCAGTTCTCTTGGTCACATAATCTATTACAGCTGGCTGTAAACACAGCTTGGCAAAGTCTCTTGCTTTCTTCTGGCACTGGTCTCGGCCATGGAACCTGTCCAAGAAATCTTCAAAGTAATTCTTCTTCCATTTCTGAAGCAACAACTGTGGGTTGTTTTTAGCAACAAAATCATCGTGCATCTTCTGAAACTCAGTGGCTGCAATGCCACAGATGTACAGTTTGAGACCTATCGCTGTTTCTTCATTGAGTTCCGGTTTCTTGTGTTGCCTAATTGATTGATCTATTATTTTCAACAAGTCTTGGAAATGGGTTTCAGAGTAATCACCTTCCTCTTCCACAGTCTCTGTTATGAAGGCATTACACTCATTGATGATCCCATCACAAAGGTCTTGCTGTTTTTTCCTGTGATAGTCCGAATCTCCATGCTTCACCAGACCACCAATCTTCTTCCACCAGCCACCAGATTCTACAGCAAATCTCTTTCTGGCACATGTTTCCAAAGTCATTTCATCTACCCTATAGTTGATGTTATGCTGTCTGGATACATTTTCCTTCAATGTGGAAGAAATCTCCTCTGGAATATCTCGTCTTGAGGGACCTTGGAAGTTGATCTCACCATCAATTACAGCTTTATTCCATACACCCTCAAACTCTTGTTTTAGAGTTTGATGAGACAAACTAGACCTTTTTTTGCTGCAAAGATTTAGCAAACACAGGATATTCTTTTCAAGCAAATGTGCCTTTAAACTTTTGATGTCTACCCTACTCTCAATTAGCTGGCTTTCCAATACTTGTAATTTGTTAGTCACTTTGCTTTCATTGTCCTGTCTGATCTGATCCTGAAAATCTGTTAAATCATCACTACTCTGGCATTTCTGGATGTCTAGAATCAATTTCTTCTTAAATTCATAGACAGCTTCACTATATCCAATACTAACTGGAGCCATGGGTGGAAGTCCACACCAGAGCCCTGGTATATAACTGCAGCTGGTGTCTAAGTCAAAATCCATCACATCTGTGAACTTGGTGATGGTGTCATTGTGTTCCATTTTGGCAGCTGCCACAGTCATTTCATCCAACTGTTCCAGTAACCTTTTCCTTTCTCTTATGTTGGTATCTGGAGCTATAAGTGCATTCTGATGCACAAAATGGCATTTTGGTTTCTTCACCACTTTTTTCATCCCAAGAAAATTGCGAACCACAATCTGCAACATGTCCTTCATCTCTGCAAAGGCCTCCATCGTCATGTTGATAACTGTGATGTCACTGAGTCCCACCACCAATGTTACCAGTTCATTGTCATGTTCATGACTCTCATTTTGTTCAGCCAGCTCTGGGGCCTTTAGTCCCTCTGTGTCAATGATCAGGACAAAGTCACATTTCAGCTCCTCTCTGAGTTCTTTGTTGACTTTGATCAGCTGCATGAAGGCACCTTGTGTGCATCTTCCACTGCTTACAGCAAACTGAGCACCAAACATGGTATTAAGGAGAGTGGATTTCCCTGTGCCTTGGGCCCCTAACACTGTAACTACCTTGATCTTGCTGTTTGACTTCGTTTGAGAATGTAGACATGTAAGTACATCTGTTATCCACTTGAGCGGGATGCCTGAAGCATCTCCATTCATAAGTTCAATTGGGTGACCTTCCAACACCATGTCCGCATATATTAGAGGAAGTCTCTTGATTTGCGTCTCTTGAGGACAGTTTTCGAACTGTTCAGACTTGTAGAACTCATATAGCTGGCCCAGTTCACGGAGAAAATGCTCAAGCCCTAGCGAGCAATCTGATATTTTTTTATCCAAATGTGCAATCGCCGTCTTTTCTTCTGGAGATTTCTGGCAAAGGTCTTTGTATTGTGTTCTCAAATCCAACAGGTACTGTCGAGATAAGTTGTCTAGGCTGATTCTCATCCATTTCAGGAAATAGGATCGTTCTATGTTGGAGCCTAATATTGCACTGAGGAAGCATTCCATGGTGGCTGTCATTTTGAAACGTTTCAGTTTCTTCCTCAGTTCCTCTTCCCTTGTTTTAAGAGAGCTTATATCTTGGTATCCAGCTTGGCGTTGTTCTTTATCTATAAGGGAGAGCTCCCTCATGATTCTTTGTAACGGTAGATGTTCCTCTTTGAAATTCAGTGTGTCTTTTGTAATTTTCCTGGTGATTTCACCTGCCAGGCTTTTGGCTTTCCTACACACTTCACTGTCCTCATCTACCAGTATCCCATGGTGACGAGCAACATCAGCCATGCCTTCGATTGTCACAACATTTTGACTGCTATATGAGATGCTATTAACAGATTTAAGCACAGTTTTCACAAAGTCATTATCATGTTGCTGTTTCTTGACAATCATTTTTATGTTATTAAATCTGTGGGATGCACTTCTGTTTTGAAAAGCAGGTTTCTGCCCATCTACCACCAGAAATAACTGTGCTTTAGTGTTTTTGCCTTTGAGGACACTGACAGAGGCCTCATAATCATCACTGAAAATGTAAACCGCAGCTGATGTCTTACAGAGAAAGGAAAACTGTTGGTCAAAGGACCTAATGTCTCCCCTTAGGTTTGCCACAGCCACAGGTTTATCAAAGACGTCTATGGTTTTGTTCCCACACGGGAGAAACCAGCTGATTTCAACTAGACCGTCTGATATCTTTCTGGAGGCATCATCACAATCCATGTCACGATGGACAAATGCATTGTTAAGCATCTTGTTCAAAATCTGATACTTGCCTAAGCTGTCCTTTCCTAGACTGACGAAGGAAACTAATGGGATTTTAGAGGCCACAATACTTTCTTCAACAAATGACTCAGAAGATGTGCAGGGTTTGAACTTCTTAACAAGTTCTCGCATTGGCCAAAGCATTAGCGTAGTTTCTTTTGTATCACAGTTTGGCAGTAGGAGAGGAACAGCAAATTGACACATTGTCATTTTCTGGACCATCTCCTGTTGCAGAGCACTATCTGAGCACAGAAACAGTGCAGTTGTGAGATCCAGTGGGTTGATAGCATTGGCTTTGTTGCTCTCCGATTCCATTATGTCACCACTGTCTAAGTCAAAAATGTATTTGTCTTCATCTGATGTTACACACCTAACACTCCTAGCATCTACATTTGCTATCATAAGTTTCTTTAAAAATGCTCCTGGAAGTGATTGCATTGAATCAAGAGGCTCATCTGATGTAGTATTGTGGCAAATCTCAAGAGCACCACATAATGTCAACTTATCTTCATAGTGTTCATTCAGTCCTGCGCTGGATAACACCCCCATAAGACAGGATCCTGTGAAATAAGAAATTGCATTGCATTTAATATACTGTTTTGATTACACAATTATTCAAAAACTGCAGTTTTACGGCTATTCATTTAACCCGCTTTTTAAAGTAGCAATATGTTATATTGCCAATTTTCCAAAATTCAGCTTTATGCAATACTGTCTGTGGGTTAGTACCTTTCAAAATGTAAAATTAGTCAGCCTAGTACCTTCTGAATAAGACATAGCCTGTCATGTTGGATTCTGCAAGTCTGTGAACTCTCAATCAACACTTCAATACTAACCTGTAACACATTCCGAACACGGTCCCAGAATTTATAATATACAATAATATAATGCAGAGCTCTTACTTGTGCTTATGGTTTTGGTCACAGGTTCACTCTGTTCCCCATCTGGCAGCACAGTTGAGACACTGATATTGTATTCAGTGTCAGGTTCTAGCTCAGAGAGTGTTCTGCTACAGCTTTCGGTGTATATAATCTTGGGCTCTGCATCAGGGATTCCATAGGAAATTACAAAATGCTGTTGGATTTGGTCCATTCTGGGAGCCTTGGTCCATCTCAGGGTTACAGAGTTTGAATTCAGATGGTCAACAATCAAGTCGTTTGGGCGTGGGATTACTGAATAGAAAAACAGAACAAAAAATTAGACGTTAAAATGGATGCGGGAAGTTAGATCAGCCCCACCTGGTAACCTGTAAATCCTGTAAAAGAGCTGATCAACATATTCAAGTGGTTTGAAGTTCCTTGGCTTACCAGTAAAGTATGACCCAATCGTCCAGGGGCTCTTGCAGTTGTCCCGTTCTGTGGCCACAGCAAAGTCATATTTTCTTCCCAGTTTAAGTGCACTGATTTCAACTTTGCACACTTTGACTTTCAGGAACTTCTCTTTTTCATCATCACACCTCCAGACTACTCTGTACTGCTTAGGTCCATCCAGTCCCTCAGGAGGTACCCAGCTAAGATTCACACTGCCCATTTTCAGTGGTAGGATCTTGATCTCAGCAGGAGGGGGCAGCACTATAGAAGGAATTAAGGTACAAGGAAAAACAAAGGTAATTATCATTGTGTCATTTTTTTTATCTAGGCCTAAAATGTGAGTAAGAAAATATATAGGCCTACCTACTGTACCATCGTGTTGCTCTCCACATAAAGGCTTTGGTAGAGTAAAGAGAACAGGAGCAATTATTAATATTGATCATAAAGACAGTGTGTGTATGTATGTGTGTGTGTGTGTGTGTGTGTGTGTGTGTGTGTGTGTGTGTGTGTGTGTGTGTGTGTGTGTGTGTGTGTGTGTGTGTGTGTGTGTATATGTGTGTGTATATGTGTATATGTGTGTGTGTGTGTGCGTGCGTGCGTGCGTGCGTGCGTGCGCATTTTATAGTGTCACATTTCATTTCCTTTATTTTTTACCTGGATGGAAACCAAGTCATGTCCCCTGTGAGTTGTTTCTGAGCAATGACTGCAGATCTCTATCCGGTCAGTCTTGCAGTAGTACTGTAGATTCTTGTGGAAATGTCGACAGCGTTTGTCATCCACATCTCTTACATCCTGCAGTTTGTGTCTCTTCAGAGCTCGATTGCTGTAGTGTGGTTTTACATCAATCTCACAGTAGGAGAGATTGCAGGTCAGACAGATCTTCACGGCTTCGTGATCTGAGCATACATCACAGGTCACTTCTTTAGTCCTGTGAATCAGGGGCGTCACAGGGGGGGAGGGGAGAGTGGGACTGAGTTACTAGGGCCCAAGGTGGGGGGGCCTTAATTATTTTATGCTTTAACTATTGAAAAATAGCAGATATACAAGCTCACAGCACGGCACCGAGTGAAAATGTGCACAAATCTTTGAATATATGTATTTTTTAAGCAATTCTGTAACTCAAGCTTCTGGGGGGTCCCTGGAACTAAATGTTTTGAGATGGGGGTCTGTGGCCAAATGCATATCATTTTAGGGTCAAAAACATTGAGCACCACTGACATAGAAACTTAGGTTTTTCAAAAAACCTTAGAAGGTTTTGAAATATTCAAAGACTTGCACACATTTTCAAGATTTTTCAAAAATAGCAGATATACAAGCTCGCAGCGCGGCACTCGGTGCCGTGCTGGCAATGTGTTATGTTAGAAATGCGATGTTCAACAAAAAAACTATAAATGCTCACCCTTCATTTTGTGTGAATGGGCTCACTGTGGAAAATTCCGATCGATCAGATTGTATTGAATGGACAGAAGACACAGATGCAGTCCCTCTTCTTCTATTTAAGACACAACACACACATAATGTATATTATTGTGTACTGTATATATATAGTATATACACGTGCAGAGAGAGAGATAATCTTTTTTCTCAGTGTCTCACCCATGTTGTAGTGGGTCTTCCTTGAAAAGTGGGGGATGATTAATCGATTGACTAGTCTTCATTGATTCATAATCAGGGATTGGTTGTCTTTCCTCATTTGACCTGCAAATTCATTTTCAAAATATTAATTCATTTTCAGAATCATTTCCTGACAAAATCATAATAAACTTGCACTTTTATAAAACCTGTATAAAGTTTTCTACATAAAAATAAATAAATACACATAACACCAGTAAGACTCCCTAATCGGGAGATAAGCGACCGTTGGTCGCTTATCTCCACAAATAGGCCAAAAGTTTGTTTTACCAATTATCAAGACATACGGGCAGTTGACAGTTTGCCATGGTTACTCATTTAAGTTGAATCTCCATATATGGAGATAACCTACGCATCACACTAAGTCTGACCTCACCAGCCCATATTTGGGCATGAGCAACTTATGTCTCCATATATGGAGATATGATGACATCACACAGTCCTCAGCCGATGATGTGGCGTGATGTCATACAATACACAAACGAGCCCTACAGTATAAAGGGGCAATTCTTGCCAGGAAAGAAGCATTTCTTCGACTCAGACCTTATCGCCAGGGTTGGCTTATAGCAGCTGTCGGTAGGACCATATATGGATTCTGTTAGTGTGGATCTCCTAACAGGGCATCATCTGGGATACAATCCCTTTTATGCCCATATATGGAGATCCCTAACAGAATCCCTTTCATGCCCATATATGGAGATCCCTAACAGAATCCCTTTTATGCCCATATATGGAGATCCATAACAGCATCCCTTTTATGCCCATATATGGAGATCACTAACAGCTAACAGAATCCCTTTTATGCCCATATATGGAGATCCCTAACAGAATCCCTTTTATGCCCATATATGGAGATCCCTAACAGAATCCCTTTTATGCCCATATATGGAGATCCCTAACAGAATCCCTTTTATGCCCATAGAGATCCCTAACAGAATCCCTTTTATGCCCATATATGGAGATCCCTAACAGAATCCCTTTTATGCCCATATATGGAGATCCCTAACAGAATCCCTTGTATGCCCATATATGGAGATCCCTAACAGAATCCCTTTTATGCCCATATATGGAGATCCCTAACAGAATCCCTTTTATGCCCATATATTATGGAGAAATCCCTGCTCTGAGTATCTGACATCAGTGTGATGTCACCTGTTTATGCCCATATATGGAGATCCCTGCTCTGCGTATCTGGTTGCTATGGTAAACAGTTGGTTGCTAGGGTAAAAAAACATGGTTGCTATGGTAAACAGTTGGTTGCTAGGGTAAACAGTTGGTTGCTAGGGTAAAACCATGGTTGCTAAGGTGGTTGCTAACGTACACTAACAGACCAGCAACAACAGACTGTTGCCACAGCAACGTACACAAAGGTTTGTGTACACATGTGGTGTGATGTCATACTGATGCGGAGATATGAGCAGGGCAAAGGTGTGACGTGTGACGTGTGACGGACGGACGGACTTACGGACGGCCGGTGGAGGTTTTCATAGTAAACTGCTCCCTGACGGTCGCAATAATTTGAGTGTAATCCAAAGCCTTCGTCTTGAAGCTAACTTGTAATTGCTGGATTTGGATGTGCACTCTTTCAATTTGAAGCATGCAGTCGTGTAAGTGTAATCTAGGCCTTTATGTAACTGTGCAATACATGTCACTACTCAGTAATTACAGTAGATGTAAGTACTGCCTTACAGTATGCACAATGCTTGATTGCGACCGTCAGGGAGCAGTTTACTATGAAAACCTCCACCGTCCGTCCGTCCGTCCGTCCGTCCGTCGGTCACACGTCACACGTCACACCTTTGCCCTGCTCATATCTCCGCATCAGTATGACATCACACCACATGTGTACACAAACCTTTGTGTACGTTGCTGTGGCAACAGTCTGTTGTTGCTGGTCTGTTAGTGTACGTTAGCAACCACCTTAGCAACCATGGTTTTACCCTAGCAACCAACTGTTTACCCTAGCAACCAACTGTTTACCATAGCAACCATGTTTTTTTTTCTAGCAACCAACTGTTTACCATAGCAACCAGATACGCAGAGCAGGGATCTCCATATATGGGCATAAACAGGTGACATCACACTGATGTCAGATACTCAGAGCAGGGATTTCTCCATAATATATGGGCATAAAAGGGATTCTGTTAGGGATCTCCATATATGGGCATAAAAGGGATTCTGTTAGGGATCTCCATATATGGGCATACAAGGGATTCTGTTAGGGATCTCCATATATGGGCATAAAAGGGATTCTGTTAGGGATCTCCATATATGGGCATAAAAGGGATTCTGTTATGGATCTCCATATATGGGCATAAAAGGGATTCTGTTAGGGATCTCCATATATGGGCATAAAAGGGATTCTGTTAGGGATCTCCATATATGGGCATAAAAGGGATTATGTTAGCTGTTAGTGATCTCCATATATGGGCATAAAAGGGATGCTGTTAGGGATCTCCATATATGGGCATAAAAGGGATTATGTTAGGGATCTCCATATATGGGCATGAAAGGGATTCTGTTAGGGATCTCCATATATGGGCATAAAAGGGATTGTATCCCAGATGATGCCCTGTTAGGAGATCCACACTAACAGAATCCATATATGGTCCTACCGACAGCTGCTATAAGCCAACCCTGGCGATAAGGTCTGAGTCGAAGAAATGCTTCTTTCCTGGCAAGAATTGCCCCTTTATACTGTAGGGCTCGTTTGTGTATTGTATGACATCACGCCACATCATCGGCTGAGGACTGTGTGATGTCATCATATCTCCATATATGGAGACATAAGTTGCTCATGCCCAAATATGGGCTGGTGAGGTCAGACTTAGTGTGATACGTAGGTTATCTCCATATATGGAGATTCAACTTCAATGAGTAACCATGGCAAACTGTCAACTGCCCGTATGTCTTGATAATTGGTAAAACAAACTTTTGGCCTATTTGTGGAGATAAGCGACCAACGGTCGCTTATCTCCCGATTAGGGAGTCTTACTGGTTAAACTCTATGTTTGAAAGTGTCTCACCTCTCATCTGACGAAGGCTGTGATTTGAAATGAAGAGGCGTGTCAATTGATTGAGCATCATTGAATGACGATGAATGTGTTGACAACTTGCTCCCCACTGCACTCAACCTGCAAGTCAACATTTTCCAATGGGTCAGTATAAACACACACACAAACACACACACGAACGCGCACGCATATATTATATATATACATATTATCACACACACTCACGCAGGCAGGCAGGCAGGCACACACGCACACACACACACACACGCACGCACGCACACACACGCACACACGCACGCACGCGCACACACACACACACACACACACACACACACACACACACACACACACACACACACACGCGCACGCCTCACATACTCCTCAATGAAAAACGCCTAATAGTCTACTTAAGACTGAATCACTTGTAATCAATAATTGATCCACAAGCTAAAAACTGGTTGCAATGCAATGCCATGTTAACTTGAAAATCAAGTCTTCGAACAAAATTATAGTATTTCGAAAATAAAAAAACATCATGGAATAATAAAGCTCCAGAGACCAGAGATGGGGAAAATAAATAACAATAAGAGAAGAATAGAGTCCGCAACACTGGTATATCCTACTCAGCTCTGTTTTATTGCTTCAATGTTGAAGCAATACCAGTGTTGCGGACTCTATTCTTCTCTTGTATTGCCGTTTGTCCAGCACCTGGGCTAGAGTGGATTTGTGCATGCACTATCACCCCTGAAAAATAACAATAAAACAGCATTCTCCATATCAACTGTAAACTGTAATTGTGACCAATAATGTGATTAAATAGAAGGAAGTCTTTGTTACTTCCTTTTTTAAACTTCAGCATAAGTTATACCTTTCCTGCTGAGGGTGTGTTTCCTCTGTGCAAAGAGCATCACTCTGCATTGTAGGGACAGGCTCTGAGGACACAGAGCATTTGCTCTCCTGGAATACCCTGCAAGCCATGCATAGAGAGAAAGGTCTCATACTTGCTATTACATGAATCCCATATCGTCATTGTCGGGCAGAAACCTTGTATCTATAAGTTTCAAATGTGTATGTTTTTTTTTTAGATTAAAGCCCTGCTTCATCATATACAAGAGAGTGTTGCACAAAGGTAGTGAAACTAGCAGATCTACAAGCACACAATGCCTCGCAAAAAAAGTCACTAACCCTAACTGTATTAACAGGAAGGAGCCAGAGGAAAAACAGTTAAATCATCCAGTGTGACCTCTTGGCATGTACCGTCATTTTTAGGGACAGAAAGCCAAACTGACGGCCCGGGGCCTTCATAGCCTCCATGAAAGTCCTGCCCTGCAACGTTGACTTGCCCTGCCACTCAGAAAAGACATACCCTGGAGAACTGACGATGTCCTCAGTTTGATGTACATGACCTTCCTCCATTTTGATTTCCCTTGAAGGATTCTGCCCTCAACCAGCTTCTTGCTCTTGGACAATCATTCACTGCATATTTAGATCTGGAACCCTGCACAACCAAAACAAGATGACAAGTTTATAAAATGTAATATAAACTTGTAACATTCACGCACGCACACTATTACACACCCATGCATGCATGCAAACACACACACACACACACACATGCAGGGACGGATTAAGACTCAAGGAGGCCCCTGACTCTGTTATGATAAATGCTGGTTGTTGCCAAACTATTTGGGAGGAGAGCTTACATTCCTGTGCCTGGCTGGAGCCTACCCCTGACCGTTTCCATGGTTACCTCTCTATCCATGATGGAAAACATACTCAGAAAGACAAATACTTTGGTCCAAATAAAGGTTCTGAATAATAAAGCTTACTTGAATAAAAGTTAAAATAATAATAAGGGTAATAATAATAATAATAATAATAATGTTTTACTTGAGTAAAAGTACAAAAGGAATGGCATTAAAATACATTTCAAGTAGCTAAAGTTAAAGTACAAATTAAAATAGCAGAATATAATTGTAGTGTAGTAAAAGGTACAATATTTGCCTCTGGGATGTAGTGGAAGTAGAAGTATTAAAATAATGAAATGCTCAAGTAAAATAAAAGCACCTCATAATTGTACTAAGTAACTTTCAGTACTTGATAAATAAATGGTATTAGTTGTACTTAGTTACTTTCCACCACTGCTAACCTTTATCCTCTCTCGCTGCATCTACAGTATCATGCAGGATAACATTCCTGCAGACTGTTAGTGCCTTGTACTGTGATAGAAATCTAGATAAATGTAACTATTAATTTGTTTCTAAAGTAACCAGAAGGTCATGTCATTGGCATAGTGTCGTGTCAGGGTTTATATTCTAAGCTTTAGACCAACTGTGGAGTGAGTCACTCCCTCACCTGTCACCAGAATGTCGTGTCCTGTCATCTAATTGTTCCTGACTGAAGCCTTATATGGATGTCTCTGATTTACCCCTTCTGCTATTCCTGTAATCCTGTTCTATATAAATGTGACGGTGCCCAGGGAACGGGAGCAACACTTGGCATGCGTGTTGGCTCAGAGCTCTTGATTATGTTGTTAATAAATATTGTACTCACTATCACTCCACCCTTTGGAAATTCAATTATTATATTAGTATAGTATGATGTTTGAAGAATTCTATTACAATTGGCGTTGTCGGCAGGATGGTATAATCTGTCTGTCAGCTTTTCTCTTTTTTTGTGCAGGACACACTGGCTATTACGTGCTTACGTGGGCTTGGGGAATCAGAGCTGCTGACTGACAGAGGCTACCATTCGAATAAAACAGGGTGAGAGTGTCGTGATATACAATATTATTGGGAGGCCAGACGTGGTCATTGCATTGCATGTACCCAGGGACGGTCAAGACGTTTAAGACGAGACTGTTGTATAGCATGAACAAATTTAATAGAGAGATACTTTGCATGTATAGAAGGTATCTGCCGTTATTTACTCGGACGAATACTTTTTAAACGTACAGTACCTGTGGAAACCAGGGGACGAATGATTATCGATTGGGGAATCGCCATTCGGCAATAATCATCTCGGTATAGAGATATTTGCATGACCGTAATCAGACGAAATATTCTCTAAGACGCCGCACGTGGGCGAGTAGTTATGAACGTAACCAGACGATCATAAATCTTCGTGAAAGACGAACGTTAGAGACGTAAATAAAACGTAACCAGACGTAAAATATGTAGACGTGATATATTTAACTATGAAAGCCAGACTTGGTTGTTAAATAACGATTTCATATAGTACAGGTGATACTGTACAACTAATGTTTTTAGTTCAATGTGTTGTGAGCATCTTTCTGGATGTAGGCCTACTGTATTTTGGGGTGCCTTTGGGCATCCATAGGCTTTCCGTGATAGCTGCTCAAAAAGGGGGGATAATATAGTTTAATGATAGGAATCGGGTATCATCTTTTCTTTTCTCTGTCTGGGGTAAAATGGCCTGGGAGAATAAAAAGGTTTATGTATGTCGTTAGGACATTAATTGTGGAAGGCGTACGTCTCGAGCGGCTGGGGTGTGTATTGGGTATACAAAGTGTGAATGTGAGGAATACCAGTAGACTCGCCGAAATGAAGTTCGCCCGGAATGCTCGCCGACAAGTGTCGCCAATGTGTTTGGAATAGTCGCCTGGCGTTATAGAAAACTCATCCAGGCAGTGAGAAATCTCATCGAGAATGCCCGCCGACAAGGGTCGCCAATGTGTTTGGAACACTCGCCTATATTTATAATTCATATACAAACGACATGCTGAGAACAAATGCCCAAAATAAACAACAAAGGGAGTGAGTGAGTGAGTGAGTGGGGTATTCAAGTGAATGTAGGCTACCCTACCCATATCAATGTCACCCATTCACATAACGTTTGCACAAGTGTCCACTACTTTGCAGATCAATTACCCTAAATAATAGTTACAGTATGCTACAACATGTATCTGTGCTATTTAGAGAAACTATAAGCTTTATAACTGTACAAGCTGGCTGCTGGCAACTTTGTCTCTGACCAATGACTACAACGTATTGGATCTGTAGATTTAATAGCAGCATGTCTGACTGCACAGATCGCTTCGTTGGGATTAATACCGCTCATAGTCCTACCACAGTGGTGCGGTGGTACGTGGCTTTGGAAATAAACGTCATGAAACTTTACCTTTTTCTATGCAAACTTCTAATAAAGTCTTCAATCAATCCATTTCATCCTCCATGACACAAACTACTTTAACCGAGCCTATGCTCGCGCCTCCGACCAAGACGACACGAGGAAAACTGTGTGCGTGCAGCTGTCAGTGTGTGCCAGGGACGTGCAGAGAATGTTAGAGAGGCAGGGGCTGACACTTCTAAAGGAGGTCAATTCAATTCAATTCAATTCAAAGGAGCTTTATTGGCATGAGAAAACATACGCTTACATTGCCAAAGCAAGTATCACAAATACAATAAAAAATAAATAAAAAAAACAGTTGAAAATGGGGAACATATATACAGTTGGAGGGGGTACAGCATTGTGTAAACAGAGCTATGTCGCATTGTGACATTTTATATATATATATATATAGGGTACAAATAGGTCAATTCTTTCAACATAAGATGTTGCATTCAAGTTCAGGAGCTGCATTCATGTATGGTACGCGCTTGCATTTCTTTCACCCATAGTAAAAAACTGCATTCATGGTCTAGACTGGAGAGGGCACTTTTTACAGGTGGATAAAAGGGCAGGGGCTCAAGCCCCTTTTGATGTCTAATGTGTGCACGTGCCACTATGTGCTGAGTCGCGGCTCGCAACATGATGCTGTCAGACAGTAAAATACAACTTTGTGGATATAGTTTGATATAATTAGGCCTACATTTCTGTTGATGTTTCAACCAAGGGACGAGTTTATTTTATTTGTAATTCCCCCATATCCATATAAAACACTCATGATAGCTGATACAAAAGAAGTAAATTACATTTCACAGAAGATCTTTTTAATTAAAATGGAATGCTCAAAACACATTGCTTCGCTTCATGATGCTGTGACTGTGAGCTTGTAGATCGGCTATTTTCACTACTTCATAATTATATTTTTTTATTTATGGAATTTCTTAGATGTGTTTGCTTGATTGAAAATAATAATAGGCCTACATAATCATGCGGTCGATCGGTGAACTGATGCACAGAGGCATCATATAGCCTACACACTGGACCCATTGTAGGCCTACTAAAGGCCTAGCTATAGCCTAGCTTTTGTCTTGAAATAAAAGATAATTTGACAGACAACAGTTATTGCAGTCGGGGTTAGGCTATATTTCTTGCAAAATATTTTAAGACAACGGGTGTGCATAACCTATAACAAAGTTGCTTTCATACTAGCTTTTTATTAGTGAACTAAAACAATATTTGACAGATATGACTAGCTTATACATTTTACTTATGAATTGGAATGTTATATTATAGCAATTGATGCAACAATGATGTATGGAACACTAATGGAGAGACATGGCACGCATTACGCGTCGTGCGTAATGCCAGCCCATTTAATTGCGTTTTGCCATTGCCATATAGGGGCTTTTAAGCCGTGACATCATTTTGTAGGCAGAGGAGAATCTGCCCCCAGAGCATTTTCTGTCCCTCGCTATTTAAAAAAACAACGACTAAAAAATAAGACTAAAGTATAATTCTAACACTTTCCTTTCAACAACGAAGAGAAGAAAAATGTGTAAATAGTAAAAATAGAAAAAAGATTCACGGAAACTGGGGGCAGAAATTCTCCTCTGCCTACAAAATGATGTCATACTTAACAGCCCCAGTAATCAAAGCCATCAGCTGTAAAGGATCAGTCAATCAATTAAAAGTGTACCCACGTCCGTTTAGTTTGGCAGGTCCTGTGCAGGCTGAGTTTGAATCGTTTTTTACCGTCATATCAGACGGCGATTTATCTCCGACACAAATTGCCTATAGGCCTATATTGTAATAGCCTACAATAATTGGCTGGGATGTAGGCCTAATAGGCTATTAGGTCTACAAGTGTGATGATGTGAACTCTAAACGTTCCCATAATCCCTACTTGACGCAAAGCTATAATATTCATGTGATAGCCTACTCTATAATGTCAGGTCTAAGTTGTGGCATTTAGTAAATTATTTCTATTTGATACCAGTGACATGCATTCTGAGACTCTCTCAGAATGCATTGATTTAATCGAATCTTAAAAAAAAAAAAAAAAAAAAAAATTCTGCGCCTATTCTCATTTAATGTTCATACTGGCCTGGGATTGTTTTCTTAATAGGCCTATGATTGTTGAATGTCCATACAAAATGCACTTTGTATTTAGGCCTACTTTGAAATTTCAAAGTGGGATGTTACCAATGTGAGTAGGCCTACGTAAATGTAAGGAAATACATTTTTGGCCTATATCAAAGTGATGCTATTGTAAAGGAATACCAGCGGACGGGAGAGTCTGTTACCTTGTATAAATAGTCAGTCGTGGTCAAGCAATCAATATATCTGAAATGAAGAAACTGTTTGGAGGGAATGCTGGAGTTTCCGTTGACTGGTAATGAAGAATCCACGACCACCATGGTCGGCTGGAAAAAACGGCTTTCCGACTTTCCGGCTATTTTAGATTTCAGCCTATAGACTTCAAATTACACATTATTATTTGTCTAAAGTGGTAAAGCTACAACAAAACCCCTATCATAAGTAGTCTATGCCCTGTCAAACTCTTGTGAGTCTGCTGACACGGCAGCTGTCTGCTTCTGTTGCGTTCTATTTTCGCCTACAACAGTTACGCGCTGTGGGGGGGGGGGGGGGGGGTGTCAGAGCACCTATGTGAAATGAGCAGAAATAGCGTTAGCAGAAATGAGGCTTCCGGCGCCGGTCTCTTCAGAATAAGAGTACCCCTAAAGCCGTTGAAAACCGGCCATAATAATACATTATTTATCGCACTTTTGGTTTGAAGGCTGGAGCCTGGCATATTTCTGCCGGCTCCCAGACCGGAAACGTTCTTTCTGCTCAGCTCACTTCACTTCACTTCACGGACCTTGTACAAGCTGACAGCACGTTGAAATGCGCTGCGCTGTGAGCTTGTATGTCTTCTATTTTTAAATGCGCTCACAGCCATATGGAGACGCGCACACAGCAGACACGGAGTTTTCACGGAGATACAGTAATTTAAAGTTTACATAAAAAATTACATAATAATTATACAGTGCGTAATGATCATTGAATCATGGAATCAATGACTTACTGAACTTTGATGTTTTTTTCGGATTTCCAGGCTGTAATAAGCCACATGACATCCATAGTCTCTCTGCTATAATAAAGTATCCATTTTGTACTACATTTTGTAGCACTTGGTCAGATTTCATGCTAAATAGTGCCTAAATAGTGCCAAAGTAAACAAAAAGAGTAAGGCGCACTGTGCGTCTCCTCCCCTCCTCCACTCACTCTGAGCAGAGCGCAACAGCTGCGCATTCCATTCATTCCATTCAGACGGCAGACAAACTCATGTAGGTTTATATAACAAAGGATGAACTAAGCAGCCAACCAGGAACTAGAGCCTATTGATATGAATTGAGGTGATGATGTCATTTATTAATCCTTGGGTTTGCACTGGAACCTTGGTTTCCATGGGAATGAACGACACAAAACGTCAAAATGGCTTCTTCTTCTTCTATGGTTTACAAGCCTTACCACGGGGTTTGTGGAACCATCTGGTGATGGACTCAGAGTACTGTAGTGTGAATACAGCCCCCTGGAGTTGGTTGAGGTCTATTCTATTGAGATGCATGCACACACACAGATGTAGTGTAGATCCAGTGTAGTTGAATAAAGACAGATATGTTGAACTAATCATAAGATTGTTATACAATATTATATTATATAATATTATATAATATTATATTATATTATATTATATTATATTATATTACTTGTTAGAATTACTATTTTTTTTTTATTTCTTTTAGAGTAAAAACGCCTATTTTTCTCACCTGCATTTAGGGGAGAACTATGTGTACATAGCTTGAATTTATTTGTCCTTGGCCTTTCTATGTGTTTGGACAAGTAAAGTTCAACATTTCCTAGCTTCAATATCAGTTGATGAGGATATTTGTCCTTTTTACAAGTGAAAAAGGTGACTTTTTCAAATCCGTTTTTGTAAATGTAGTGTGTTTCTGGGTCAGATGCATTGCTATATTAGGTAAAATGAAAGAAATAATTGTTGGGTCATATAAATTGGGTTTTGCTGAATAAAAGGATACCAAGTATTGCTATGGAAAACATTTTCCAGTGTGGGATATAAAGACAGAATGAAAATCAGTAAAAAACGCCTAACATAGGCGATGTCATATATCACAAACGAGCCCTACAGTATAAAGGGGCAATTCTTGCCAGGAAAGAAGCATTTCTTCGACTCAGACCTTATCGCCAGGGTTGGCTTATAGCAGCTGTCGGTAGGACCATATATGGATTCTGTTAGTGTGGATCTCCTAACAGGGCATCATCTGGGATACAATCCCTTTTATGCCCATATATGGAGATCCCTAACAGAATCCCTTTCATGCCCATATATGGAGATCCCTAACAGAATCCCTTTTATGCCCATATATGGAGATCCCTAACAGCATCCCTTTTATGCCCATATATGGAGATCACTAACAGCTAACAGAATCTCTTTTATGCCCATATATGGAGATCCCTAACAGAATCCCTTTTATGCCCATATATGGAGATCCCTAACAGAATCCCTTTTATGCCCAATTTGCCCATATATGGAGATCCCTAACAGAATCCCTTTTATGCCCATATATGGAGATCCCTAACAGAATCCCTTGTATGCCCATATGCCCATATATGGAGATCCCTAACAGAATCCCTTTTATGCCCATATATGGAGATCCCTAACAGAATCCCTTTTATGCCCATATATTATGGAGAAATCCCTGCTCTGAGTATCTGACATCAGTGTGATGTCACCTGTTTATGCCCATATATGGAGATCCCTGCTCTGCGTATCTGGTTGCTATGGTAAACAGTTGGTTGCTAGGGTAAAAAAAAATGGTTGCTATGGTAAACAGTTGGTTGCTAGGGTAAACAGTTGGTTGCTAGGGTAAAACCATGGTTGCTAAGGTGGTTGCTAACGTACACTAACAGACCAGCAACAACAGACTGTTGCCACAGCAACGTACACAAAGGTTTGTGTACACATGTGGTGTGATGTCATACTGATGCGGAGATATGAGCAGGGCAAAGGTGTGACGTGTGACGTGTGACCGACGGACGGACGGACGGACGGACGGACGGACGGCCGGTGGAGGTTTTCATAGTAAACTGCTCCCTGACGGTCGCAATCAGCTCAAAATACATATATATTGCTTTATTTGACTTGAATTTCACCATTTCATGTTCATATGGACAACCTATTTTGACAATTTCAACATACAAAATGCATAGCTTAGCATCTGTGTGATTTTTACAAAGCCATAAACCTTATTTTCCATTTCCGATTTTTGTTATTTTTATGTGTTTTGTGGTTCAAAATGCCTTTATAGTATGTAAAAGTGAAACAATTATGGTTTGGTATTATAGCTGAGGTTCTCCTGAAAAAAATGGTACCACACATTAACACTTATTCAATGTGTTTTTTAAAGGAAAATGCAAAAACATGCAAAAACGGCCCAAATAGGCTTAGACCTATTTGGGTTAAAACCCAAGGACACATTGGGCTCGTCAGGACAGACCTGGTGAGAGTAGGATATTTGTTAGGATAAATTATGATACATAATTATGTTATTGGTGTATGAGTCTCATATGACCATATAAAGGCATAATATGAACTGAACGTACAGTATATAAGTTTGGTCGCATACTGTAGGTTCAGGCAAACTGATTAAAGGTCATAATAACTTTGAATGCCCTGAATATAATCATGTTTTGATATACTGTATAAGTCACGAGTGGTGGAAAATTACAAGCACTACGTGGCACCTTCTAACTGTTATTTCCTTGTTATGATATAGGAACGAATCAATGAGTTCCTACTACTTCCTTGTTATGATATGGGAACAAATGAATAAGTTCCACGACTTCTTACTGTCATAACTGTACTCTTTATATACATGTTAAACTTCCATTTTGGAAGAGAGAGAATTCTCGACCTGACCGCTATGGTTGGGGAGAGAGATTAGAACGCTACCACCAGGATGGCAGCCCACTGCTCTGTCTACCTTGTTTGTCTCTCTTCAATACAGCAATATAAGAAATATAGTCCTTTGGCTCTTTGTCTTATTTTAACTATGGATTTAGAGATCCATAATTTATTATTAAGTGGTCCTTCTCGAGTGGAAAAGCTGCGGTGCGTTTGACCAGCCAGCGGGGATTTGAGACCGGTACTGTACGGTCCCTCTCTCACCAGGGCTGGTCAAAGCGCTCCGACACGCTTTAAAATTACCAGCCAGATTTTATCTCTACATTGCTGTATTTTCAGACAAAGGAATTTTATTTGACAACAGTGTTATGAGTTTTCGATTAATGTGGAACCGCGTGGACCCCCAGGAGCAGCGGACCGTGTTGGACCGTCTTCCTTGAGGTTGGATACTCCCCCGGTCCTGGGCTGCATCTGGGATTTCCACGCTCGGCAAATTCCTAAGTGATTAAGATAAGTACATATTTACTAAATCCCTGTAACGTGTCGTGTCTTTGAATTTTGAATTAACGATGTTAATGTAATGATAATTAAGATAATTGTGAATTATGTGTTCTCCCTCCGTCGGAGGAGTCGGAAAGCTCCTAAATAATGTTTTGGTTTGACACGCGTCGTAAATTAAACCCTTATCTCTAGATACACATTGGTCGTAAAACTCTTTGTTTCTTCTTTGAAAGTTTAAGGGAGGTGTGCACAATCCCTAATCTATTTTTAACTATTTCTGGTTTGCTCTCGCTCTCTCGTTGTGATGAGGAAGCAGAGACAAATATTTCCATACTTTAACTTTTTTCGGTACAGTCGTTTTTGTCCACAAGTTGTTGTTCAACTTGTTCTTTTGTCAGTTTGTTTGGACCCTATGAATGGTCATTATTTGTTTGGCTTATAACCTAGGGCAAGTACTTCTAGTCGGCCTGAATTTAACGAGTACTTCTAGTCAGTTGCGGTTATAGCTTTTTACTGTTATGTCTGGACCATATGAATGGTCAGTATTTGTCAGTTTGTTACTGTTATGTTCACTGTATCGATTAATCTGTGTTTATTTGGGTCTCTCAGTTTCATGGCTTTGCGCCAGCCATTTGGAAAGTGAGAAACAATATTTTTATCTTTGACTATGTTACTGACCAGTTCTGTTTTCTGTAATATTAAATACTTTTAAGACGTTTTAAAATGTCTCTGAGAAATTAAAGTTAAGATTTAAGATTAAGAATAACTAACTAAAATTATTGATGCCTAAATTAATTTAAACTGTTGTAACTTTAAGACTTTAGAGCCTTCTATAGGACTATGGGTGTGTTTACAGTATCGATAATTCCCGTTTACTCTTATCTGTCCCTCACTCCCTTGCTGCAGTCGCGATGCAGGCAGGGGAGTCAGGAACTAGCCTAAATTAATATAATATGTTGTAACGTTAAGATTTAAAACCTGCTAGAGGATTCTGGCTGTGTATTATAGTATAATTTCATTTATATGATGAATGAGTTCTCTGTGAGAATGAATTTGCCGTAGGCTACTGTATGTGTGAGGGTGTGCACGATTTTTGGGGAAGTGCGTGTGAGTGGTGTTCTGAGAGAGTGTGCGGGCGTGCATGCCGCCCCCCCCCCTCCCTCATCTTGTCAACCCCCCCCCCCCCCCCTAACTCTGTGTCTCTGACCCAGTATGTGAGTGTGTGTGCACTTCTGAGTGCAGCGTATGTGTGCCTGTCTGAGAAACCACCTGGAGCCTTCAAGGTCAGATGGTCTGTGTGTGAGAGAATTGTTTTGGGAACATGTCTTGTTTAGACTTTCCTTTCTCCTATTTTTCGTAAACGTTCTGATTGTTTACTGTCTATGGTATTTTGTTTAATTGTCCTGTTCTTTTACTGTTAAGACTGCATTACCCATAAATCTCTGTTGGGAACGTCATGTCCCAGGTTACCATAACAACCAAATTAGACTCCATTGTTGAGAAGGACACAAGGTCGCTTCTCGCCCCTGAGGCGTATTACTTATCACTGACAGTTTCAACTGACTCCCCTGTGCCCAAGCTGCTACTGTACTGTACTGTAGTGCATGAATTAAAGATTTAAACAATTTAAATTATTTGATTTAACTTTTATGTCACAACTATAAGTTGTAACAAGAAGGGGAGTGTTTAATATATTTTAATTGTTTAATATATTTTAATTTTGATTTGATTTTAATTTATTTAATTTGGTTTTTCATTGATTTAAGATTTATTTGAAACTTAATTTGAAATATTTCTGTTTACATGGGCTTGAGACTGGACGGAGAGAGGAATGCAGAGTGTGGGGAAGGAGAATCGGGTCATCATCGAAAACCACCTGACTGAGATGGGGTGCAGACGAACCACGACCTGAGGCCCGGCCAGACCAGTGCACGAGCCAATCCACCGCAGCGGCACCAGTAAAATGGTGCCTGGTCGGTGAGTTTCTGTTGCACTGTTGAAATACAGCCATGTAGTACAAACGCTACCTGAAGTTCTGAACTAAATTGTTTTGGAAACAATAAACTGGCCAAAGGTTCTCTGCTCCGTAGGAAACACCTGAAAGAAGACGCAATCTAAGACCCAGAAGAACCCACAGCTTCTGCATGTCCTCACCGCCGTCTCTCCACTGCCCCACCGTCCGTCATCATCATCATCATCATCATCATCATCATCATCATCATCATCATCGTCATCATCATCATCCTCATCATCATCATCCGATCAATGGTCATCCGATCAACTCATATTTTCTTTTTTCATTTTTCATTCTTTATTCTTTATTTTTATCTGTTTATTCAATTTTAATTCTGTCTTCATTCATCTGTAAGAAACGATGAATGAAGGTGTCAAGTTTCTTTAACTTTAAGGATTTATTACAGTTCTTTAAAAAATATATATTACAGTCTTTTGAAAATTTGAATTTATAAATATTATTAAAGTCTTCATAATATTATTATTATTATTACCCTGATAAAATGTATAATATGGAGGTCATATGAACCTCATACAAAAATGAAGAGGATAGATTGTTAGGATAAATTATGATACATAATTATGTTATTGGTGTATGAGTCTCATATGACCATATAAAGGCATAATATGAACTGAACGTACAGTATATAAGTTTGGTCGCATACTGTAGGTTCAGGCAAACTGATTAAAGGTCATAATAACTTTGAATGCCCTGAATATAATCATGTTTTGATATACTGTATAAGTCACGAGTGGTGGAAAATTACAAGCACTACGTGGCACCTTCTAACTGTTATTTCCTTGTTATGATATAGGAACGAATCAATGAGTTCCTACTACTTCCTTGTTATGATATGGGAACAAATGAATAAGTTCCACGACTTCTTACTGTCATAACTGTACTCTTTATATACATGTTAAACTTCCATTTTGGAAGAGAGAGAATTCTCGACCTGACCGCTATGGTTGGGGAGAGAGATTAGAACGCTACCACCAGGATGGCAGCCCACTGCTCTGTCTACCTTGTTTGTCTCTCTTCAATACAGCAATATAAGAAATATAGTCCTTTGGCTCTTTGTCTTATTTTAACTATGGATTTAGAGATCCATAATTTATTATTAATATTATAAGGCTATTATAAGGCCAGTCGACTCGCCAAAAATCCAAGTCGACAAATTCGCGGGACATGTTGCCAAAGTCAGGTCGCCAACCAGTCGCGGACATCTCGCAAAATTCCTGAGTCAGCTCGCCAACCAGTAGGGAATATCCCGTGAATGATACACGTACATGACAGCTCCCAAAACGAATTCAAATCACAAAATAAAATGAACAAGACTGCACCTCTAACGAGGAGCAAACTTGCGCCTTTTATCAAGGTAGTCTCCAGGGCGGGGTTGCACCAGCTGTTACTAAGTTATAACGTAGCCTAGTTGTAACGTAAATGGCTTCTAAGTCAAGACTTACGCATTACTAAAATGTCAGGTGTTGCACCACACAAATTAGTTCTAACGTATCTCTAAGTAACAACTAAATATTTACACCACCCCTTGGGCAGCACTAAGTCTTTACTAAGTAACCTATCTCTATTGATTGATTGATTGAAGACTTTATTAGAAGTTTGCATAGGAAAAGGTACAGTTTCATGACGGTACAGTTCACTGGTACAAGGTCTACTAAAAGGAGATCCATGAAAAGACTAAGCTTATTTCCACTGGAAACCATTGAAGTATCTCATATAACATTGAATGACAGACAAATAGAACACAGTACTATGCAGTAGATATGTAAAGAAAAACAAAATAGAAGACAGTAAGTCAAAACAAACAGTATAAAGAAGGGGCAGGGGAGGGTAGGGTTGGGCTAGATTCTTTTTTACCAGTTGCGAACGGCTGCTGCCTGTAAGTGGTTTTTCAGGGCAATTTTAAAGGATGCTAGTGATCCACACTCCTTTGTGGCCTTCGGTAAGGCTTTCCACATTTTGGTGGTATAGCAGAAAAAAGAGTTTGACCCTTTGTTGGTTTTGACTCTGGGTTGAAAGTGATCTGTGGCGCTGCCTCTGGTGTTGTAATTATGGACATCCTTAATGTTTATAAAGTATTTTGACAGGTACTTGGGTATCATAGTGGTGTAGTGTATCTTGTACACCAGGCCCATTGCAAGTTGCTGTACTCTGTCAACTACTCTGAGCCACCCCACTCTTAACTGGTGAGTAGCGGTGAGGTGAGTCTGATAGGGAAGTCTAAGCAGGACCCTAATTAGTTTATTTTGGGCTGTTTGTAGTTTAGTTTTCAGGGCTTGTGGGGCGTCACAATACCATACGTGGACTCCGTAGTCAAAGAGGGGCTGGATTATTGCACCAGCTATGGTCTTCAGTGTGTTGGAATTGACCATCGGGGCGATCCTCTGTAGGAAACGAGTTCGTTGGTTGATTTTATTTATTACTTTAGAAGTCATCTTTTCACTGGAAAGATTAGCTTCAAGGATACATCCTAAGTAAGAGATTTCGTTTTTTCGTGTTATGACCTTGTCACCCACTTTGATTGTGAAGTTATCAACTTTTTTGAGGTTATGATTTGATCCAAAGAGGATGGACTCTGTTTTACCCAGGTGAATTGATAATTTGTTGTCGTTAAGCCATGTGCAGATCTTACTTAGTTCAGAGTTAAGTGTCTTCTCAACCTGCAAGTGGTCCTTGCCCGAGACTAGGAGAGCCGAGTCATCCGCGAACAGGAACAGGTTGCAGTCACAAGCAGATGCCATGTCGTTCACGTATATTAGGAACAACAGAGGTCCCAGTATGCTACCTTGAGGAACACCACAGTTTACCGGGAGGGGGGGGGACAGGGTACCGTTAATCTCCACCACCTGTTCCCTCCCCACCAGGTAAGACTGCATCCACCTCACTGCTGCGCTGTCAAGACCGATGGCTTTTAGTTTCTCAATCAGAATAGAATGATTTACGGTGTCAAATGCCTTCTGGAGGTCCATCATGACCATGCCGCTATATTTGCCGTCATCCGCTTCGCGTTTGATTTGGTCAGTCAAATAGAGAAGGCATGTGTCAGTGGAATGAGATTTTCTGAATCCAGATTGGAACTCGTAAATCAGATTATTCTCATCGAGATATCTTGCTATCTGTTCGTAGACTATTTTCTCCATGACTTTGGATATGGAGCTAAGAATGGAAACGGGACGGTAGTTTCCAGGGTCTAGTTTGCTACCTTTTTTATGCAGGGGGGTTACTTTTGCTAGTTTGAAGTCCTGTGGGACATGACCCTGTTCGATGGAAAGGTTAATTATGTGGGTAATTATTGGAGCAATGGTGGCGGCTGAATCTCTGAGAAATCTAGCTGGAATTTTATCAAGGCCAGTGGCCTTGTGTTGAGGTAGGGCACTCAGTTTTTTAAACACTTCATCAGTTGTCACTGTGGCAAGTTTAAAACTGTCTTTTCTGACGCCCAGTTTATTGTAGAATTTCTTAACAAATTTTACACCATACCGCCCAGATGGGGCGACCAGTTTTTCAACCAGCGAACGGGCCACGGTGGTAAAGGTTTCGTTAAGATGGGTAGCCACTTCACATTTGTCAGAAATGAGAGCGGTGTCCGTTTTGATGTTTATGCTGTGGCCTATGGTTTTAGGTTTTAAGCCTAATGTGTTGTTAAGCAACTTCCATAGGTCTCATAGGTCTCATAGGTCTCATAGGTCTCGGCCATATGGGAGTAGAGCAACTTCACTACTAACGTGGCAGACAGCATTATATCGGCTATTTAATTATTCAACAATGAAACGACCCATCTGTTTAAAACATACATTAAGCCCTATAGCCTATATATTTCGGCCATTTGAAAATAGCCGATCTACAAGCTCACGATGTGTCTGCTATTAATAGAGTATTTCTATATTGCAGGATTGATACTTTTTTAATTCATTTGAGTAAGTAAGGTGCCCAACTTTTCTATTTTAACCAGTTATAATAACATAAATGCTTGTCTGTCATGTGTCACAAACCAAACAAACCTTTAAAATCGGATTAACATTTGTTGAATATTCAGTTATGTTGATAGCGAGGCTTGCCCATACCAATATCAAATATTGAAAAAAGAAACATAACATTGTCTGGGGAGATTACAAAAGCCAGAGTATACATTAAAATGACCACAAAGTGAAATACCCCTTTAGGGCACGGTCACACCGGAATAATATTCTACCTTCAATGATCTCACCTATAATATTCTACCTACAGTATAACACTCAATGATGATGTGCCCCATGGTCTGGGGCCTTAGGGTTTTTTCGTGCTAATCAGTCTAAAAGCGCCACATTTTGCACAGATGTATCCCAGGGCATTCTCTAATGATTTAGCTAGGGCGCCCGAGTCAGCGACCTTCGGCGTCGTCACAGAGGCCAAAATACAGGAGGAAAATACCCTGAAATAAATCTGCTTTAAGTAGGATGTAGGGGTTTGTCATGATTCTGAATCCATTGCAAGCATTTGTTTTGCACAAAATACATTCCTTGGGCTATAAATAGCCCCGCAAAACACCCACAAAACGATGGTTTAGCGATGAGTCATCACTTTTCACAGTTTTGTGGGCGTTTTGTGGGCCCTAAGGCCTCCAACTACCAGCTAAGCATCAGAAGATGTTTCACTACAACAGAGTGGATTCTGCCAATGCATTTCAATGGGAATGCAGTGGATCTTTGGAGAAATCCGCAGATTTCTCCAAATTCTACTCCATTCCTATTGAAACGCATTGGCGGAATCCACTCTCATAGGTAGAATTCCTATGCAAACTTCTAATAAATAAAGTCTTCAATCAATCAATCAATCAATCAATCAATATCATTCCGGTGTGACCGTGCCCTTAATTTAATGAACAAAATCTTGTATTAGTGGTTTTACAGAATTATCTTGCCATACCTACGGTATGATGATCATCATACCTGATGATATCAAAACCATATAGACCACTATATCATTGTATCACCCATTTGCATTCAATCATCACTGGAAAAATTAGCATTTGTCCATATTATAATCACTTCACTAAACTGATAGTCTGAAAAGAGAGGTGTGGAGAATTAGATGAATATTCAAATATTTTATTATGACCATTTATTACTCACAGAATTGTGGCAGGTGTACGGTATAAAACATTTAAGAAATAAATGGTATACATATAGATACAGCAGAACAAAAGTTCAATATTTACAAAATATCCATCTATTACTCAATACAATTTGAAAAACAAAAAAAAATAAATGTTCAAGGTGGTACAGGTATGAGTAGTAAGGTAGTCTTAGTAGGGAAGTCCAGATATCATCATTTAAGTAGAGGGACTAATTCGTAGAGGCCATAGTGGTAGGAAATATTTAAAAAGGCTTCATTGCTTGGCTAGTTCAGTGTATTAAACACCAACATGTTTTGGTAACACTGGCCTTCATCAGGGAAAACATAATGAACACATACACAGGTGGTATAAATGGGGTTACAGCTCAATGGGCTTAACTACAAAATGTTTACTTTCAATGATATTGTCATCTGCCCCTCCTCCACCCTTTCCATTTCACCTCAACATGGTCTACTCTAGATACAACCACCAAATGTCTTAATTTTCGACTCAACTGTAAGAATTAGCACCTGGGCTTCGTGGTTGGAAATGGAGAATATTCTTAAGGAGATTCTTTGAATGGATTTCTATCTCAATCGGTAGCGCAGCTGCTGACACCAGTGGTTTGAGTTTTACCACATCTACCTACTTCGGTATAGCGATGCAGTAGCTAAGAATGCATCGCATTGAAACGGATAAGAGAGGAGACACCTAGTATATTACATTGGATGAACAAGCTTTGTTCATATGCCACTGGAAAAGATCACATACACAATCTGAAAAGTACTCCTCCTTCTTTTCATCACTTAGATACATAGAATGTATTCATCCTTAGTTTAAAAAAATGTGGACTGTAGATACAACTGAATGTCTGTTCATTGACCCTAAATGCCCACGAAAAAAGCCTATTAAAAATAAATTACGATTTCATGCTGAGGGTTTTCTTTAGGCTAGTCAATGCATCAATGTAGACTATGCCTCTCCAGCTGTCAGGGATTTTTGCTGGAAGTGCACCACAGTCCTTTGCTATTTTGTCATTGAATTTGAGCATCACATACTTCCAGTAGTCTGTGGCCTCTGTGGAACCTGTAGCAAAATTCCATTTGTTGTAGAGTGTATGGGAGTCCCTTGACTGACTACTTGTTAGACTGACAGTTGATGTTTTCACCCCAGAGAAGGAGCATGTTTCTGTCTGCAACATCTTTGAGTCTCTGATGCCATTGAGACCTTGAGGGCGATGAGCAGAGGAAAAGTGTTCACTATGAATTCTCCCTCCAGCTTCACACGGAGCACTGCAGAAGGGACATTGTTCTCTGCAGCCAAACAGTTGATTTAACAACTGAGGTTTGAATAGTAGATGTCTTAATCTCTTTCTGATGTCTACCCTCTTGTCAAATTCATCTGAGAGTAATCGCTCCATTTCAGTCACATGTTCTGTCATAGAGAGAGATAACTGATCTTTGTATGCCATGTCCAGAATCATGATGGAATCGAGAGCATTCTTCGGGAAGTGAAGCTTCTCCCCAAGTTCTTTGCAAAGAGACTGAAAGAAGGATTGCACATCCCTGGCAGTGTGCTCCCTGGCAGTGACGCTCACCCTTGGTGAGCGTCTGACTTTTGAAATGGCAGTTGTGATCATTTTGACTATCTCAGTGAGATGTTTCTTTTCAAACTTCTTCAGGCAGGGATTCTCCAAAAGCTTCCCCTCAAGTTGATCCACCAGCCAGGTCTTTAAGAACCTCTCATAGTTATGTATGTATTGCTTGTATTTCTTGTAGTCTTGTTTGTCAAGAAGCTGTTTTAAAATAGAGTACTGGAGTACTCCTTGTTGTTGGCTGAAATCCTCTGACCCTGCATTAATCAACATTTCCTTTACAACATCAGGAGCAGTTCTCTTGGTCACATAATCTATTACAGCTGGCTGCAAACACAGCTTGACAAAGTCCTTTGCTTTCTTCTGGCACTGGTCTCTGCCATTGAACCTGCCCATGAAGTCCTCAAAGTAATTCTTCTTCCATGTCTGAAGCAACAGCTGTGGGTTGTTTTTAGCAACAAAATCATTGTGCATCTTCTGAAATTTAACAGCTGCAATGCCACAGATGTGCTGTTTGAGACCTATTTCTGTTTCTTCACTGAGTTCCAGTTTCTTTCGTTGTTGGAATGATTTATCAATCATCTTTAACAAGTCTTGGATGTGGGTTTCAGAATAGTCGCCTTCCTTTTCCACAATCTCTGTTATGAAGGCATTACACTCATCGATGATCCCATCACAAAAGTCTTGCTGTTTTTTCCTGTGATAGTCCGGATTTCGATGCTTCATAAAACCACCAGCCTTCTCCCGCCAGCCACCAGACTCCACAACAAATGCCTTTCTCGCACATTTCTCCAAAGTCACTTCATCTACCCGACTGTTGATGTTATGCTGGCTGGATAGATTGTCCCTCAATGTGGCAGATACCTCCTGGAGAACATCTCGCATTTGGAGTTCTTCGGAGTTGATCTCACAATCAGAAACAGCTTTATTCCAAACATTTTCAAACTCTTGTTTGAGCGTTACATCTGAAAAGGCTGATTGATTGTTCATGTAATGACTCAGAAACTCCAGGATCTTCTTTTCAAGTAAATAGGCCTGTGAACCTTTAATGTTGTCGGCTTCATGCTCCACTTCTTTGCTTTTAAATGATTTCTGCAATTTGCTTCTCACTTTTCCTTCAGTGTCTTGTCTCAGTTCTCTGGCCATCAAGGAAAACTCCTCCCTAAACATCTGAATGAAACTGGCACGACTATCTTGCTTTTTAAGGTATTTGTCAAGGTTTTCTAAGATTTCCTTTTCTGACAATTCAAGCAACTCTTTCGCACGCCTCAGCATATCCTGTTGCACTGAAATTGTATCTGTTTTGTTGGAAGCGCTGAACTGTTTTTCACAATTCTCCACCCATGTGTCAATCTTTGAGTTGAATGCCCATTCCCAACTTTTGAATGCAGTGCTCAGACAAGTCCTGAAACTGAAGGAATTGTTATTTTTAACTGAATCCCATAGTTTTTTTGTCAACTTCAGAAAATCTGTTACATCTTCTGTTTTCTGGCATCTCTGGATGTCTTGAATCAATTTCTTCTTAAATTCGTAGACAGCTTCACTATATCCAATACTAACTGGAGCCATTGGTGGGAGTCCATACCAGAGCCCTGGTATATAACTGCAGCTGGTATCTAAGTCAAAATCCATCACATCTGTGAACTTGGTGATGGTGTCATTGTTTTCCATTTTGGCAGCTGCCACAGTCATTTCATCCAACTGTTCCAGCAACTTCTTCCTCTCTCTTATGTTGCCATCTGTAGATATAAGTGGGACATTCTGATGCACAAAATGGCACTTTGGTTTCTTCACAACCTCTCTCATCCCAAGGAAAGTGCGAACCACAATCTGCAACATGTCCTTCATCTCTGCAAAGGCCTCCATCGTCATGTTGATAACTGTGATGTCACTGAGTCCCACCACCAAGGTTGCCAGTTCATTGTCATGTTCATGACTCTCGTTTTGTTCAGCCAGCTCTGGGGCCTTTAGTCCCTCTGTGTCAATGATCAGGACAAAGTCACATTTCAGCTCCTCTCTGACTTCTTTGTTGACTTTGATCAGCTGCATGAAGGCACCTCGTGTGCATCTTCCACTGCTAACAGCAAACTGAGCACCAAACATGGTATTAAGGAGCGTGGATTTCCCTGTGCCTTGGACCCCTAACACTGTAACTACCTTGATCTTGCTGTTTGATTTCACATGCGAATGAAGACATGTAAGTACATCTGTTATCCACTTGAGCGGGATGTCCGAAGCATCTCCATCTACAAGTTCAATTGGGTGACCTTCCAGCAGCATCTCTGCATATAGTAGAGGAAGTCTTTTGATTTGTGTCTTTTGAGGACAGTTTTCTAAGACAGAGTGTTCTGAATTGTAGAACTCATACAGTTGGCCCAGTTCACGGAGAAAATGCTCGAGCCCCAAAGAGCATTCCGATATTTTTTGGTCCAAGCCGGAAATGTCTTTTTCCTGGCAAAGATCTTTGTACTGTGCCTTCAAATCCAACAGGTTCTGTCGAGATAAGTTGTCTAGGTTGATTTTCATCCATTTCAGAAAATATGATCTTTCTGTGTTTGATCCTAATATTGCACTGATGAAGCATTCCATTGTGTCTGTAATTTTGAAACATTTCCGTGTCTTCCTCAGTTCCTCTTCCCTTGTCTTTAGAGAGCTTATATCTTGGTATCCAGCTTTGCGTTTTTCTTTATCTATAAGGGAGAGCTCCCTCAAGATTCCTTGTAACGGTAGATGTTCCTCTTTGAAATTCACTGTGTCTTTCGTTATTCTTCTGGTGATTTCATCTGCTAGCCATTTGGCTTTCCTACACTCTTCACTGGCCTCATCTACCAGTATCCCATGGTGTTGAGCAACATTAGCCATGTCTTCGATTGTCACAATATTTGGATTGTTATCTGTGATGTTATTAACAGATGAGATCAGGATATTCACAAAGTTTGCGTCGTGTTGCTTTTTCTTGACGATCATTTTGATTGACTTGCTGCTATCATCAAATGAGGGCCGTCCTCTTATGGAGTTTCCGAAAGCATTTCTCTCTCCACTCATAACAACAAAATACTGTGTTCTTTCGTTTTTTCCTTTCAGGGCACTTAGGGCGGCCACATAATCATCACTGAAAATGTAAACTGCAGCTGATGTCTTACAGAGAAAGGAGAACTGTTTGTCAAAGGACCTAATGTCTCCCCTTAGGTTTGCCACAGCCACAGGTTTATGAAAGACGTCTATGGTTTTGTTCCCACACGGGAGGAACCAGCTGATTTCAACTAGACCATCTGATATCTTTCTGGAGGCATCATCACAATCCATGTCGCGATGGACAAATGCATTGTTAAGCATCTTGTTCAAAATCTGATACTTGCCTAAGCTGTCCTTTCCTAGACTTACAAAGGAAACCAATGGGATTTTAGAGGCCACAAGACTTTCCTCAACAAATGACTCAGACGATGTGCATGGTTTGAACTTCTTAACAAGTTCTCGCATTGGCCAAAGCATTAGCGTAGTTTCTTTTGTATCGCAGTTTGGCAGTAGGAGAGGAACAGCAAATTGACACATTGCCATTTTCTGGACCATCTCCTGTTGCAGAGCACTATCTGAGCACAGAAACAGTGCAGTTGTGAGATCCAGTGGGTTGATAGCATTGGCTTTGTTGCTCTCAGATTCTATTTTGTCACCACTGCCTAGCTCAAAAATGTAGTTGTCTTCTTCTGATGTTACACACCTAACACTCCTAGCATCTACATTTGCTATCATGAGTTTCTTTAAAAATGCCCCTGGAAGTGATTGCATTGAATGAAGTGGCTCATCTGATGTAGTATTGTGGTTTATCTCAAGAACACTACTTAATTTGAGTTTGAGCTCATAATGTTCTTTCAGTCCTGCACTGGATAACAACCCCATAAGACAGGATTCTGTGAAAAGACAAAGAGAGAATGTATAAAAAGACAGCCTTTAAAGCTGATATACATTTAGCTTTCTGCTGATGTGAGCAGATAGTTGGTGATTGCTTATTTTAAACAATGCTCCCTAAATAAATAAATCTATAGGGGTCGGAGTCTGCCTCCAAAATGTTTCTTTTATCTGTGAAAAGCTCTATCATCGGTACCAATCAGGGTGCCTCTCTTTTGGATTGGTTAGACCTGTATGTCAATCAATTGACAGATAACAGAATAGTTTTGGAGGCACACTGCGGCCTCTAGAAGTGTCACAGAGACTATTATTTCTTTAGGGAACATTGATGAATATAATAAAATAAAACTAGAAAGAAGCAATTCTGGGAAATTGCAAGTGTGGTTGCACAGGTGAGTCGCGAGGAATCCACTGGGAACTGAATTCCGTCTTACTATTTATATTATATATTGTGATGTCATGTGAAGTATGACAACACAATTTCACCAAAGTTGCACGCTGTGTTTAGTTCAAAACTGACCAATTCTGCAAACTTTGGAATCTTAGCCAATCAGGATAGAATATGAGAAATCAGACATGTGGATCACATGACTGTAGAGATCTGTCTTCCGATTGCGTGAGTTTTGGACAAAATCTGAAGGACTACTGAAGGACTACTGTCAAAAAGTTTTGAAAAACTCACACTCATAGTGGTGCTAGAACAGGCCGATGTGAAAAATGTGGGGCAGAGGTTCTGACAGTTTGGCAGTGACCGGGCCAACGGCACCAAAGATTAGTGGATGGACGGATGGACACACACCAACGGACAGACGGACAGCGGGCAAAACATAGTCTCGGCCATGCCTTTCGGCCTGGCGGGGACAAAAATAAAAATAAGCAATCACAAAAAAGATCTGCTTATGTCAGCAGAAAACTACCCGTATCAGCTTTAGGGATACCATATACAGTTAATTTATTTATTTAGGCTGGAAAGTTCCAAAATATATATATATATATGTATATATATATATATATATATATATATATATATATATATATATATAGCATATACTGTACAACTATAATAATGCATAGTATTGTAATGCAGAATTCTTACTTGTGCTTATGGCTTTAGACACAGGTGCACTCTCGTCCCCATCTGGCAGCACAGTTGAGACACTGATATTGTATTCAGTGTCAGGTTCTAGCTCAGAGAGTGTTCTGCTACAGCTTTCAGTGTATATAGTCTTGGGCTCTGCGTTAGGGATGCCATAGGAAATGACAAAATGCTGTTGGATTTGGTCCATTCTGGGAGCCTTGGTCCATCTCAGGGTTACAGAGTTTGAATTCAGATGGTCAACAATCAAGTCTTTTGGGGCTGGGATCTCTAGATAAAAAATAGAACAAATATAGTAAAAGCAGCAAGCACTTTCTATTTATAATAACACAGATGACTAGATTATGCATTAAGGGACCATAACGGTGGTTTGGTATCTCTAACCCATTGTCTGCAGCTCACAGTATTGTCTAATTGATATTAGGCGACTGCCTCTATTTTCCATTAGTGTTTTTTCTTAGTTTTGACTTTGTATTATTCTGTTCTTAAAAAGTGCCATATGCTGTAGAAATAAAGTAATATGTGGCCAAAACTAGACAATGGCATGTATTGACACCACACCGGCATGGTCCTTTAAAGGTTGATGTACAACATATCAGATTAAACCTTTACTTACCTGTGAAGTAAGAATCCGTCAACCAGACACTTTTAACTTTGTTTGCTTCTGTGGCCACAGCAAAGTCATATTTTCTTCCTAATTTAAGCTCATTGATTTCAATTTGGCACTTATTTTTGATCTTTAAACTTTTTTGCTCTTCGTCACATTTCCAGACTATTCTGTACTGCTTAGGCCCATCCAGTCCCTTAGGAGGTTCCCAGGTAAGGTTCACACTGCCTGTTTTCAGCGGCAGGATCTTGAACCAACCAGGAGGGGGCAGCACTGGTGAAGGGGATTTCAGACAACATGACACATTAACATCATAGCAGTCATCATAACCATAACCTATTCAAGTGTATCACACAACAAACAGAACAGAACAATATGTAAAGTTGAATTCCAATTGAGAGTCAAATGTATGCAGCATTGCTTGGCAATATTATGGAGATATTCAGAATATCTGCTCAGAAAGATTAGGATCAATACTTACCGGTACCATCATCCAGTCTGGCTGAGCTTTGGTATTGCCCTCCACCTGAAGCCTATGGCAGCATAATGAGAACAGGCGGTCATAATCATTATTGTGATAGGTAGACACATTTGTAATGACAAAACATGTTTAAATACTTATTGCCAATTCAACCTGTTGATGTATACTACTGTACACAATATTTTTTAATGATTTACATTTGTACCTGTACCTGATTATAGACCAAGTCATGTCCTTTGTGAGTTGTTTGTGAGCAAACACCACAGATCTCTATGCGGTCAGTCTTGCAGTAGTATTCTAGAGGTATGTGATAATGCAGGCAGCGTTTATCATCCACCTCTCTGGTTACATCCGCCAGTTTATGTCTCTGTAGAGCAGGATTGCTGTAGTGTGGTTTTACATCAATCTCACACAAGGAGAGATTGCAGGTCAGACAGATCTTCACAGCTTTGTTGTCTGAACATATGGCACACGTGACCTCTTTTGTCCTGTAGTTTGTAGAAAAAATATTTAACTTTGTTTTTATTAAATTGTATTTGTGTGGTTTGAGCTAAATAGCTTTTCTTTTCTTACTGAGTGTCATGTCTTGTGTGTGTACAACATAAACAGCTGTAAAGGTCGGGATAGGATGTACTGCTTACCCTTTGTCTTGTGGAAATGGACTCGCATCTGATTGATCTGAACATACAGATAACCTAGAGGGTAAGTAAATGTATTTATATAGCACCTCTCAGGCTCTCACATACAGTGAAAAAAGAAAAAAGAAAGGCAAAACAAAGGTAATTAAAAAAGACAGTTTAAAATAGTAGCGTTTTGAGGTTGTTTTTAAAATTTTCAACAGAGGCTGCATCTCTCAAGGCTTGTGAAAGAGCATTCCAAAGTTTAGGGGCTACAGCTTGAAAGGCCCTGACATCTTTGGTTTTTAAGGTAGACCAGAATGACATTTTAAGTATAAATAACACAAAACACTGAGAGCAAATGATGCCAAGTTTCTTACTGTTCAAGATTGGGAAAGGGATCTCTTTGACACAAATCCACAGGGTAATTGAATCTTGATGTAGGACCAGACTCTGTATTCCACCTGTACAACAGTTAACACACTGACTGCAGTTCTATGCTTTATTCAATTACAGACATCACAACATGAGAAAAAGACCATCAAATCATCTCAGATTAACAGAAACAATTGTGATTTTGTGTATTGTTTCAGAATCTCACCCATATTGCGATACATGGTACTTGAATTGTGATGGATGGTCAGTGGTCATTGATTCATAATCAGGAATTCTTTTCCCTTCTTCAGCCAACCTTTAGGATATTGACAGATCATTATTACAAAGTACAGTAATAGCTGTCCCAATTTTATGTTTCACTGTACATAAAGTGAAGTCAACCTACCAGGCAGTGAGACATAAAATGTGATAGCCCTTGTTGTTTAAACAATAAAATACTACTACTATTGAAGATATCTCGCCAATATTAGGAGGATCATACACAAACTATGGTTGCCAACTACCTGAAATTCAAATAAGAAAAAATACAAAAAATAAGGTATGCCCAGAAAAAGTACAGCTTTTGTTTATTATATTAACCACTTGAAACCCAACATAGCCAAAAAAGCAGATCTACAAGCACATCACAACACAAATCTTTCTGGGCAAAGAGATTTAGAAAAAAGCGATCCAAGTACAGCGACAACTCAGGTCCAGTTTATATTAATAAGGCAAGAGATTCAATATCTAACCTTTCAACAGGTCCAGCAAAGTGAATAGGGAAGTCCATTGATCTGTCACTCCTAGAAGGGTAAGCAGAGTCCCTAGACTCTCCTCTCATCTCTAACCTGGGAACACATAAACAGACATGTTTACTTTAGTAAAAGTATTTCCAACATCATATCACTGACTGTCTATTATGCAGTGGTAGAAATAACAAGTAGGCTACATTTACTCAAGTAAGTCTGCACTAAAGTACTTTTACTTTACTTGAGTATTTCCATCATGAATAATTACATGTCAGAGGCAAATGTTGTACTTTTTACTCCATTACAATTATTTGAAAACCTGAATTTCTAGTTGCAGATTTGGATTATTATTGTTTTTAATGCATTAACCACATAAGCTATAGTTTATTCTGCTATTCGAAAATATAGCCACTCTATACAATCTATGATATTGTAGGCTATTTCTGAAATAGGATTGATAAGATTGACCATTCATAATGAGTACTTTTACAATGATACTTTGATGCCAATGTCTTTGTACTTTTTCCCAAGTAAAGGTACTTTTACTTATTTTCCTTAAAGCGGTATTCCACTTTCAAAAAACTTTTGGTCATTTCATCGTTTAATCAGGCTTTTATTGAATTTAATTGTTGAATTGAATTTTTGTGGAAATGAAAACAATTAAATTCAATAATAAATTATAGAACAATAAATTAATATGGTTATCGAGAAAACACGGCCAGCTCACGTATTAGGAGGGTGTCAGAAGTCATCGGAAAAAACATCTGTATTTTTATTAATCTACCATGGTTAAAATTGAGTTTGAAGTTACAATGGGTTTGTAGGATAGATATATTCCAGTGGATCAAGTGTATCTGATATAATGAATATCAAATATCTAATTCATTAATCAAGCAACTTAAACACTGTCTGGGGTGTTCACAAAAGCCTGATTAGACGTATTTCTTCCACCTCTGCTATTATAACTGTTTGACAAAAAACATGTCAAAATGACATGACAAAAACTAAAAATGTGAACACACAAGTCATTTTTCAGGAAAAAATTAAAACTCATCCAAAACAAAGCTATATGATATTTCTTAATCATTTCACCCAAAACTGTTATAACAATTTATACTATTAACATAAAAATAACACTGTCTGTCACTTATGTAACATAAGAGGTCACAAAATCAATGTGAACTAGGCTAAAATAATTGCCTATTTTGGCCCATTCATACTAGGGAGATAGGCCATTATACTAAAAGGTCTGGGAACAGCATGATCCTTTTCAATTAGGAGATTTACCAGAGGTGGCCAGTGTCATGACTCATGAGGAGCTGCCTTAGGCAAAACATATTATTTCCCCCAGAAAATGACTTAGGAGACCATTTAAGAAGGTGACGATACAGTATCACTGTTCCCAGTACTACAGTATATCAACCAGGATGACCACTATTTTAAAATCATGTGGATGCTCATCTGTCAAACCTCTGTTCTGTGGAATGGTGTCCATCTCTGAAGTTCATGCCTCCACTCTTGGACCTGTCACTTTTCATAGAGAGACTTCTGGGTAGAGAAGAAACTGGGCTCTGCAGATGAACCCTGGTAAAAAGAGAGTTATGAACATTACTTTTGTTGTTGCAGTTTCTTTTATTAAATGCAATTGTGAACAATAGCCAAGTAAGATAATGTATCCATTGGCCAATCATAAGGTTCACTGTGGCTCAATATTTAGTGGGAATATAATATCAAGCAAGCACACCCATGTTCTCTTCACATGTTATTTATTCTGCCCAAAGCTCCTTTCTCATATACTTTAGGCTTGAAGTGGTTAATGTATACATTTGTAATAATAATCAATCTACAAAGTAACTAGTAACCAAAGGTTTCACATAAATGTAAGCTAGTGGAGTAAAATTACAATATATGTATCCGAGATGGAGTGGAGTAGAAGTAAAAGTATTGGAAATTGGAAATACTCAAGCAAAGTACAAATACCTCAAAATTGTACAAAAGGTACAGTATACTTAAAGGGGAAGACCACCCATTTTCAATATTGAACTATGTCATTAATATACCTTAATACAAAAAAAGTTCCCCCCCTTCTGTGTTGCCTAGAACTGGAGGATTGATTTTGGGGTTTGTATTGTAAAGTACAACTTGATGACATCACACCATTGTACTTCACAATACAAACCCCCAAATCAATCTTCCAGTTCTAGGCAACATAGAAGGGGGGGAAGACATAAAATGTGATAGCCCTTGTTGTTTAAACAATAAAATACTACTACTATTGAAGATATCTCGCCAATATTAGGATCATACACAAACTATGGTTGCCAACTACCTGAAATTCAAATAAGAAATAATACAAAAAATAAGGTATGCCCAGAAAAAGTACAGCTTTTGTATATTATATTAACCACTTGAAACCCAACATAGCCAAAAAAGCAGATCTACAAGCACATCACAACACATCTTTCTGGGCAAAGAGATTTAGAAAAAAGCGATCCAAGTACAGCGACAACTCAGGTCCAGTTTATATTAATAAGGCAAGAGATTCAATATCTAACCTTTCAACAGGTCCAGCAAAGTGAATAGGGAAGTCCATTGATCTGTCACTCCTAGAAGGGTAAGCAGAGTCCCTAGACTCTCCTCTCATCTCTAACCTGGGAACACATAAACAGACATGTTTACTTTAGTAAAAGTATTTCCAACATCATATCACTGACTGTCTATTATGCAGTGGTAGAAATAACAAGTAGGCTACATTTACTCAAGTAAGTCTGCACTAAAGTACTTTTACTTTACTTGAGTATTTCCATCATGAATAATTACATGTCAGAGGCAAATGTTGTACTTTTTACTCCATTACAATTATTTGAAAACCTGAATTTCTAGTTGCAGATTTGGATTATTATTGTTTTTAATGCATTAACCACATAAGCTATAGTTTATTCTGCTATTCGAAAATATAGCCACTCTATACAATCTATGATATTGTAGGCTATTTCTGAAATAGGATTGATAAGATTGACCATTCATAATGAGTACTTTTACAATGATACTTTGATGCCAATGTCTTTGTACTTTTTCCCAAGTAAAGGTACTTTTACTTATTTTCCTTAAAAGCGGTATTCCACTTTCAAAAAAACTTTTGGTCATTTCATCGTTTAATCAGGCTTTTATTGAATTTAATTGTTGAATTGAATTTTTGTGGAAATGAAAACAATTAAATTCAATAATAAATTATAGAACAATAAATTAATATGGTTATCGAGAAAACACGGCCAGCTCACGTATTAGGAGGGTGTCAGAAGTCATCAGAAAAAACATCTGTATTTTTATTAATCTACCATGGTTAAAATTGAGTTTGAAGTTACAATGGGTTTGTAGGATAGATATATTCCAGTGGATCAGGTGTATCTGATATAATGAATATCAAATATCTAATTCATTAATCAAGCAACTTAAACACTGTCTGGGGTGTTCACAAAAGCCTGATTAGACGTATTTCTTCCACCTCTGCTATTATAACTGTTTGACAAAAAACATGTCAAAATGACATGACAAAAACTAAAAATGTGAACACACAAGTCATTTTTCAGGAAAAAATTAAAACTCATCCAAAACAAAGCTATATGTCCAGTTCCAGTTTACTAAGGCAAGAAATTCAATATCTAACCTTTCAACAGGTCCAGCGAAGTGAAGAGGGGAGTCCATTGATCTGTTACTCCTAGAAGGGTAAGCAGAGTCCCCAGACTCTCCTCTCATCTCTAACCTGGGAACACATAAACACATGTTTACCTTAAAAGTAAATGTATTTTTTACATTCTTCCTTTATTTCATCAGCTTGTCTTTTGCCTAAGCCACCAATATACAAATATGCATGAATGTAAGCACGCACATGTGCGCGCACGCACGGGCGCGCGCACACACACACACACACACACACACACACACACACACACACACACACACACACACACACACACACACACACACACACACACTTTTTAAAACTTTTGCATTATTTACCTGGGATATTTAACCAACACATTTTCTTTCTGGCATTCACAAACCTTCCTAATGACTCAATTTGAGATCATTTCTTGAGACGGATCACAACTCTGCATTGCACAACTTCATATATTTGTGGAAAAATGTGTCTTCTACGTCCAGAATCATTAAACTGCATGTCATGCTAATTATTTGTTTTATGGTTCCGATGTAATTCAAATAATATTTCTTTCATCTCACCATTTCTGCTGTGTATGAGGTTCCGCTGTAGCCTTTTCTTGTAGATTCCCATGACTGTGTTCAGAAAGGACAGAGGACCCTGACCTTGATCTCTCCTCTACTGGCCTGCATGACATGCAACAAATATCAAATTACTGGTGTTTGAATATATCTTTATTATTGTGGGCTCGCTGAAAGGCGAGACTAGTATGTTATACCAAAACTTTATACCAGTAGGTTAAGTTTTTTCTCCTAAAAAAATTATCAACAGTACAAACTAAGGCAAAGGGTAGATCTTTGTGCCCATACATGGTGTTCTATGCGAGCTCACACTGTTTCGTAGGAACAGTATTTCTATCATTACCAGTAAGACGCCTAAGGGCGAAAAGCAACCTCGCCCTAAAGGACGAGGTCGCGCAGGACGGAATTCCCACAGGACAGAATTCATTTGCAAGTGTGATTCGAGTTGCGGTTGTTAATATGTCCATATATGGGCATTCCCAGATATGCGCTTTATTGGATTGTTAAGTCTGACGTCATTTTGCAGCTGTGAGTCTGACTACAAAATTACGTCACGGCTAGAACCGGATATTGATGGGCATAAAAGGGATTCTATTAGTGTGGTTGCCCTAACAGGGCATCATCTGGGAATCTGATGTGAGGGCACTCAGGGCAGGGATCATATGGGCATAAAAGGGACAAGGACGTAATTAATGTTGCTAGTGTTACTCACGGACAAGATACAAGATATGGACAAGATGTGTCGGTTTTCATAGTTAACTGCGACCTATAAATATTTCCCTCATTTCTACTTTCAAGATCCACAACAGTCAATAACCTGAAAGCTGAAGTGTGGTATTTTGATACTGCCCTGAATATACAGTTTAGCTACACACATACCCTTTAGTAGTAGGACTGGGCATGTCCTGTGTTTGTTGCAAGAGACTTTCCTCCATCTTGTCTACTCCAGGACGGTACTGCTGACTTTACAGGCTCCCGAAGTAAGAACAATAGTGGCCCTATCACACACACACACGCACACGCACACGCACACGCACACACACACACACACACACACACACACACACACACACACACACACACACACACACACACACACACAGCCATTTAGTTTTACTTGGTTCCACAGATAAATAATGTAAAATAAAATAGATGACCAACAAGCTCACAAGCCTCTTTCTTATATTATTTGACACATTGGCCAATTTTTGTTTTCCATAGCAATAGTTTGTTGAATACTTTGGATGCAGTAATGGTCCTTTTCCTTTCTTTTTTCCCCAGGTATTAAAACAGTCTTAAAAGTAATTAAATTGTCACTTGCGCTGACATCTGGGGACCCCCAAAATCATGTGGGGATCCCCCTGCAGGGGTCCTGATACACATGTTGGGAACCACTGGATTAGTGACTTGAGAGTTCAGATCAGTAATCTTCCATCTACGCATAAGTGAATCAGAGAACTTTCACTTTCAACTTGATTAGCCTACTTTATGGCTTAAATCAGTGAACCTTTGACAGACCTTGTTGTTTGCTTTACTCATACAGCTTGTAAATCAAGACTAAAGTACAACCTAGGGTGTTGGCTGCAGACATGAAATACATTGATAACGGACAATCTTGCCACTCATAATAGTGTTCAGCACGTTATTTCACTGAAACTTAAACCAGACTTTGATCAGGTTTCAGGCCCACACTCTCTCAATTAATTAAACAAAATACTCACCACCATTGTTGCTCACCCGCTGAGATGAGCTTCTTCAATGAGCTTCACACTCTGTCTTGTGTTCCTACAATGAAGCTGGTACAAAACATTGCAGTGTGTCACAGAGTGGCAGGTTAAAACACACACACACACACACACACACACACACACACACACACACACACACACACACACACACACACACACACACACACACACTCGCACGCGCGCGCACACACACACACACACACACACACACACTCTCGCGCGCACGCACGCACACACACACACACACACACACACACACACACACACACACACACACACACACACACACACACACACACTCACAGAGACATCATAATGTTCAGTAGGCTATATTTACAAGTACAAAATGTGAGTATTCTTCAGATAGGTTGACTAGTAACTTCAGATCTGTAATCTAATCTTCCGTCTAGGCATAAGTGAATCAGAAAACATTCACTTTTAACTTAATATCAGTGACCCTTAGACAGACCTTTGTTTGCTTTACTCATACAGCTTGTAAATCAAGACTAAAGTACAACCTAAAGAACAGACATAAAATATAACAAATTGGACAACAATGCCACTCCTTTTGAATAGTGTTCTGCACTTCAATCTACAGTAGCACACACAAGCAAAATGCAGTCATTAAATCTAAACATAACAGCATTTAGATTTAAATATACTTTTGAATTTATAATTTGTATTTATTCCAAAGCTGCTATAGAAAGCAGTTATACCTGCAACATGAGTTGACCATTATGAACCACAATATTCTCAGCTAAAGAATTTGAACCTATAATCCATAAGGTTTATTTGCAAGATTGAAAATTCCACAACTACAAATGGAATTCACAGTCTGATCAGTTGTGCAACTTAGTCACAAAAACAATGTATTGTTATACTGTATATTGTTTATAAGTTATTTCACTGAAACCTACATCAGACTTAAATCAGGCTTCAATTCATTTATACAAAATACTCAAAAAATACTTTTTTCTTACCCGCCGAAATGTGCTTCTTCAATGAGCTTCACGCTCCGTCTTGTGTTGTGTTCATACAATGAAGACCTAGCTGGTACATAACATTGCTGGTGGTGTGTCACAGAGTGGCAGGTTAAACATTAATTGATAACAGATACGTGTCGTACCCAATATAGTATATTGGCACTGCCCTCCTATCTGATCTGAGCAGTGAGCACAATGACTGACCTTTGAGACACCATCTGTAATGTTGCTGTACAATTAAAGGTGTGTAAGATCTGAATAATAATCACTACAGTATTTGTTCAGTAACAGGAGTCTCGCCATGTTCCACCTATTTAATAAACAGAAACTATACATTTCTTTCAGTTGAGAAATCAGGAGAGAGAACCCAAATATCTGTTTAAAATGTATGGTGTTTCAGTTCCAATTTTGTCTTATTTCTTTATTTTACAACTTCCAATTTCACTTATCCTGAGATCTCTCTCCTGATTGACGGAAATTGGTATCCTGACCTGAAAATGTATTGTCTGTTTACTAAAGAGCTGGAGAGACTATGAGAGACCTGTTTATGAACAAACAGTAGAGCAATGATTACTATATATAAAGCCATTTAACAAGTATTTTAACAAAACATTTTCATGTCAAGGATACCCCATGAATTTGGCCGCTGTCACCCATTTGAAGAGATTTTGATTTTGAAAAGATTTTGTTCCAGGAACCCCCATAAGAGAAGATTTGTCTACAATTTTTCGACTATTCCAAAATAGCCGATCTACAAGCTCACAACGGGGTGTGATGCGACATGTTATGAGCTTGTAGATCGGCTATTTTGGAACAGAGTACAAATAAAATTGTATAATCAAACTGTTCTTCATTTTTCTGGGGACGCCCTTGAACCCCTCAAGGACCCCTGTGAATCTCAAGACCCCACTTTGCCCCACTTTTGGTCTCAGTTTGTTGTAATCCATACCACACTTGGCACCGACACCATGACAATAGTCACACAGGGGCTACACCAGGGGCTCCCGGACACTCCAATCTGTACAAACACTATAGTCCAGGTCTGGATAAGTATGGAAAACATAAAAGAGAGTATGGAAAAACATGTATGCTTCCAGACTATAGACTCTATTCTATTTCTAAAATATAGATATGATATACATAGCATACTATTTAGGGAAGTATCAAAGCCTATGTCATACTGTATACACAAAAGTAGAAATTGAGAAAATAAATTGATGACAGTCTTGATCTTGTAAAAAAGTACATATTTGGCTTACAAAGATGTACTTTTTACTCCACTACAATTATTTGAAAACTTTAGTTACTTTTTAAAAACTACTTCAGACCAATATATCTACAAGCTCACAACACGTCGACGTGTTGTGAGCTTGTAGATCTGCTAGCCTATTTTCAAAGGATTTTATACATTTGTAAACTTGTGAAATGGGACATTGTGCATAATGAGTAACCTACTTTTATTTTAGTAGCCTACATAAAAGTATATTTTTGGTACTTTTACTCAAGTACATTTTGAATACTGGTACCTTAATTAAGTATTTCTACATTGTGGTATTTATACTTGTGTAGAGGAAATACCTCTTCCACTTCAGATTGGTTGACTAGTGAGTGAGATATGTAATCTTCCCTATACATATAAGGGAATCAGAAAACTTTGAACACTTTTAACTTAATTAACTTCATGGCTTAGCAGTGACCCTTAGACAGACTTTGTTGTTTGCTTTAATACAGCTTGTAAATCAAGACTAAAGTACAGCCTAGGATGTTGCCAAAAGACATGAAATAAATTGATAACAAATCGGACAATCTTGCCACTTATTAATGAATAATGTTCAGCACTGCAATCTGGCACACATAAGCAACATGTTGTCATGTTGCCGGCAAGAACTTCAAGCCACTTTCACCCCTGGTTTTGTGAGCTTGTAGATCAGCTATTTGAACTATTTAAATAAAATCAAAACAGTAAAAAATGGCAAAAACATTTAGGGATAAGAGGTAAGACATGAATGAAAATAGCGCCCATAGTGTTTTGTATTTGTTGATGACATGTATTATTGTGTAAATGTTTTATCCTATGTTGATGCATGATAAACAGTAAAAAATGGCAAAAACGTTTAGGGATAAGAGGTAAGGCATGAATGAAAATAGCGCCCATAGTGTTTTGTATTTGTTGATGACATGTGTAAATGTTTTATCCTATGTTGATGCATGATAAATCATTAGAAAGAAAACAGAGGAGAAAACGTAATTTCCTCCCTTGCCTTCAGTCTGTTGAGATGGAAAAATATAATTAAATCTTTATTTCAGAAGCAAGGGATATCCATATCACAATAAAAACACAATATAATAACATCTGGCTTGCACTGGAGCTTCTTGTAGCTCTCAGCACGTTGCCTCATACAGTCATTATAGGCCACTGTGAGTCTGATACTGCTTGTTTGTAGCGACACCACAGGTGGGCAGTACTGTACAACAGAATAGATCAAATAAGCCACAAATATTTGTGACAGTAACCGCACACTCAGGCCCTGAACATACTGGAAATAAGGATCTTTAATGTAGAATTGTATGAGCAAAGCATTTCAATACATACAGCATGTCAATGATGCTCACATATCATATCATGGGACAAAAGAGAATACTACAAATACTGTATTGTAGATCTTCACTCTGTATAAATACAGTAAACAGCATACTGTATACATACTCATACATATATTGTGTATACCGTAATCATCAGTAATATAAACACAAATGTAGGCTATAGTGTACATAGCACTTTGGTTATTAGTGCAAGCTGCTTCAATATATGTCTACACAGTAAGTTACACTACCTAACATACCGCTGCACAGTGTTTAACACAAGATCCATGCATATCCATACAATGATCTTACTTTACTTGTCATTTATTGTCACATACAGTATATTGTATGACAAATTACATAATGGCGTTTTCTCTACTTGTTTACTGGGTTGTGTCTTGTAATTGTCTAGAGAAGCCTTAGTTCAAGTTATGTCTACGCTCACCAGCACTCTCACCTAAAACATAGGTGCCATGCGAAAGGACCAAATGCATTTTGGAAAAATATGTTTTCGGCGAATTTGCCTGACACCATGTCTACCATATCTGCAATATTCATGTTGTAGCATGGCTCTCTTTGCAAATCAGGGACGTGCTGGCCATTGGGAAAAGCGGGACAACTCCCGAACGGCCGGTTCATTCCCGGCCGGTCCAGGCCGGCCATTAGGGAAAAAAAATAAAAAAATAAAAAAATAATTTCGGCCTTCGTTCCATTTTGGGGGCTGTGTGGCCAACAAAGTAAATCGTCACTGTCGGGCAGAAACCTCGTATCTCCAAGTTTCAAATGTATACATTTTTTCGCAAAGCAAAGCCCTGCTTCATCATACAAGGCCGTTGCACAAAAGTAGTGAAAACAGCAGATCTACAAGCACACAACGCCTCGCACTGCGAGGCGTTGTGTGCTTGTAGATCGGCTGTTTTCACTAGTTTAAATCATTTTTAAAATGATAAATACTAAACAAACGGTTTTGGACATATAAGGCTTCCACCCGACAACGACGAAATATAACTCGAAAGAAAAAAAAATGAGGGCCTCTCCAACTCTTTTTCCCGGGCTGAATCAGGGGACCAGCACGTCCCTGTTGCAAATGCTTTATGCCATCTTCAGGTCAGAGTTCATTATACTGTACATCTTGCATTTAAAAATAATAATAACAATAAAACTATTGCTCATGAGAAAAAGTAAAGAAACAAATTATTCTTCTCATGAACAATTTTTGCAGTTAATCTTTTTATTTAAATGTTATTTCCACAGCTAGCCTGTACTCCATAAGAATGCGAAGGGATATCACGTCATTGGATTCTTGCTTTGAATTAATTCAGAATCAATGTTCAATTGCAAAACAGACAGGATAGCTGATATAATATTTAGGGCTGACCCAAAAAAATCGAATATTCGAAGCTTCGTTCGAAGGCACGGTATTCGAATTTGAAAAATAAATTCGAATAATCGGCCGCGGCCGTTTGTCCTTTGGGGGGGCCGCGTGCCTTAGCTTGCATGCGCCTCGCTCCACTCTAGCGTGATAGCGTCACCCCCTTCTCACACACGTGTTAACATTAATAACAACAAGAGCATGCATGAAGCCATCAGAATGGTCGATGATGAAGAAAAAAAAAGAAAAGACAGCGCGCTGTCACATATACACCGACATGCGTTTTGGCACCGAAATGTGTGACACCAATGTCTGAGTAACATCACCCAATGCAACTATGCGATGCAGTCACACATTTCGTTATCAAACCATTGTCGGTGTAACATGATCCATGCATGCGTTTGCTGTCTTCCACTCGCTGACAGACACACAACTCAACGCAAGGAAACAAACAGCGAAAATTGGATTTTACAAAACGGACCCCGTCAGCGTCGATCCCGTTTTAAAGAGGAAAAAAGAGCTTAAAACCCAACTTGCTAGGGTTACGTTGTCGTGGTGTTGATGAAGTTTATATCGGATCTGCTGCAAGCTTAGCCCTGAATACAGGACTGTATTCAGGGCTACTGCAAGCTCAATAGTCGCGCCCGCATAGAGTAGGCTACGTTGTCTGAGCCTGACCATCAGCTTTCGGTTGATGAGTGTGGAACTTTAATTCAGACACAGTGCAGTGCAATTATTTACTATAAAATCTACTATTACATTAGCGTGTACAACACCTTGGGACTTGGGAGTTAATCTGTTTGTTATAGGCTCGAGTCGCGCTGCAGTGTTTGCTGTTGCAGGCTGCAGCCGCGCTTTGTTACATTACTGACGTGATGTGATTATGTCAATCCTACTTGTCCTGCAAAAACACCTTTCTTTAATGTAGAAAACATTCGTATCTTCTTCTTCCTCGTTGTATTGTTGTACTATTTAATGAAAATAAGGAGCATTATTGTGAGGAAAAAACTGGTGTGTTTTCCCTTTTAAAATTGTGTAAATCGCGCATTTTTAAACACATTTCCTTAACGGTTATCACTTATGTAACCGATAAACTTTTGCTCCCTACCACCCCCCCCCCCCCCCCCCCCCGGTCGCCGTCATCGAAGCTTCGAAGTTCGAAAGAAAGCTTCGATTAAGCTTCGATTATGAAAAAAGTAATCGAAGGTCAGCCCTAATAATATTACCTTTCACAGTTCACAAATTCATAGGACTGGCTTTAACTACTTAAAACCCTATTCTTCATTGACCGGGCACCCCTGCAGGTTTGTACTTGGCCCCCTCCTTTTACCCTCTACACCAAATATCTACACTAAATCGCATGAGCATGTACAATAGATCTGCTATTTTTGCTGAATGTTAGCCTGCGTTGTGACATGCCCAGTATAGGGACGCTAGGGTAAGGGTTCACGCGATTAAACTGGATAATCGTGACTATTAGCACAGCTACTTTGTCATGGATGTTTTCTTTAAGCTAGTCAGTGCGTCACTGTAGGTTAAGCCTTTCCAGCTGTCAGGGATTTTAGCTGGAAGTGCACCACAGTCCTTGGCTATTTTGTCATTGAATGTGAGCATCACATACTTCCAGTAGTCTGAGGCCTCCATGTTGGAACCTGTAGTTAAATTCCATTTGTGGTAGTGCGTATGGGAGTCCTTGCTTGACCTACTACTTCTGCTTGTAAGGCTGCCAGTTGATGCTTTTAGTCCAGGGAAGGAGCATATTTCTATGACTAATAACATCTTTGAGTCTCTGGTGCCATTGAGACCTTGAGGACGGTGAGCTGAGGAAAAGTGTTCAGTGTGATCTTTCTCTCCAGCTTCACACAGTGCTTTGCAGAAGGGACATTGTTCTCTGCATCCAAGCAGTCGGTTTAATAGCTGAGTTCTGAATAGTAGATGTCTAAGTCTCTTTCCGATATCTAGCCTCTTGTCAAACTCAGTGGACAGCAATTTCTCCATTTCAATCACATTTTCTGTGATAGAGTCAGCCAACTGATCTTTGTATTCTATGTCAAGAATCATGATGGAATCGAGAGCATTCTCAGGGAAGTGAAGCTTCTCCCCAAGTTCTTTGCAAAGAGACTGAAAGAAGGATTTTACATCCCTGACAGTGTTTGGTGATTGTCTGACTTTTGAAATGGCAGTTGTGATCATTTTGACTATCTCAGTGAGATGTTTCTTTTCAAACATGTTGAGGCAGGGCAGCTTTCCACCAAGTTGATCCACAAGCCAGGTCTTTAAGAACCTCTCATAGTTGTGTATGTATTGCTTGTATTTCTTGTAGTCCTGTTTCTGGAGAAGCTGCTTTAAAATAGAGTACTGGAGTGCTCCTTGTTGGCTCAAATACTCTGACCCTGCATCAATCAATATATCCTCTACAATATCTGGAGCAGTTCTCTTGGTCACATAATCTATTACAGCTGGCTGTAAACACAGCTTGGCAAAGTCTCTTGCTTTCTTCTGGCACTGGTCTCGGCCATGGAACCTGTCCAAGAAATCTTCAAAGTAATTCTTCTTCCATTTCTGAAGCAACAACTGTGGGTTGTTTTTAGCAACAAAATCATCGTGCATCTTCTGAAACTCAGTGGCTGCAATGCCACAGATGTACAGTTTGAGACCTATCGCTGTTTCTTCATTTAGTTCCGGTTTCTTGTGTTGCCTAATTGATTCATCTATTATTTTCAACAAGTCTTGGAAATGGGTTTCAGAGTAATCACCTTCCTCTTCCACAGTCTCTGTTATGAAGGCATTACACTCATTGATGATCCCATCACAAAGGTCTTGCTGTTTTTTCCTGTGATAGTCCGAATCTCCATGCTTCACCAGACCACCAGTCTTCTTCCACCAGCCACCAGATTCTACAGCAAATCTCTTTCTGGCACATGTTTCCAAAGTCATTTCATCTACCCTATAGTTGATGTTATGCTGTCTGGATACATTTTCCTTCAATGTGGCAGAAATCTCCTCTGGAATATCTCGTCTTGAGGGACCTTGGAAGTTGATCTCACCATCAACTACAGCTTTATTCCATACATCCTCAAACTCTTGTTTTAGAGTTTGATCAGACAAACTAGACCTTTTTTTGCTGCAAAGATTTAGCAAACACAGGATCTTCTTTTCAAGCAAATGTGCCTTTAAACTTTTGATGTCTACCCTACTCTCAATTGGCTGGCTTTCCAATACTTGTAATTTGTTAGTCACTTTGCTTTCATTGTCCTGTCTGATCTGATCCTGAAAATCTGTTAAATCATCACTACTCTGGCATTTCTGGATGTCTAGAATCAATTTCTTCTTAAATTCATAGACAGCTTCACTATATCCAATACTAACTGGAGCCATGGGTGGAAGTCCACACCAGAGCCCTGGTATATAACTGCAGCTGGTGTCTAAGTCAAAATCCATCACATCTGTGAACTTGGTGATGGTGTCATTGTGTTCCATTTTGGCAGCTGCCACAGTCATTTCATCCAACTGTTCCAGTAACCTTTTCCTTTCTCTTATGTTGGTATCTGGAGCTATAAGTGCATTCTGATGCACAAAATGGCATTTTGGTTTCTTCACCACTTTTTTCATCCCAAGAAAATTGCGAACCACAATCTGCAACATGTCCTTCATCTCTGAAAAGGCCTCCATCGTCATGTTGATAACTGTGATGTCACTGAGTCCCACCACCAATGTTGCCAGTTCATTGTCATGTTCATGACTCTCGTTTTGTTCAGCCAGCTCTGGGGCCTTTAGTCCCTCTGTGTCAATGATCAGGACAAAGTCACATTTCAGCTCCTCTCTGAGTTCTTTGTTGACTTTGATCAGCTGCATGAAGGCACCTCGTGTGCATCTTCCACTGCTTACAGCAAACTGAGCACCAAACATGGTATTAAGGAGAGTGGATTTCCCTGTGCCTTGGACCCCTAACACTGTAACTACCTTGATCTTGCTGTTTGACTTCGTTTGAGAATGTAGACATGTAAGTACATCTGTTATCCACTTGAGCGGGATGTCTGAAGCATCTCCATTCATAAGTTCAATTGGGTGACCTTCCAACACCATGTCCGCATATATTAGAGGAAGTCTCTTGATTTGCGTCTCTTGAGGACAGTTTTGGAACTGTTCAGACTTGTAGAACTCATATAGCTGGCCCAGTTCACGGAGAAAATGCTCAAGCCCTAGCGAGCAATCTGATATTTTTTTATCCAAATGTGCAATCGCCGTCTTTTCTTCTGGAGACTTCTGGCAAAGGTCTTTGTATTGTGTTCTCAAATCCAACAGGTACTGTCGAGATAAGTTGTCTAGGCTGATTCTCATCCATTTCAGGAAATAGGATCGTTCTATGTTGGAGCCTAATATCGCACTGAGGAAGCATTCCATGGTGGCTGTCATTTTGAAACGTTTCAGTTTCTTCCTCAGTTCCTCTTCCCTTGTTTTTAGAGAGCTTATATCTTGGTATCCAGCTTGGCGTTGTTCTTTATCTATAAGGGAGAGCTCCCTCATGATTCTTTGTAACGGTAGATGTTCCTCTTTGAAATTCAGTGTGTCTTTTGTAATTTTCCTGGTGATTTCACCTGCCAGGCTTTTGGCTTTCCTACACACTTCACTGTCCTCATCTACCAGTATTCCATGGTGACGAGCAACATCAGCCATGCCTTCGATTGTCACAACATTTTGACTGCTATATGAGATGCTATTAACAGATTTAAGCACAGTTTTCACAAAGTCATTATCATGTTGCTGTTTCTTGACAATCATTTTTATGTTATCAAATCTGTGGGATGCACTTCTGTTTTGAAAAGCAGGTTTCTGCCCATCTACCACCAGAAATAACTGTGCTTTTGTGTTTTTGCCTTTGAGGACACTGACAGAGGCCTCATAATCATCACTGAAAATGTAAACCGCAGCTGATGTCTTACAGAGAAAGGAAAACTGTTGGTCAAAGGACCTAATGTCTCCCCTTAGGTTTGCCACAGCCACAGGTTTATCAAAGACGTCTATGGTTTTGTTCCCACACGGGAGAAACCAGCTGATTTCAACTAGACCGTCTGATATCTTTCGGGAGGCATCATCACAATCCATGTCACGATGGACAAATGCATTGTTAAGCATCTTGTTCAAAATCTGATACTTGCCTAAGCTGTCCTTTCCTAGACTGACGAAGGAAACTAATGGGATTTTAGATGCCACAATACTTTCCTCAACAAATGACTCAGAAGATGTGCAGGGTTTGAACTTCTTAACAAGTTCTCGCATTGGCCAAAGCATTAGCGTAGTTTCTTTTGTATCACAGTTTGGCAGTAGGAGAGGAACAGCAAATTGACACATTGCCATTTTCTGGACCATCTCCTGCTGCAGAGCACTATCTGAGCACAGAAACAGTGCAGTTGTGAGATCCAGTGGGTTGATAGCATTGGCTTTGTTGCTCTCTGATTCCATTGTGTCACCACTGTCTAAGTCAAAAATGTATTTGTCTTCATCTGATGTTACACACCTAACACTCCTAGCATCTACATTTGCTATCATAAGTTTCTTTAAAAATGCTCCTGGAAGTGATTGCATTGAATCAAGAGGCTCATCTGATGTTGTATTATGGCAAATCTCAAGAGCACCACATAATGTCAACTTATCTTCATAGTGTTCATTCAGTCCTGCGCTGGATAACACCCCCATAAGACAGGATCCTGTGAAATAAGAAATTGCATTGCATTTAATATGTACTGTTTTGATTACACAATTATTCAAAAACTGCAGTTTTACGGCTATTCATTTAACTGCTTTTTAATTGCCAATTTTCCGAAATTCAGCTTTATGCAATACTGTCTGTGGGTTAGTACCTTTCAAAATGTAAAATGAGTCAGCCTAGTATCTTCTGAATAAGACATAGCCTGTCATGTTGGATTCTGCAAGTCTGTGAACTCTCAATCAACACTTCAATGCTAACCTGTAACACATTCCGAACACGGTCCCAGAATTTATAATATACAATAATATAATGCAGAGCTCTTACTTGTGCTTATGGTTTTGGTCACAGGTTCACTCTGTTCCCCATCTGGCAGCACAGTTGAGACACTGATATTGTATTCAGTGTCAGGTTCTAGCTCAGAGAGTGTTCTGCTACAGCTTTCGGTGTATATGATCTTGGGCTCTGCATCAGGGATTCCATAGGAAATGACAAAATGCTGTTGGATTTGGTCCATTCTGGGAGCCTTGGTCCATCTCAGGGTTACAGAGTTTGAATTCAGATGGTCAACAATCAAGTCGTTTGGGCGTGGGATTACTGAATAGAAAAACAGAACAAAAAATTTGATGTTAAAATGGATGTGGGAAGTTAGATCAGCCCCACCTGGTAACCTGTAAATCCTGTAAAAGAGCTGTTCAACATATTCAAGTGGTTTGAATTTCCTTGGCTTACCAGTAAAGTATGACCCTATCGTCCAGGGGCTTTTGCAGTTGTCCCGTTCTGTGGCCACAGCAAAGTCATATTTTCTTCCCAGTTTAAGTTCACTGATTTCAACTTTGCACACTTTGACTTTCAGGAACTTCTCTTTTTCATCATCACACCTCCAGACTACTCTGTACTGCTTAGGTCCATCCAGTCCCTCAGGAGGTACCCAGCTAAGATTCACACTGCCCGTTTTCAGTGGTAGGATCTTGATCTCAGCAGGAGGGGGCAGCACTATAGAAGGAATTAAGGTATAAGGAAAAACAACATAATTATCATTAACAGACATTGTTTAAAGTTGATCAGTTGTGTAACATTTTTTTTATCTAGGCCTAAAATGTGAGTAAGAAAATATATAGGCCTACCTACTGTACCATCATGTTGCTCTCCACATAAAGGCTTTGGTAAAGTAAAGAGAACAGGAGCAATTATTAATATTGATAATAAAGACAGTGTGTGTGTGTGTGTGTGTGTGTGGGGGTGTGTGTGTGTGTGTGTGTGTGTGTGTGTGTGTGTGTGTGTGTGTGTGTGTGTGTGTGTGTGTGTGTGTGTGTGTGTGTGTGTGTGTGTGTGTGTGTGTGTGTGTGTGTGTGTGTGTGCGTGCGCGCGCGCGCTTGCGTGCGTGCGTGCGTGCGTGCGTGTGTGTGTGTGTGTGTGTGCAGTGTGTGTGTATTTATGTACCGGTATATCAACTACATTTTAGAGTTCTGAGTGTCACATTTCATTTCCTTTATTTTTTACCTGGATGGAAACCAAGTCATGTCCCCTGTGAGTTGTTTCTGAGCAATGACTGCAGATCTCTATCCGGTCAGTCTTGCAGTAGTACTGTAGATTCTTGTGGAAATGTCGACAGCGTTTGTCATCCACATCTCTTACATCCTGCAGTTTGTGTCTCTTCAGAGCTGGATTGCTGTAGTGTGGTTTTACATCAATCTCACAGTAGGAGAGATTGCAGGTCAGACAGATCTTCACAGCTTCGTGATCTGAGCATACATCACAGGTCACTTCTTTAGTCCTGTGAATCAGGGGCGTCACAAGGGGGGAGTGGGACTGAGTTACTAGGGCCCAAGGTGGGGGGGCCTTAATTATTTTATGCTTTAACTATTGAAAAATAGCAGATATAAAAGCTCACAGCTCGGCACCGAGTGAAAATGTGCACAAATCTTTGAATACATGTATTTTTTAAGCAATTCTGTAACTCAAGCTTCTGGGGGGTCCCTGGAACTAAATATTTTGAGATGGGGGTCTGTGGCCAAATGCATATAATTTTAGGGGTCCTTTACATTAAAAACATTGAGCACCACTGACATAGAAACTTAGGTTTTTCAAAAAACCTTAGAAGGTTTTGAAATATTCAAAGACTTGCACACATTTTCAAGATTTTTCAAAAATAGCAGATATACAAGCTCGCAGCGCGGCACTCAGTGCCGTGCTGGCAATGTGTTATGTTAGAAATGCGATGTTCAACAAAAAAACTATAAATGCTCACCCTTCATTTTGTGTGAATGGGCTCACTGTGGAAAATTCCGATCGATCAGATTGTATTGAATGGACAGAAGACACAGATGCAGTCCCTCTTCTTCTATTTAAGACACAACACACACATAATGTATTTTATTGTGTACTGTATATAGTAAATACACGTGCAGAGAGAGAGATAATCTTTTTTCTCAGTGTCTCACCCATGTTGTAGTGGGTCTTCCCTGAAAAGTGGGGGATGATTAATCGATTGACTAGTCTTCATTGATTCATAATCAGGGATTGGTTGTCTTTCCTCATTTGACCTGCAAATTCATTTTCAAAATATTAATTCATTTTCAGAATCATTTCCTGACAAAATCATAATAAACTTGCAATTTTATAAAACCTGTATAAAGTTTTCTACATAAAAATAAATAAATACACATAACATAATTTGAGTGTAATCCAAAGCCTTCGTCTTGAAGCTAACTTGTAATTGCTGGATTTGGATGTGCACTCTTTCAATTTGAAGCATGCAGTCGTGTAAGTGTAATCTAGGCCTTATGTAACTGTACAATACCTGTCACTAATCAGTAATTACAGTAGATGTAAGTACTGACTTACAGTATGCACAATGCTTGATTAAACTCTATGTTTGAAAGTGTCTCACCTCTCATCTGACGAAGGCTGTGATTTGAAATGAAGAGGCGTGTCAATTGATTGAGCATCATTGAATGACGATGAATGTGTTGACAACTTGCTCCCCACTGCACTCAACCTGCAAGTCAACATTTTCCAATGGGTCAGTATAAACACACACACAAACACACACACAAACGCGCACGCACACACACAACACATATATTATATATACACATATTATCACACACACTCACGCAGGCAGGCAGGCAGGCAGGCACACACGCACGCACACACGCACGCACGCACGCACGCACACACACACACACACACACACACACACACACACACACACACACGCACACCTCACATACTCCTCAATGAAAAACGCCTAATAGTCTACTTAAGACTGAGTCACTTGTAATCAATAATTGATCTACAAGCTAAAAACTGGTTGCAATGCAATGCCATGTTAACTTGAAAATCAAGTCTTCGAACAAAATTATAGTATTTCGAAAATAAAAAAAAACATCATGGAATAATAAAAGCTCCAGAGACCAGATATGGGGAAAATAAATAACAATAAGAAAAGAATAGAGTCCGCAACACTGGTATATCCTACTCAGCTCTGTTTTATTGCTTCAACGTTGAAGCAATAAAACAGAGCTGAGTAGGATATACCAGTGTTGCAGACTCTAATTCTTCTCTTGTATTGCCTTTTGTCCAGCACCTGGGCTAGAGTGGATTTGTGCATGCACTTGCACTATCACCCCTGAAAAATAACAATAAAACAGCATTCTCCATATCAACTGTAAACTGTAATTGTGACCAATAATGTGATTAAATAGAAGGAAGTCTTTGTTACTTCCTTTTTTAAACTTCAGCATAAGTTATACCTTTCCTGCTGAGGGTGTGTTTCCTCTGTGAAAAGAGCATCACTCTGCATAGTAGGGACAAGCTCTGAGGACATGGAGCATTGGCTCTCCTGGAATACCCTGCAAGCCATGCATAGAGAGAAAGGTCTCATACTTGCTATTACTTGAATCCCATATTGTCATTGTCGGGCAGAAACCTTGTATCTATAAGTTTCAAATGTGTATGTTTTTTTAGATTAAAGCCCTGCTTCATCATATACAAGAGAGTGTTGCACAAAGGTAGTGAAACTAGCAGATCTACAAGCACACAATGCCTGGCAAAAAAAGTCACTAACTCTAACTGTATTAACAGGAAGGAACCAGAGGAAAAAACAGTTAAATCATCCAGTGTGACCTCTTGGCATGTACCGTCATTTTTAGGGACAGAAGGCCAAACTGACGGCCCGGGGCCTTCATAGCCTCCATGAAAGTCCTGCCCTGCAACGTTGACTTGCCCTGCCACTCAGAAAAGACATACCCTGGAGAACTGACGATGTCCTCAGTTTGATGTACATGACCTTCCTCCATTTTGATTTCCCTTGAAGGATTCTGCCCTCAACCAGCTTCTTGCTCTTGGACAATCATTCACTGCATGTTTAGATCTGGAACCCTGCACAACCAAAACAAGATAACAAGTTTATAAAATGTAGTATAAACTTGTAACATGCACATGATGCACACACGCACACTATTACACACCCATGGATGCATGCAAACACACACACATGCAGGGACGGATTAAGACTCAAGGAGGCCCCTGACTCTGTTATGATAAATTCTGGTTGTTGCCAAACTATTTGGGAGGAGAGCTTACATTCCTGTGCCTGGCTGGAGCCTACCCCTGACCGTTTCCATGGTTACCTCTCTATCCATGATGGAAAACATACTCAGAAAGACAAATACTTTGGTCCAAATAAAAGTTCTGAATAATAATGCTTACTTGAATAAAAGTTAAAATAATAATAATAATAATAATAATGGTTTACTTGAGTAAAAGTACAAAAGTAATTGTCATTGGCATTAAAATACATTTCAAGTAACTAAAGTTAAAGTACAAATTAAAATAGCGGAATATAATTGTAGTGTAGTAAAAGGTACAATATTTGCCTCTGGGATGTAGTGGAAGTAGAAGTATTAAAATAATGAAATGCTCAAGTAAAATAAAAGCACCTCATAATTGTAACTTTTCAGTACTTGATAAATGTACTTAGTTACTTTCCACCACTGCTAACCTTTATCCTCCCTCGCTGCATCTACAGTATCATGCAGGATAACATTCCTGCAGACTGTTAGTGCCTTGTACCAAACTCCCTTTATCATAATAATATAGTATTTATGATAAAGGGTATTGTAGTATAGTATTGTGCACTTGGTTTTAATAAATATGCCTACTTTGCTATTTTACTCGTTATTTGTCTCACCCAAGTTTGTGCACGTCAGAGATACAGGATTTTCCACCACAAAGCATCCCATATCTGTCTCGAGAATCTTAATGCATTTTTTAAATTAAAATAAAAACATAAATAAATGCATTCACACTTCACAGGCTATGCCTTTCCAAAACAAACAAAACAGACTTAATGGGGGGATTTGTCTTTTTTCAGTTGTGTAACCCCACAGTCACCTTCCTGCGGCTGCGACCCCGATCCTGACCAATAGTTTGAGAACATCTGACATACAGTATTTAGGCAACTTGATATTTATTACATGTAAGAAATAACAAAAAATAAGTCAGCTGTTAATATGACATTAGTCCTGTTAGTCAGACGGCTAGGAGGTGATTTCTAAAATAAAGTCAAAATATTGCAGTCAGAATACTCACGTATATTTGGAGCTCAAGTCAGAAAACATAATTGTGTTATCCGTGGCAAAGTTTCCCTGCTACTGGCTCCATGGCGGTTCCAACAAGTCTGTGAGTTATAGGATGCAGAGCTCCTTGCTTTTCCCTGAATTCAAGTAGAGGCTCTTCCTTTCAGGCACCGCCTTTAGGAACAAGCTTCCTGCTATTGTCAGGCAGGCAAACAGTGTCAAATCATGTAACATTTAATATTTATCTAAACTACAGACATAGCACAAAGCATAGTTTATTTATTTTTTAAAGATTTGTTTTTTGGGCTTTTATTGGATAGGACAGTAGACTGACAGGAAATGGGGGGAGAGACAGGGAGTGACATGCAGCAAAGGTCGTCCAGATCGGGAATCGAACCGGCAACACCGTCAGACTCAGGCATCAATGCCTATGTGGTATGCGCCTGGACCAGTAGGCCAGCAGGCGCCCAGCATTGTTTATTTATACATTATTTTTTTTATTTTTTTGTCTTTTGTTTTTGCTTTCAAATGACAAATGAGATTGTTTGTTCAACTCTCAACAACTTACATACTGTATAAACCATACACAAATGCAACTTGTTTGAATGGCATTCACACTCTAAAGTGTTCAGTTGGTTGAGAAAGATAACGTCGAGAAGTGTTGAGAAAAGAAGGAAAATGGCAGTATAATTTCAGTATAATGATAATGATCACATTGATGACATTCAGACAGGGATCTCGGTAAAAGGGACACAGGCAGACAGATACAGAGATCTCCATATGTAATTTACAATTTAGGCATTTAGCAGACCTGCTTTATCCAGAGTGACAGAAAGCAAGGTAAACACATTCATCAAATGCAGAGAGACAGTGTGCCTCAGTAATCTAGGATCATAGGTAAACCAAGAACCTAGCTTCAGTCTAAAACAATATATCAAACAATAATCTGTATTGAAGCTATATGTAGAAACGATAGATATGGGTATAGGTATAGGTATAGGTATAGCCATAGGTATATCTGTCTGTCTGCCTGTGACCTGTGTCACTTTTCTCAACCGCCGGGATTTGGATTTGCATATTTATCGTTCTGTTATTATGGAGAACCACTGATCTAATCGACAAAACGTCACACTGAGCACCACATTCCCTTGAGTCTTTTCCTATGCATCAAATCTGAAGTCAATCAGTCAATGGCTTAGCAATAGCAAGTAAATTCACTCAAATTAGAAGTTTAGGTTGCGGACATGGTGCTGTATGGCAGATTCATCTGATTCCAGGCTATAGCTGTGTCATTGTTTACTCAAGAAGAGCACAGATATTCAAAACATTTACGAAATGGACCCCTTTACGCATTTTCAACCTATCTTCATATAATTGGTCCTCTGTACCGCTCATTATAAGAAGCTCGGCCGCCCGGCCGAGCGTCTAGTCAGGGGCCGACCAACTCGGGAACGATATAAATAGGGAATGAATTCTCCACCCTTTAATGCAAACCACACGCAGACTCACAGAGACTTCTCGCATTTATTGTAAGATATGGAGCCAGCTCTGTCTACACGCTCGCTCTGTTAGAGGATAGGACTATGAACTGACAGTTCAGAAACCTGCCTTCCATCAGAAGGCATTTTGGTCATTTGGCCATGGTCTTTTTTTAATGAATGCAAAAACAATGGCTTCTAATTCAGCATAGGCCTACACACTTTCCAGGAAGAAAAAGGCTGTAGTTCCTATTAGCTTGGAATCCCCATCGATGATGTCATTGATAGGCACTTACTGTAGGCAGGTTTCTCTCCATATCCAATCAATGAGACACAGAGTGAGTAGACGGAAATCGAGCCATCTTATAATGAGCATTCGGAAAGGCCAATTATATGAAGAGATATGTTTGTAAATGGGTGAAACATTCCTTTAAATACAACAGTACTCAAGTGAACAGGGACGTGCAGAGAATGTTAGAGAGGCAGGGGCTGACATTTCTAAAAGGGCCTTTGGTGGAATTATTGAAAATAGCAGACCTCCAAGGTCACAACGCGCTGCGGCTATTTTCGGTGCTTTATACCACACTGTGGCGTAAACTGCATGGATTTCAACAAAGAAAGGGCAATTCTTTCAACATAAGATGCTGTGTTCAAGTTCAGGAGAGTTTGGACAAGGCAATTCTCTTGAATGCTGCCTTCAGGTATGGCATGGAAAGGGGCATTTGCATTTCTATCACCATGGTAAAAACTGCAGAGGGCACTTTTTACAGACGGATATGATGTCTATGTGTGCACGTGCCTGCAAGTGAAAGTACTTTGTTTTGTCCACCACTGCATCCTGGACTGGGGGAAGCAGGTCCATAACAGGAACATGCTGTGGGCGGGGGCTTCCTGATCTTCCTGATCATGAGGGAGGGCAGGTTGCCGAGCAGATGACCTGTTGCAGACCATGAAATACAACAGTCATAATAACTAATAACAGACAGCGATGTCCTGGTTGCTTAATTTGTTGGATCCATTAAGTGATCAAAACTCAACTTACTATTCGATTAATATGTTGTATAATAAAGGTGATTAGGCCAAATCTTAGTGAAATTATATTCAACCAGTCCAGACATACTCAGTCTGAGCAGATATATAACACTCACGAATCATGTCATTTTGGGCAAAAACAAGCTTTCGGTTGCAAATCTCCTGCATAGCTTTGCCCTATGTTCTCAAATACATAGATACTGGATTAGGATCTTTGAGACACTCTCTGATGTTTTGGATATACCCAAATCAACCCTGATCGGACACTAATTATTCTGGGAATATCAGACCCCATTTCTAATTTGACAAGATCACAACAACAACTCCTTTTATACGGTCTGACAACAAAGAAACAAATCTTAACTCATTGGAAAAAAGAGGAAGCTCCCGCATTCAAACATTGGCTTAACAAAATGACTAGTACATCACCTTGAGAGAATAAGGTACTCTTTACAAATGAAAGAAGCACAATTTGGCTGCCCCGCCCTGGTTCGTTATCTGAGTAGAAGGACCTAAAGATTAGGACAACAATAATATTTGAAACCGGTGCACATAAATGGTTTTCTTATTTCCATGGCACGCCTCAGTTTGATATTTTGTTGTAGGCCTACGCTATATGTCAGAGTAGTATGGGTGGGACGGAATGAAGGGGTTATTTTCTATTTTATTTTATTTGCTTTTTTATGTCTTTGTTTTATTGATTTCCTTTCCTTTTTAAAATGTTTTTGTTGTAACAGAAAATGAAAAATGTGACATTGTATGAATTGCATAACTTTCTATAATCTGTCTGCAATAAAAACATATTTTGACAAAAAAAAAACTCTCTTGGGGATTCATTCAGCCATAAAACTAATAGATTTGGACTTTTAAAGATATCGTTAAGTCTATAAATGTGGCTGTCTTATACAGTAAAATGAAGTCTGTCCTCGGCTCTTAAATTACCTGAGCCTGAATGACTCCCAAGCCAGGGCTGTATTTTGATTGTCTTAAGTACCAGCTCTTATGCCTTAACTTAAAGGTCTGTCCACACTGTCGGAAAGGTCAGACTTTCCAACGTGCAGCTTTAGGAACTCTAATTCAGGGTAATGCCTTTCAGCAGACGCGAGTGACGTCAGTTGTAGTTGAACCGGACCTTTCCAACGAAAAGTTTGGTGGTCGGAGACAGTATGGACAGGCCTTTGCCCCAATCTGAATAGAAATGTAGTTAAAGTAAGGGTGGGATAGTTTCCTTCAGGAGCTGAAAGTGGAAATCCTCACAATACTACAAATCACTGACTGTATTCGGAAAAAAATAAGGACATACATGCAGAATGAAGTGGATATGGCAAGGCTCTGACAGCCTAGGTATCGCATGTCCAGACTGGGATAGGAAGAGAAAGGGAGTTGCAGCCCATAGCTGAGAGAGGGAGCCAGGGAAGAGAGGAGTGGACGGTGCGGTGAGTTTGAGGGGGCCAAACATAAATAAATAAATTAAGACTACAATGGAGCTTGGTCTGATTGGGCTATAATGTTTCAAATGTAACCCTCAAAAATGTAATCAAGACATTTTGAGGCAGACAAAAAACATCGGTCAGCAGATATTAGGAGCGGTGATCATTTTTTGGCAGCTAGAAAAATGCTGTTTCATGGCTTATATGTATTTCAACAGTTAGCTTACACTGGACTGAACAATAACTCTAAGGAATGGAATAATCTAAAAATATTTCTTATTATTTGGCCCTTGTAATCAGCAGCTATGACTAATTTTCTAATTTATTAGAGGGTTGCATGGGGAAAAGTACAGTTTCATGACAGTAGGACTACAAATCACTGGTACAAGGTCAACTAAAAGGAGATCCTAGTAAGCTTTTCGACTTATTTACACATGAGCCACTTTATGTATCTCATATAACATTGAAAGACAGACCTGATAGAACAGTATTGTGTGTTATTATGTTATTTACAATTAAATAGAATATTTACAATAGACATCTTTGTACAATTTAACCAGTAGGATATTGACCATTACCTCTATGGTATTGACACTGACACTGACAGCAGGTAGGCCTACTCAGTTGAAAGTCATTCAATGTTATGTTATGAGTTAAAAAAGGAAGTTGAGTGCTTACTTGAGTTTATCCTTTTAGTTTACCTTGTAACCGGCTACAAGTGAACTGTACTGTCATGAAACTGTACCTTTTCCCATGCAATCTAACTTCTAATAAATTCTTCAATCAATCAATCAATCAATCAATCAATCAATTAATCAATCAACCAATCAATCAATCAATCATTCAATCAATTAGGTCGTGTCTTTGTTTGAGACTCGGTTTACCTTGGGCTTTCTTCTGTATACATGAATGTGTGATAAACTAAAATAATGCGTTATCATGCACCAGTGAGAAACATTATTGTGCCGACTGGCGACTGAATTAAAAAGCAAAAAATCACACCCGTGTGAACTGAGCGGTGGTTGTGGAGGCTGTGCAACAGCACTACTGGGTGGGTGCAGCGGGGTTAGTGTGCTTTACAATGCTGTAGTTTCTTCACACACTCTAATTTATTTGACCCTAAAACATTCAGTTTGTTAATAATAATAATAATACTTGACCACACATGCTGACCCACCCTTCTCCCGTGTGTGTGTGTGTGTGTGTGTGTGTGTGTGTGTGTGTGTGTGAGAGAACAACAGCGCCCCTCCCTTAACATGTAAGGTCAGAAAAGGTACTGCAGGCTTGAGGCTACATACACGGCCGGACGGCCGGACGGACGGCCGGACGCATACACACACGGCCACGTATAGGAGACGGTGTGACCACCGCTCAAAAAGGAGATTAAATAGTGCCTGTGAGGGGCTTCTTTTCGAACTACCTTTGGAAAGCTTGGTTCCCTGTACAGTCAGTGCTCATGTCCGGTCTAAAACCCGCCTACTAGTATCCTGCATTTTCAACATACACATACACGCATGATCCGTTTCCGTATCCGCTCTGTACCCGGACCGGATCACTAACCTGCAAAGCAAAATTGATCCCAATCATACAGGCGCATTGATACCGCAGCGTGAACCGCCTCCTCGGCACGTCACATCCGCTCGACCAGAATCCTATCTGCCGGCATTTTCTTTACGCTTTTGCCGGTGTCGTAGTTGCTTTATAGATTATCCCATTTTTGTAGAAATAAAGCTTTTGTTTTTTTTAACCGAGCGCCGTTAATCTTCAGTACGATGCCGGGATTTTCTGACAGAGATCGTGGCAGAGACAGGGGGTGAGTCAGTCAGTCTGTCTGTCTGTCTGTCAAATGACACATTCATTCTACTGCTACAAACCCAGGAGGCTAACGTTTTTAGCCAGGCTGAAGCTATCGCTGTTTGGCTTGGCCACGTCTCGCTATTTTGCTAGATAAAAGAAAGAAGTGATGTACGTCATGTGATGGCAGTGCACTTCACCATTACAACAAAATGCCATTTAGTTTAATTATTTACCAAGCCATTCTTTCCCAGGGGGATTGTATTGTTATTTGTTTTGTGGATGTAATTAAAATGGCAGCTACAGTGCGGCTGTGCTGTGTGCCATAGATTAAGGATGGATTCACCAGTGAGTGAAGTCACACAACAACCAACTGAAAGCGTGATCATTGTATACACCACTTTGTCGCGCGACGGTAATAAACAGCCCATAAAGCTCACAGTATCTTGTAGTAGAGCGAGAGGCCTTTTTTGCCGAACGACTTTTTCGCCATCATTGCTCGAGTCGAAGCATTTCGGATTCATTCATGGCCATGGGAGAACCAGAACTGTAAACAAACGTATTGTCGTCACGTCATTTGAATGGAAGGCCGGTTATTATTTTTTTTTGCCGAGCTATGTATTGTATTGGCATGTGAAGAAGTTAGCAGGGTCTAGAGCACAGGTCTTTCTGTTATAGGTATCATTATCATGACATCTTTATGCATGGCTGCCTCCCATCCATGGCGTGTGTGACGCAGACAGACAGACTGAGGGAAACTTGTGGATATAGATGTGTTAAGCAGTATTCTTCTACTTCGTTGTTGCGTGGTGGTAAAATGATTAATTTAGTGGATGACGTGAAATAAATTAAATGAAAACTAGTACAATTGTCCTTTCCTTCTCCTGTGTTGCCACTTGCCTGCCCTGCACTCCTGAGATAAATAAGCAATCCTACTTCCAACCCCGGATAAACAAGCAAAAACTAGCCCAACAATAACAAATAGTATAGTTTATTAGTAATATTATTATTATTATTCTAATAACTGTTCTTATGTTTTGGTTATTTATTATAACATGACACCCATCCTTGACATAGTTAAACCTATTTGATAATTGATATCACTGACTAGGGAGCAGACTGTCACACAAGCTGACACATTGTTCATTTACACTCCCCAAACCTATGGGAAATGGATGGTAACATTGAGAAATGTTGGCATACTAGATTTGACAAAGAAGCCACCACATTAAAATAAGACCCCTAAAACAGCAGCCTGCAATTCGAGATTCTTTCCTGCAACACTGGAAAAAGAAACAAGCCCATGTGGTAAATTAGTAGACTTGACAACACTGTCTGGGTGCACAGTAGATGATGCAGTATGCAGAAGAGATGGTTTGGTGAAAAAGTGGGAATTGATTGACATTATCTTGTTCCTTTACCAGGTATGGTGGCGGACCACCACGTTTTGGTGGTGGTGGAGGAGGAGGGGGAGGCAGCCGGGGTGGACCCCCTCCAGGGAAATTTGGAAACCCAGGTGACAAGCTGCGAAAGAAACACTGGAACCTTGATGAGCTCCCAAAATTCCAGAAGAATTTCTACCAGGAGCACCCAGATGTCACCCGCAGATCAATGGTAAGACACAAGGTTTAAAGTTATACCATGTAACTTTTTTTATAAAACAAATCTTAAAATTGTCCTAACTGTTAAATCGCTAAAGTTTTAGAACACCCACTCTGTTATTTTCAGCTTCTGAAGCCTTCTCTTTATATGTTTTCTATGAGTTGTGAGGGGGGTAGAATTTCCCGGCAAAATTATGTCATCTCCCACATGATACACTACCGGCCAATCACAGCGAGTCTTGCTGTCTAAAGGAAAGTAGCTTCCCTCAGCAACTGTGTTTACATTGGTGAAGGAATCTTGCCTGCTACTCCCTCAATCCTGGTCTAAAAATGACAGGAGACGGCTCTACGGATGCGTATCGGCGAGGCGGAGGTGCTCGCGACGGCCGAAAAAAGCAATACCGCTACTGACCACTAGTTGAGCAGCTTCCACAGTACAGCTTTAATGTTTTCTTTTTGTTGATGTCTTCTTGTGTATACTCATCATGCATGGTATTGATTTGTGTTCCACTTTTCAATTACAGCAAGAGGTTGAGCAGTATCGCAGAAGCAAGGAAGTTACGGTGAAGGGCAGAGATTGCCCCAAGCCAATTGTCAAATTCCACGAGGCCACTTTTCCAAGTAAGTAATAAAGTATATATAGGCAATAGTTAAAGGAGCTATAGTCAACTTTTTCATTGTAGGGCTGACATCCTAGTCTACAGACTAGGATGTAAACAAAGTACCGGCCCTGTAAATGTAAACAAAGGGCCAAAATGATTATTTTATCATTATTTTACGCTTTTTGTGGTCATTTTTTAATTGAAACACATATATGAAGCTTATTTTTTTATAAAATATTTTCGAAACATTATTTTTATTTTAGCATCCGTTTTTCAAGAAAAAGTTGACTATAGCTCCTTTAACTCATTGACTGCCAAGGCACGAGTTTCACGAGTTATTACAGTACTCCCAGGCTGCCACAGCCCGAGTTTCCCGAGTTGGAAGCCATTTTGAAAAAAAAAAAAAAAAAAATTTTTTTTTTTTTTTTTCAAAGATTTTTTTTATAAAAAAATTTCTAAAAATGCCTCAAATGTATTAGGCATGATCGCAATTGCGAAATTGCATGTTTAGCCCCATAACAAACACATCTTTCAAAATGTCAAAAATGGCTGTTTTGTCTGACTTTGAAGGCTTGTATCTCATGAATGCCTGAACGGATTTCCAAGCGGATTTTTTTGTTTGAAAGCTGTTAAAAAGTACTACACATATGGTGCATGATCTAGGCATGGGCGTGCACGATCCGTGCACTAAAAATTGATCCGTGCACTAGAAATTTGGAAGGTGGCAGTGTTTGTTTTGTCTGACTTTGAAGGCTTCTATCTCATGAATGCCTGAGCGGATTTCCAAGCGGATTTTTTTGTTTGAAAGCTGTTAAAAAGTACTACACATATGATGCATATATGGTGCATGGGCGTGCACGATCCGTGCACTAAAAATTGATCCGTGCACTAGAAATCTAGGATAGTGGCAGTCTGGTACTTGGGGGCCATCTTGAAATGGCATTCAATGAGTTAAGTTGGCTTGGATAGATTTCAACCAGTATTTTATTTGTTTTTGAGATATGCCCCACTAACTATAGCTTGTTAATGGACTAAGACATTTTAAATAAATGAAATTGTATTAAGACTTTTAGATATGGGAGAATAAAGGAAAGTAGTAGAGACAGTAACTATGAAAACTAGAATACAGCAAACAATCACACAGAACAGTTTAAAAATTTGATGATAGGAAACAAGGTTTTAGGGCCTCTATTACAGCTGCCAGTTGCTTGATAAAGTGCAGATTTACTCCCCATTTTATAAAGATTTGCTAAGGTTGCTATCTTAGGATAACCTGACTTTCGCCAGATGGTTTGCAGCATTGCGTATGCCTGCATAACGCTCTGCTTTACCATCTGGGCTCGGTCCAGCACAACCGATGTAAGGGGCGGGCCATTTTTTCAAATTCTAAAGCAGGTGATTGGATATGGCCGTGCCAACTCCAACCACTCATATTGGCCTGTCTGCATGACGTTGCACCCAGAATCCGCCTCCTGGGTTTCCACGTGGTCTGCAATCAGACTATTGGCTCAGAGCCGCTCAGAGCCCGCCCATAGCTGCCGCTGATTGGTCCAGCCCGGGACTTTACGAGTGTTATCAACTGTGCTGGATCGAGCCCAGATGGTAAAGCAATGCATAAGCAATGCTGCCACCATCTGGCGAAAGTCAGGTTAATCTTAGGAAGGAGTGTGAGATTATCTCAACTGTAGGATGAGTGTCTTCTGTTTGGATTCTGTTTTTATGGGAGTTTGAGTAAGGAAGTGGTAATAAAGTAATAATAAAGGGCCACATATCCAGAATCATATCGAAAAGGCCTTATCCTTATTAGAGTAACATATCATAATTCTTTATATTACAAAGGATTAAATGATAAGAATACATGCATATTTCAAAATGGTGCGAGGAATCTTATTTCACTTTGTCTTTCAGGCTACGTCATGGATATTATTGCCAAACAGAACTGGTCTGAACCAACTTCAATTCAGTCTCAGGGATGGCCACTTGCCCTAAGTGGCAAAGACATGGTTGGCATCGCTCAAACCGGGTCAGGAAAAACCCTTGCTGTAAGTGATTTTGAGAATGTGAATGTGGTTTACTTAGGCTGGCTGTGTTAACAAATAACAATAGAGTTTAAAGCAGTGGACAACTCTGGTCCACAAGTAGCCCTGTAGCTTTGTGTGTTGTGTGACTGTGTCAGTCTGACACAGTGTGGGTTGGCAAACCTTTCTGGCAGAGATCTGCTCTCAGGGGAGGAACTTATCTAGTTGCATGTGTATACTATGAGTAAAACATGTGAAACATGCTGTTATCTATCTGTCTGTTGTAGTATTTGCTGCCTGCAATTGTGCACATCCAACATCAGCCTTTCCTGGAGCACGGGGATGGACCAATTGTAAGTACTTGAGACAATATGATGAAACATGCATGTATTTGATTCCTTTGTGAATAGATGGCTCTTTTTTAAATTTACGAAGTAGTTATATGGCTCAATAGATGGTTTCCTATCACAGTTCTGAATCGAAATTGGAATTGAAAACTAAACTAAAGCATGTCTAGAGAACTGATGAATGCAGTAACTGACCAGTTCCTAATGCAAGCAAGTGAAGTGTTTATCTGACAAAATGAAAGTCAACGCTGCCAATGGCAAGTCCTTGACAAGCTTGGAATATTTTAGTCCAGCCACATTTCAATACATCATTTAAATCCTCCTGCCTCCCTCAAGTCATGTCTTTCCCCCCAAGTCCCCCTGTTGATTAAAAAAGGCCCAGTAAATTCATGAATGCATTAAATTACTTGAAAGTACATTTGATGCAAGGTTTCATTTTAAGGTATTTATTATGACTGAATCAGCATGCTAGCCATCTATAAGGAATATAATCTAGATTAGAGTATTTTACTTGTATTCAAGCAAGCTTCATCTGCCCTTTGAATAGTCTATTTTGTTCCCCCAGTGTCTGTTAAGGATGGGACGATATGAACATTTCATGTCACGATTATTGTGACCAAAGAGATTGTGATATTATCACAATAATCTAAAATATACTCAACATCCATTATCCTGGGGCGGATCGTTTGCCAAAAAATAGCCAATCTACAAGCTTGTAGATCAGCTATTTTTTGGCAAAGAGATTTGGTAGAGAGTGAAAAAAACTTTATCAAGTCTGTTATTTCTTGGTCCGTTTTACCCATTATAGAGGGTTTAAATTAAATGGTACCGGATATGCAGCTCGGCCAATAAAAGGTGAATTGATCCCACACAGTGCGTGACGGAGGATAATTTCATAATAAATGTAAATCTCCACAATATGATTATTGTGAGTGTTTCTTATCACGATAAACGATAATAACGATTATCGTCTCATCCCTACTGCCCTTTGAACAGTGTATTTTTGTTCCCCCAGTGTCTGGTGCTGGCTCCAACCCGTGAACTGGCTCAACAGGTGCAGCAGGTTGCTGCTGAGTATGGTAGAGCCTCCCGTCTGAAGAGCACCTGCATCTACGGTGGAGCACCAAAAGGACCACAGATCAGAGACCTAGAGAGAGGTACAATCAGTGGTGGAAAAAGTACTACATTTTTCGGAATTCAAAATGTACTTGAGTAAAAGTACGAAAGTATTGGCATCAATCTATACTTACCAAAAGGAACAGTACAAAATGTTTGAAAAAGGCAGATCTACAAGCTCACAACTCGGAGCCTCCGGTGCTTCTAGGGGAAGAGAGCAACGCCTCAGAGCCGGGGAGTAGAAGCGTTGGACGGTCTTGAACCCTCGTTACTAATCTCTGACACCTTTTTGGTAGAAGACTTGTACTTTTTTAGCGGTAAATAAAGTATTCTATAGTGGCTTCTATAACATTTTTACCCCTAGAACTGCTTGTTTTAAAATTCGCATTTTCTCCTCTTCGCACAGTTCTGTTGGGGTAGTTTCACAAGATAATGCTCAGTGCTCAACTCCGCCCCCTCCCGCCATATTACCCAATCAAATTAATTTATTTCAGCTACTGTATAGAAAGTACTACTTTCAGTACAGTAACTACAATAAATTAATTTGATTGGGTAATTTAACATGGGGGTACTTGACATCATCACAAAATTATGCTAATTTGATAGCCTTAATTAGCTGTTTTCGGCGTGACACGCCCACTTTAAGTTTACTTTACGCCACTGGGTACAATTAAGTTTGGACATGGGATGCCTAATGAACTGATTCTGTTCAATTAATTTTGTCATAGGCCATTTGCTCATCATATGGTAAGACTGATAATGCTTTATTTTAGGTGTTGAGATTTGCATCGCTACCCCGGGGCGACTGATTGACTTCCTGGAGTGTGGAAAGACTAACCTGCGACGTTGCACCTACCTGGTGCTGGACGAAGCGGATCGTATGCTGGACATGGGCTTTGAGCCACAAATCCGCAAAATAGTGGACCAAATTCGGGTATGTTGTATGTAGACCCTTACTTTTATCACCCTTTGCATGGGGGTCGTCTCAGAATAAATGCTGTAGATCAGGGGTTCTCAAATTTGGGGTCAGCGCCCCAAGTGGGGTCCCCAAATTATTTTGTGGGGTCCCCAGATGATTAGCTTAACGTAAAAAAAAATCTCTCTCAATGGTAAACAAAAAATCATATGTGTATACAGGGTATCTGCACATTTATAAAGTGTCAATTTAAAGATTTTCAAGAAGAAGAAGGAGTAAGCAAGAGGCGAACAAAATAGCAGATCTACATGCTCACAAAGCCTCGCACTGCGAGGCATTGTGAGCATGTAGATCTGATATTTTCACAATATTTATCTGTGGAACTGAGTCACATTAAATGTAATACTTACAATTCCAAGTGCTTTTCAGGGTGGGAGTCCCCAGTTCATATGTTTATTTTGGGGGTCACGGCCTAAAATGGTTTGAGAACCCCTGCTGTAGATTATTAACCGTACTTCCATCAGTCCATTTTCGAGAATTGATCAAGGGGTTGTCCCGCAACTTAATGAATTTTAAATGTACTTTGACGTTGCATAAACACATTTTGGTTGGTTGAACATGACCTTTCCTTGCTTCCCAGCCGGATCGCCAGACATTGATGTGGAGTGCCACTTGGCCTAAGGAGGTTCGCCAGCTGGCTGAGGACTTCTTGAAGGACTCCGTCCAAATCAATGTTGGTGCACTCCAGCTCAGCGCCAACCACAATATCTTGCAGATAGTTGACGTCTGCAATGACATGGAGAAAGAGGACAAGTGAGTAGCCGACTCCCTGACTCGCTAGAATAACTGAATTGAAGAAGGAATCTTGTATAATACCTGATAATATTGGAATTTCTTGACATCATTGTTTGAGTCCTTAGCAGGCATTATATTACCAAAACAAAGAGCACAACTCGTTCTTCTTCACATCTTTGGGGGGGGGGGGGGGGGCACTGTCATTTTATTGGAGAAGCAGTCTATTTAACGGGCTATCATTCTTGTCCTCTTCAGACTCCTCCGTCTGCTGGAGGAGATCATGAGTGAGAAAGAGAATAAGACCATTATCTTTGTGGAGACCAAGAGGCGCTGTGATGAGATCACTAGGAGGATGAGAAGAGATGGGTAAGGATCACATTTTTCATGCCATAATCAAGGATATGATTTCCCTTGTTCTATACTACCTATAATACTACTTCTAAAAATTACTCCTTCATTCTCAATCAGCAGCAGGTACAAGTTGTAAAAAAGAAAATAAACTGATTAAGGATACGGTCACACCTAACTTTGATTCTGTCTTTGTGGCCGTCTTTTTGCAATAGTTCTCAATGGGAACAGCACATTTTGTTGCCCTTGCGCAACAAAATGTAATATTTGAAGTAATGCTCAAGGCTTTTCCCCCTCTGCCCAATCGGATGAGTCGAAGGCGCTACTCTGGCTGCACAACCTGCGTTTATCAGAGTGCAGGAGTTTCTACGTCTTTGCTAAAGACATAATTATGTAGAATCTCTAGACTACGTTTAAAATCTTTATACACTGTTGGAAATGAGTCAAATAAGACGGGAACTAATATTGTATCATGTGGTGCAGTCTGTTGACCGTTCTGTCTCTTCTGAGCAGAAATCCCTGTCACACTTTTGTGTGAGTGTACCGCTCCTTTTCCCAGATAACTTACAAAATAGTCAGCAAAACATTAATAATAGATATTGTGATATTTGATATATTTAAGCTTTATGGTCCACCTCAAGGCCTTTTTTTTTATAACACTAAGCAGACTTCAGTGTATATCTGAAACCCTGCCAAAGTTATACTGAAATATTTCCACCTGTGATGTCACAAGGATATCATCTGAATTTGAAAATTGCAACCATTACTTTTTAGCCGCTACCCTCTGTGGCTGTGACATCTTAGCTGTGTTTACGTAAAAGGAGCCATGGCAGCCATGGCATGTCTGGCTTTTGCTCACAAAATGCCAGGAACTGCACATCTGCAAACTAGTAGAACAACAACAGTGTGAGTTTGTTTTAATCTTCTGGTCACCTGCATGCAGTGTTTCATTGTTCATGTTTTCTGATGTGCAATATTTGTCAACCACAGCTGGCCAGCAATGGGCATTCATGGAGATAAAAGCCAGCAAGAAAGGGACTGGGTTCTCAATGGTATGTTCTGAGATGTTACACTATTTCATCACAGTGCACATTATTGCTGCAGTCAATAGTCCACATATGGACTTTTTAAAGAAATCATTCTACATTGTATAATACTAAAACGTAGCCCATGTAATTATTTCTCCAGAGTTCAAATACGGAAAGGCACCAATCCTCATTGCCACTGACGTGGCCTCCCGCGGACTAGGTCAGTATATCTTTGACTAGCCCCATTTGTTGTCTCTCTTCAATGTTACAGTTTTTAAAGAAAGTGTTTTTGCTTTCTTTAACTTTTCTATGCATTTTCTGAGTTTTTCTCACCTAAAGGTGCAGTCTTTGTGGCAGGCGCTAGGCATGACAGTTCCAGGCCTCGAGAGGGAGAAGGAGGACATATTGGAAGTGCTCCACTGGCTTGCCACCCAGTGGGCCTAGAGAGGTGAAAGCACTTGTGTGCCAGTAATCATCAAAAGGCGGTGTGGCTAAGCCTTTGTCCTTTTATTACACGCACACACTGTTCTCTTTCCATGGATTTTAAGGACCAATACCTGCCAGCCAGCCAGCTGTTTCCAACTCAAACGTAAAAAAAAAAAGAGATGCTTGATGCTGTGACTTTTGCCTTGCATGCTGTTTTGTTAGAGAGCACTGTATCGCAAGTCACTTGTTTGAGATTTGGAACAATTGTTATCTTCGGAGCTTGTACCAAATAGCATGGGTGTTTGCGAGCCTGTCTAAGCTTTCCGTTGTTGTTTTTGTTTCCTCAAAGGGCTGGTTTTCATGAAATGGAGAGAGCAGGTTTATGCCTATTGTGTAAGGAATTGGTGACACCTGGCACATGTGTTTAAGGGTTTGTGGGGGTGGCATCTAGTGAGAGAGAAAGAGAATGAGACAGCTCAAAAACAAAGTTCCTCCCTCGCCTGCGTTTTAAAGTCATGTCGAGACCTGCCAACGAGAGACATTTTCTCAAGTGAACACTGGCTTCTGGGAAGATCTTGCCTTGACAATACTGAGGGAGGGAGGGGGCGTTGCACTATGCTTTTTGAAGGGTCTCCTAGGTTCAGTACTTGGGCCTTTTTCATTTTCTTTTTCGGAGCCCCTGTCAAATTAGCTCATGTTCCATAAGGTCTTGGCAAGATGTGCAGTGTGGCCTTTAGTAGCAAGCTTCTTATGAGTATGTACAGGGGGAAAAAGGACCTTCAGAAACATACTGTACCTATGAAAGGTCAGACATTGGCACATGAGGAGGCCCCAGTGCACATAGTGGCCCAACTGCATAGAAGCTCCTGGATGTCACTTGACAATTTGTGGGGGATTTCGCTGCATTGGGAAAGGACTAGTGAATGCATACTCCTTTATGGTAAGACTTCAAATCGTTTTGTTTTTTTGTTTGTTTTTCCTCCCTTGGTAACAAAAGGGAGGGTGAATGTCTTTGGATCTTATTGATTATGGTAAGCAACTGGAGTGTGCATCGTTTCTCTCTTCCCACAGTAGTATTCCCATGGAGTAGCTGTGTATGTACTATTTTCCAGTGTTTTAACGTATTTCCTCCGCAGCCTATATCTAATAAACACTCCAACCTCCCCCGACATTCAATGTTGCTAACTTGTTGTCCCTTTGATCTGGCTGTTGTGGTGTGCAAAATCCCATGTGGCGACCTCCTTTTGTTTTGCCACACTGCAACACTTTCACAGATGTGGAGGATGTGAAATTTGTCATCAATTATGACTACCCTAACTCCTCTGAGGATTATATCCATCGTATTGGACGCACAGCCCGCAGTCAAAAAACGGGCACGGCCTACACCTTCTTCACCCCCAACAACATGAAACAGGCCAGTGACCTGATCTCTGTGCTCCGCGAGGCCAACCAGGCCATCAACCCCAAGCTGCTCCAGATGGCAGAGGACAGAGGAGGTAAATACCTTTTTAAACACACATGGCGATTTCCAATGTGTGATGTCTTCACATTAACAGATTTGGTTGTTTTCTGTTCCTCCATTACCTGTAGTTTCCAAGGTGGATGAACTGCGGTAAAACAATTAAAAAGCTCCCCTCTACTAAGTTTCTCCATGTGATGTAAAAGGTTGGGGATGGAAATTCATCCACTTTACCGCCTAGGCACCTACACAGACCAATATCTGTCTTGTCCTGACATCTCCTGACTACTTGGGGAGATCAGGTTGGGTGACGTAAAAGTAGGGATGGGACGACATGAAAATGTCATGTCACGATTATTGTGACCAAAGAAATTGCAATTTACAATATCGCGATAATCAAAATATCCCCAACATCCATTATCCTGGGGTGGAATAAAAAATAGACGATCTACAAGCTCACAACACTTGTAGATCTGCAATTTTTTGGCAAATAGATTTGGTAAAGGGTGATTCAAGAGTGATTTCCAGGTCCGTTTGACCAATCATAGAGGGTTTAAATGGTACCAGCTCTGCAAATAAAAGGTGAATTGATCCCAGTGCATGATGGAGGATAATCTCACAATAAATGTAAATCTCCACGATACGATTATTGTAGTGTTTTTTATCGTGATAAACGATAACGATAATTGTCCCATCCCTAGATAAGTTGCTCTAAATGCACTGCACTACAGCTGTCATTGAGCTGATGACTCTGGTCTGTGCATGCCAGAGATGAATACATTGACTATATTAGACGAATGCTTGAAAAAGCAATGTTATAAGTTTGAACATTCCCCTCACAAAAAGGTGATTCTCTGTAATTAATGCAGCTCTTTGAGTTGCTCAACACCATCCTTTAGTGGGTATGGTTTTACAGGTTAGTTTGGTTTGTAGGCAACATTGACATTCAACTTATTTTTACAGAAATTAGTGTTCCATAAAATAATTTTGTCAGTGAAGTGCCTGCTCTGCTTCACTCTTTTCTTTCCCTGTATAGACTATTCTATCCAAATAACTTTTCTGGTTTGCACTGAGGAAATGTTTTTTCAACTTACTTGGGTGTAATGTCTGATTCTGATGCCTTAACTTAATACACAATGCACATTATATGTCCACATTTCGGACACAGATGCTAATCGGTGGCCCTATTCAATGGCTTGGTGTGTAATGACCTCGAAGACTTATTCTGATTTCATAATTACTTGCAATGTGAAAGTAATTCTCATTCTCCTCTTCATTTTCTTCCCTCCCCCTCTTTTCTCTTGTGCTCCAGGTCGTGGAAGGGGGGGGAGAAGTGGCTTCAAGGATGACCGCCGGGATAGGTATTCTGGGGGAGGGAGGAGTAATAACTTTGGTGGTGGTGGTAGCTACAGGGATCGGGACAACGATAGGGGTTTCGGCGGCGGGCCAAAGAGTGCCTTCGGTGGCAATAAGAACCAAAACGGTGGGAATTACGGCGGAAACAGTGGTAGTGGTAGTGGTAACTATGGCAACAGCTATAACAACGGCAACGGACAGGGTAGTTTCGGTGCTCCCGCGAACCAGGTGGCTGCTTTTGGTAATCAAAACTTCCAGGGCCCACCTCAGTTTGGGGGAGTGCAGAGGGGCGCTCAGAACGGAATGAACCATCCGCCTTTCCCTTTCAACGCTCAACAGCCACCACCGCAGACCCCACAGCCACCACCACCACCACCAATGGTGCCGTACCCCATGCCACCACCTTTCCCTCAGTAGATGTACTGTAATACACAATGCACAATATTCTGAACCAATTTGATTGAGTTTTTCTCTTGTCTTGAAATGTTATAGTATGATGATTATTATCCTTTGTATTTAACTTTTTTTTGCTTACAGCAGCGTTGGAATTATTCAGTAACCCAGAAAGAGAGTCATAGACTCCTGTAGTGGAACTATAACTGCTGCACTTTACTTGACTGTTTTATTTGTTACATTCCTCAGTAATTTATTTTTACTAGGTAATGCAATGTTTTGAGTTTGTGGTATGTTTAAAGTGATATGTTATGAAGAACGTATACAAAAGGGCATGCATGGCCCTTTCAAATAAAAAAATAAAACCCATATTGTGTGTTTTGTCTTTGTGGGCTGAGTAATTATGTCTGAGTAATTATGGCTTTAGTAATTATGGCTCTTATACCAAGCACTAGACTTAATGTGATTTGAAGTACATGGAATGTTTTTTGAGTGTCTAACCGCTCCCACGTCTGGCTAAGTGTATGTATGAGCACGGCTCTCCATGTATGGAGATAACAGACAGAACTGTTCCAATATAGGCCTATAAATAAAATAAAACACTTAAAATATTCAAACAGTTAGGCATTTGACATGAGAAAATGAACCAGAGTTGTATCTTATTACCAGCTGGCAAAGCTTGTTTACAGATAGTCAGCCGATGATGTCATCCAGTGTGCCAAAATCTTTTTAACCATATGTAGTCAAGGAGAAATGTAAAGTGAATGTAGATATATCTTACCATTTATATTATAATATGCTCTTTAAATGGTAGAAAGGAATTCATTTCCCATTGGAATTCACAAGGCCACTGAAGTGCACCACAAGGCTAGTTAGTCCACAAGGTGCAAGCTGGTATAAAAAGGACACTGTCATTTCTTGTTATACAATATTTACAACAATATGAAGTTTTTATACTTGTAGTGTGAAGTGCGTTTTATGAGTTCATGTCATTAAGTGCTTAATGTGTGCGACACAGGCCTACATACCACAGAAAGCCAGGTAAATGTAATAGTAATTCATAATTATGAATAACTTAGTTAGCCTCGTAAACCAGACTCTCCTCAGAAGTCAGGAGGAGTCAGTTTACTAGGCTAACTTTTAATGGCGTGATGGGTTGAAAATCCAATGCTGGGAAAGTGTGACAAACTGGATGATATGTTAACCAAGTCCAGAAGGTGGCAGTAAAACGCTACCCCAAAGAATTATGTTATTCAGTTCCGGGGTATTTTTCCTTGGGTTCCGGGTTATTCTGTCAGGTGTTGTTTACTTGAACGCTGTGCTGCCTGGTGTGCTTCACATGTGTATGTATGTTTGCGAGATGTATCTATGATGTGGAATTTGAATATTACTGGACACTATTGTTTACATGGTCGCAAAGGTAAATTATATTTTAGTTGCACAAATAATTTGAACAAATTGGAGGAAACTTGGGGTTAACCGTCAGACATTAGGAAAAGCTGCAGAAACTCCTGGCCTTTTTGTCTCTGAAACGGTCAGGTTCATCAAAGCATGTTTGTCCGCTTAACATGTTCGCTTACTTTGTCAGACGTCGCCTAATAAAACGCGAAACCCTCTTTAAAACGCCGCGGTGCAGAATAGCACCAGCTGTGCGTCCCAGCAGATGGCGCTGTTCAGCAACAGGCTCCACAAATGCTCGTTCAGATGACCACATCCAAACATTACAGCAGCTCACTGCTGACAGGTTCTACCTACCGCCTGGTCACTCGTTTCAGCATGGGACAGGATGCAACTATGGACCCCTGGGCACGGAACTCAAGAAAAACATGCTGGATCAGTGGTGGCACTCTGCAACAAGGTCCAAAGAGGTGCAGGTGTTTGGGATAAACACTATAAACACCTTAAAGGAGAGAGGTATTGATGGGGATGAACAGTTGAAGGTTGTCAATATGGAGACTTTAAACCAAGCGTTTAACCTGCCAGATTTGAACAAGGACCAACTTATTCAGAGGTTAAAGACACTTCTTCGAAACACTGTGTCTCTGAGATCAGGCCTTCTCCAAGGTAGGGTTCTCTATTATAAAAGTAGCTGGTCAGATGCTTATGCTATGATTTGAGCCGTGATTTAATTATATTGTTGTAGCCTATATTAGTCTGTCATTTAATGTCGCAATGAATTGAATACAAAGGACCCCAGTGTAAACAAGCCTTAGTGCTTTCTTGGGTTTAAAACATATTGGTAGACCTTGTATTCGAATTGTACTGTCATGTCTTGTGAACTGCTAATAATGTATTCAATCAATCAATTTATAGAAGGATTATGATGCTTTAACAAAGACTACCACCAATACAATTTAACTGCGGAACCTTTTCTTGTCAAGGAGCCTCAAAATAATCTTTATTTGGCCACAGACCCCACTTGACTAAATGTTTTGACACATTTCTGGGTCTTTTCTAAGGTGCCTTGGAACAGTATGTCCCATCTTTGGAGCTGGTGAAGAGGAAGCTCCCCTTTGGTCTGGCTGAGACTGGCTCATGTTTTCAGTCCTCAGATCAACCTGGTTGGTGAGGGTCTTCTTGTCTCTTAATAATCTGCTCGGTTTTGCTGACAATGACACCAATAATTGTTGCCTTTGTTGCTCATTCTATATATAATATTTAATAGTTCCAGACAGTTCTTTGTATGCTCTGAAAACAAGGAAATCTCAACATAATGGTTTATATCACGTGGATGGTCTTTGGGCAGTAAAACACTATCAGACTTAAATAGACAACAGTAAATCACAAAATATTAAAAACAAAGTGGGGGAGTAGCAGACCTGGTATCTGAAACTGGTAGTTGTGCCTTGACATACTGTTTTCACCTACTGAATAAGTATGTATATGCTGAGTATTAATACTATGTTAATATTTGCTTTTGCCAGGTATATATCATTTGGGTAGAAACAATCAAGTCTATGATGTGTTAGTTCTTTTTGTGAATATATTTTGGGATATTGTGATTAGGTACAGTATTTATCGGGTCTGTCAGGTGTCTAAAACGTTACTTTTCAGGGTTCAAATGCAAATGTAGCAGATCTACAAGCGTTTCGAGGTTGTGGCCCTGCAACTTTTGTGTGATGCTGTAGTATGATAAAAAACAAAACACAAAAAGTTAAAATATGAGGTTTATGCCTGACAACAACAATATTTCTTTTTTCCTCTACCAGCCCAGCAGAAGTCACTCAGACATCACTTGTGTGGTTCTGCCCTCCCCGTACAGCCTCCCAGTGGCTGGACCACTGGGCACGACAGCGGCTGCAGTGGTGGAGGAAGGTGAGTATATCATTGCTGCTGGGTAGAAACCTCCATTATTCTAACTTGATCATTCTACTCTTCAGCGTCACGTAAAAGCATAGAAAGTAGCAGTTCCACTGTGCAAAGCACAGTGTTTTGAGCTTGTCGATCTGCTACTTTTGTTCCTTTTGAATTTGAATCCTGAAAGGTAACAGTTTTGGAGGTTTCCACCCGACAGAGACGATATGTGGCATGTTGTGATGTTGATATTTTTCATTTTGATTTGATGTTAAAATGTCACTGTTTGTCTCCCCTCTAAATTGGGTACAAACGGTCTTTGCATCATGTGACAATGAAACAGCACTAGTGTTTTCTCAGACCTAAGGTGAGACTCGTTTTACTGGGTCTTAATCTCTGTCATCCATCCATCTTTTCTATCCTCTATAGTTTGCCTTGGCTCCGTCGGACTTCAATTGCAGCGCCATCCCTGAGGATGAACTGGGAGGAAGGGCATCTCGTGGCATTAAGATTGTCTATAGTTTCCCATGGGGAGAAGAGCCTCTGGAGACGCTGTGGAGCCGAGGAGACACTGAACTGCTGCAGACACACGGGGACATCCACACCAAGCTACAGGTATTTTACATATAACACTTTGTGTAATATTCTAAATACACATCTCCATAGATAGGTCTGACCCGTGGGGGGTTAGCAGACTGACCTCCGCGGCAATAAAGTAATACATGCTACTTGTGTACTCACCCAATAATTAATTCCTAAGACTTGGAGTCAGATATTGTCCTCTAGTTTCATATCCCTTTGATAGTTCCGGCAGAAAACATGTGTTTAGTCAAATATCTCTACTTTTCCACAAGCTTCACACGGACAACGTTCTCTGTCAGCAACAAGGCCGCCGGACCTGAAATGACTATTGAACTGAACATATGAAAACGTCCTTTGAAAACATGTGTTTGGGAAGCACAAAAGTATGTAATTAATAACAGCATCTGCCAATTGTGTGCGCCATACATTTGTGCTTCCCAACGGAGGTTTTGATAATTTCAGTCCTGCACTCATTCCGGGGCCCCTCGCCTCGGCTCTATGGACACTTTCATATACACATTATGGTATACATTGTATTACATTTTATGTACATTTTACTACACTTCTTTATTGATCATGTTTTGGTTTGTAAGCAAATGGCCATGAAACTTTAATAAAAGTCTCCTATTATACACTGCCGTTTCATTTGAAATGTGATTAACATTTGGATTGCATTGTTGGACTTGAGGAACACCCGTTTCATCTCATTCTCATTATGTTTTAGTGCCGGGATGGGCGGAAGTTTGTGGTTCCGCATGTTGTTTCTGTAACTGGGAACATGGACCGTGGAGTAATGGCCTACCTGGACAATTCACTTCAGCAGCTGAAGAAAGCAGATAGCAAGCAGAAAACACACCAGAGAAAGGTGACATTCCATATGAACTGGAACCATTGACAGCGTAATTGTGAAAGCAGGAACGATGTGTGCTTTAATGTTTTCACTCTCTTCATAATATATCTTCTTAACTTTAATGAGAATTTTAGGGATTCAGTCTGTAGGGCTGGAACCCTATTGTGTTTGTTAAAATGTATTTTTTACGACAGGGAGATGCCATTTGTCACTGATAGATATTCGTGACACATTCTTACATCTCCTACATGTTTTTCCAGTTGCTACCAACTTGGCACAAATTATCTGTGGAATAAATTCATCAAATATTAACACATGCATACGTATATATGTTTTATATTTGTAATCATTTTGCTTTTAATTTATTTCGCTTACACTATGGCCTGACACAAATAGGTTCTACTATTCAAAGCTACATGTGGGAATTATTTGAATAAAATGTTATATTGTAACAGGTTAAAATCAAACATCAAATCAAAAGATATAGTAGGTGAACATGATGTTTAGAACATTAGCAACACTGGTAGATTCAAACCCCCAGAATTGACCACTGTACCACCTGAGTGCCCCATGTGTTCTGTGTTCTTAAGGTGAAGTTCACTACTAGGCCAATCATGAAGTTGTAGTGGTCAAAAGAAGCCGTGCGAAACAAACTGTCACTGTGTCAGGTCAGTGCTCTGCTGAGCATGTTTTCTAGTTTATGTATTTTTCCCATTGAGTTTGGTTTTACTTTGGTTTCAGGTTCTGAAGTTGCATCCCGTTTTGGCTCCAGTCAAGGTAGCTTTGGACATGGGCAGGGGAGCAACTGTGGAGCTCAGACAGGTAAGAAAACGTTCACAAATAGATTTATTGTGGACAACAATCTGGATTGGATTAATTCAATTGAAAACACCACTCAGGTGTACTACAATTGGCACGATTCAACCCAACTTGATTATTTTATTTATTTTATTGGTCATTAACCATGATGCAATGATTATTTTGTAGATTATTGATGCCTTGCGATTAGAGTTCCTGGAGGCTGGGATCTCTGTGTGGCCTGGGTATCTAGAAACGATGCCAACATCAATGGAGCAGCTGAACACCAGGTAAAACACTGCCCAGGGTTTTGATGCTACAAAGACTGAAATGGGTTGAAAAATAGATTGTATTCTGCTGCTTGTTGACTCAGCGGTTCAGTTCAACTGACATTACTGTAATTAATGATTGAGCAGTATAAGTTGAGACACAATTATGCTATTTCAATGGAGGAGATCCTGCTAAAGGCAAGAAATAAGCAATTCTCTGTGAAATATTCTTAGCATCTGCAAGTACTAAAAAAAACTAAAACCATTACATTTTGGTAATTTATGTAGTAATAAAACCGAGTATCACTTTTCTGTGTAGTTTGTCATTTGAAACATGTACTGTTGCAATCCATTTATTTCTTTATATATTTTATATTTCAGTTAACCAAAATGCATTTAAAAAAGCCCATTTTAATTGACAAAAAATAAATAAGTGTGTCTGTCTCTCTTTCGTCCTTTCTTTCTAGGTATGACGAGATGGGGGTTCTCTTCTCCATGCTGATAGGTGACAATACACTGGAAAGTGGCCTGCTGCAGGTCCGAAGCAGAGACACCACTATCAAGGAGACTATGCACATATCTGAGGTCAAGAACTTTCTCACCAGATACATAGCTGCTGCTGACAACATCTGAATCGCATTCTTTTCTAAAGGTGCCAAATGACACATTTTTGTGTTTTGTTTTGTATTTGTTTTGGTCCTTTTTACCCCTTTTTCTCCCCAATTTACTGGTAGTTCAAGTTGTTATGCCAATTGATTCCTCCCCACACACATTAGTGTGTTGTCACTGCGGTTGTATCCTACTGAATCATCCACCAGTGAGGAGCCCCCACCGAGAGGACATAGAGCCTTCGAACTCCGCTCAACACTCCCTGCTGACAGGTGCTGCGACAGCTGCCCCATCCCGCAGATGGCCGGAAAAGGCCACAGAGCCAGAAGCACCCCAGTGGATTTGAACCAAAAACCTCTGCAGGGGTGGGTAGGCACTTAACCACCTTGCCACAAGAGCACCTAAATGACCTATTTTCTACAGAAAAGCTGGTGTTGAAGCAAGTCATAGTAAAACGTTTTCACCAAAGCATAAAATATATTTTTGTGAAGCATTGTTGAAGATGTGGACATGTATTATGCCCAGACAGTCATTACAGAAGTATTTGTCGGTGGATATCTGTGGCCATTTAGAATTAGCCTGGGGCCAGCCTATATACTAATGCAGCTAACTGCAGTATAGTTATCCCCTCCTTGTTTTAACATGGGTCGGGATGTCTAGCTGGCTAGGCTAATTTAGAATGCCCCCTACTAATGCTCAAGCCAATATTGTCACAGCAGTTCAGAGTTGTCATTGGGAGGGGTGGGGAGCAATGTTGTATAAATGTTTTTGGATGGCCCGGTTGGCCTGACTGACTGGCTTTGACTAAATGGTGTGAGTGCAGCCCCTCACTGAACACAATAACACAATAGTTTTATTGTGGATAGTAGGGATGAAAAGTGTCATGTTTGGCATTTCTCTCAATTCATGCTTCAAAGTATAAATGTTCCATTAAAGTGTGTCCCCCTTTTCACTTTGAAATGTTCGTTACTTTCTGAAGTTGTGGGCCCTCATTTATCAACGTGGTGCAGATAAAAATTTGGGTGTACACCGAAATTTAGGCAAGTCACGGCATTTATCATTTCAACTTGACTTTGACTTTGGTCTAGGGTAGGATCAAATCTCACGTCAAGTCCTGAGGTGGTGTAGGAATCATCCTACACCACTTTGTTCCATTGTAGACGTGCGGAGCAGCATTGTCTAATTATCTGACAGGCAATGGACACATGTATCCACTCGAAAATGTATATCCAACACAATAATAAATTATCCTGTGAAAATATAACATTTTATAAAAGCATAGCCTATAGCCGGCTACATCATGGACATTCACGCCGATTTTATTTTCAAGTTACAATGACAAGCATTAAGCAATTTAAATATATATGGAAGAAATCTACTGTTAATTGCTTTAACAGAATAAATCTTAAGATTGGAGATCTGGCTCAGAACAAGCACAGATACGAACGCATGCGAGAGCATTTTCGTGAGTCCTTTTAAATATGGATAAAACCGAAGGTCCAACCTGGCTTGGCTGTGCCCAGCCCGCACGCTCAGCACGCACGCTGCGGATGATTTATTTGGGGGTCCACGGCTATAACTCTATGGTCCACGGCCCACCGGGGAGAAGACCAGCGCACAGGAACGGTAGACCCACCTACATGATCGCTAGTTTAAGCACTCAAACGTGCATAGCGCTCGTCGCCGAAATTGGGTTAAATTAATATCCAAAACGTAACCGTGGGGTCTCTCAATTTATACAGTAGCCTAGCTACTGTACACTACGCTGGAGTTAATGATGAAACCCGGCGAGCCGTGAGATCATGGCCATGGGGAATTATGATTGCTTGTAACCAAATGAACGCGCTCTGTCTGCGCACACACGGCACGGGTAGGCTATGGTTTAAATTAATATCCAAAAGTATTCATGGCAGTGACTTGTGTCATTCATGTCGGCTGCAGTGCTATAGCGTCCTTGTCAAAGATTGTACCGTTGGTTAATCCCACGTTTCCATTGTGAAAGACTGCTGTGTAAACCAAAATGCTGCTGTTCCAAGTAGCCTAGTTTCGTGTGTAGGTGTGTGCGTGCGTGCGTGCGTGCATGTGTGCGTGGTCTGTGTGGGACGCGGACATGGCTTTTCTTTGGTTGTTAGGTCGTATTCGGATTGTTCTGGTCGTAAAATCGGGGCGTTTCTAGAATAATTAAGGGCGTGTTATTTAAATTTCAGCCTGCGCATTTATCAACGCTGGGATCAAATGTAGGGCAGGTGTGTCTGTTTAGGAAGCATTGATAAATGCCGTGCACACGTTGCCCTACGCAAATTTTGGTGAAAAAAATAGACCATTTTTTACACTCCATTGATAAATGAGGGCGTCTAGTAGGAAGACATTTCCTGATGAAATGGATCACTAGCTGTAATCAAATAACTGTTAAAGAAAAGATGAAGGTGCAATGCAGAGATACTGTACTGTAAAAGTGTGAACGTTTATTTAGAGAAACATTTAAATGTGGGAAATTTAAAACACCTTTTTGTGTTTTTTTTTATCTCTGAATGTGAATTTGATCAATTCAAAGAAAAGGACAACATCTGATGATTATAAATGATGACGACTGTATTCAGTAGCCTTCCTAACTTTTCTTCAACAGCACTTAATGGGAATATAGAGTTTTATATTGCTACAGTTATTACATCACCCAAAGAAACAATTGCCACTTTAGAGAGAGGAAGTTATTTGTGCAACATTTGTACTAGAGTTCATTTGGTATGGACTAATCGTGTAGTAGCTACAGTATCTCTTCTTGCTAATGCTGACATTTGTGTTCAGATGAAATGTTTAGTTTAGATCATTTACATGAGTGTATTTAAGACTGGTATTTATCTTTATCTAACCTAGCAAGGTTATGATCATAAGACCTAATTAATGAATGTCAGTCTCCAGATTTTCTTCAGAATATGTATGACACTATGGCACATTAGGAGTCCACTAGTACAAACCTTTTAGACATTACTCAAGAGTATAAATGGAATCAAATGGACCCCTTTGTACACACCTGTATTGGTCCATTTGAGACATCTTCAAGGAATTGAAGGTCCCTCGACCAATGCGCTACACTACAGTATATTAGTGCTGGCTCTTTATGTGTATCTGGTCAGTATTGTCTCATTTGCATGTTCATGATGGCAATAAAATAATTTTGACAAATATCCACCACTAGCCGGCAAGGTGACGACCCCTGGACCATACTGGTGGTGTAATGATCCCATCACAAGGTGATATATCGTATAGTTCTCGCCATAGTTTTTACCTTTGGCAATTCTTAAGTTGTAATGTAGTTCAATTGTTCTCAAAGTGGATTCCAGGGGCAGGGACTCTGTGGGTTCTTCTAGAGGGGTTTTGACCCATACATGTCTGTAACTAATAGGCTACAAATGAACTACCCTATTAGGTTCATTTGGTTCCATTTGTACACAGTTGTGGGGAAACTTTAAAATGTCAAGGTTTTCCGGAAACCTTGACATTTTTAAGTTTGAGAAACTGATGTAGTTGTCATTGTTCATACATTGAGCTTTGTTTATGAGGAGATGGATGTGGATTCACCTCCCATAGAGTCGGGATCTCTTGAAAAACGTAATCAACATTAGGGGGCGCTGTACGCTTGTGCCAACTTCTGTCCTTTTATATTTTACTGTACTTCCGGGGCATCTGCTTGTGTGCAGACTGACTGGCTCTTGGCAGGATGGCCGCAGACAAGCAGAACGAGGCTAAATTGGCCACAATGGACGAAAATAAAGAGAATGAAGGCCTTGGACTGGAAAGTATCCTTTGGACACATATTGTTATCTCACAGAGTAGCGGCATTGTTTAGTATATTATGTCCCATTGTGGTTGAACGTAAACGGTGTCTCATAAGCTAACATTAGCAAGAGAGAGGTGATGGCTAACAACGCGACGTGTCAGTGTAGCTGCAGCAGGCGTGCTGTATGAGTATCTAACCTTATGAATGGAGTATACCAAATAGCTCGTCATTCATAATATCTGGTCAACTAAGAATGTGGCTACATGTATAGCTACTTATAAGTGTCCATGTGTCAAATGTGTGTTGTTGACAACAAGTTCCCTTTCTGGCATTAGTCACATTACCATAAATAAATGATGGCCAGCCCAGTGGACAGTGTGTCCATCGTCCACAAACTCGATCTTGGTAGCATGTTGTGTACAAGGCTTTTCCTTTACAGTGAATCGCAGTTTTGCAGATAATCAAGGACTCACAGCAGCAACATGGTCTCAGGCATGGAGACTACCAGAGATACAGGTGAGCTTGTTGTGGGCAAAACCACCAAAGATATGACATCTGACTTGTTTTTCAACGTAATTCAGTATTCAATATAAAATGTTGTGGGACTATTTATACTTAATATGCAGAAGACAAATTGTTTCAGCCTCAAGAATGAACCATATGCTTTGAGAGATCATGTTGGCTATATCTACTGCATACTGTGTTCTATCCGTCTGTCATTCAATGTTATAAGAGATGCTTCAATGATTTCCTATGGAAATAAGCTTAGTCTTTTCTAGGATCTCCTTTTAGTAGACCGTGTACCAGTGAACTGTACTGTCATGAAACAGTACCTTTTCCTATGCAAACTTCTAATAAAGTCTTCAATCAATCAATGGCATATAGTGCACAACATTTGACTTGGTGTAATACAAATGTTGCCCTGCCTTTTTTGTAATCCCAGGATTAGTAGGGGTATTCTTCTACTGTATCTTCATTACAAACAGTCTCAAACACATTGCCTTATGTTAAGGCAGACTGAATTATAATACACTGACTGGTGTGACTGATGCTTTTAAAGCAGCAGCAAATGCAATGTTACAAGAATAAGCACTTTGGTATAGAGCAACTGTTGGTCATTTTAACTTTTAAAGTGGCAAACTGGCAATCTGTAACTTTTATGTCCTACCCGAGATTTGAACCCAAGTCCCCCACAGGAGTGTCAACATGACATGAGTAGATTTAAGTACAGAAAGTTAAGGCAGAGGATACACAGTGCTCAATAGAAGAGCAGGGAGACGAACCAAAACCCACCACAGTTATGTTAGTTGATAGTTTATTGTATTAGTATACTTATGGATTGCAGCTTTAAAGATTACATAGTACATATTGGGGAAATAAAGTAAAGTGTTTTATTTAAAAGATGTAATAATTCTCTGTGTTACTATTCCCAGAGGATACTGTTCCCGCCGACTTCGTCGCCTGCGCAAAACCCTGGGCTTCAAAATGGGCAACAGACACAAGTTCACTGGGAAGAAAATCACGGTTGAGATGCTTTCTGACAGCAGGTGAGGAATGGATGCTGGTATTTTGGCCATTTGAAAATAGCAGATCAACAAGCTCACAATGTACCGCAATGTGACACATTGTGAGCTTGTAGATCGGCTTGTAGACCGGACTTTTATTTTTTAACAGTATTTCTACATTGCAGTATTGATTATTTTACTTAAGTAAAACATGAGTACCTTTTCCACCATTGCTGCTAATTAACATTTTCGACACAACTCGTGCGGTGTGCCTTTTGGTGCTAGTCATGTGACCCATCCCATCCCACTCTTTCCTGCTTAGGTACCTATTGCTTGTTCTAATGGAGGCAGAGCGGGCATGGAGTTATGCCATGCAGCTGAAGCAGGAAGCCAATACAGAACCTCGTAAGCGCTTCCACTTACTGGCGCGCTTACGTAAGGCTGCCAAGCACGGTGAGAGGCTGGAAAAGCTCTGTGAGAGTCCACGCGTCGATGCCAGGACCAAGCTGGAGGCACAGGTAAATGGGAGGATGATGAGCCTGTTAAAACTTGTAAATACAGTACAATTTCTTGATGAATTGAATTAAACTTTTTTGTAAATGCAGATTGTGTACAATTTACAATTGTAGCAGCGGTTCTTATTTAAAGCATTATTTCGTTCTCAACTTGTGGGTCCACAATCTCCACATATAAAAACTGGTCAAGTATTGGTCAAATAATATAAGAAAGAGCAAAAACATTTGAAAATAGACAATCTATAAACTCGCTAGCTTGTAAATATAATCTAATGGCCAACGCTAAAATGTTAACCTGACTGTGCCAGATGATGGCAGCAGTGCGTATGCCTGGCTGCATACCGCTCTGCTTACCATCATCTGGGATCGCTCGGGCAGACCCGATGTAAGGGGCGGGCCATTTTTTCAAATTCTTTAGCAGGTGATTGGATGGGGCCGTCTCTCTATCACAGTCTGGGAGTGCCAACTCCAACCACTCATATTGGCCTGTCTGCATGACGTTACACCCAGAATCCGCCTCCTGGGTTTCCACGTGGTCTGCAATCAGACTCTAATGGCTCAGAGCCGCTCAGAGCCTGCCCGTAGCTGCCGCTGATTGGTCCGGCCCGGGACTTTACGAGTGTTATCAACTTTCCCCGAGAGATCTCAGATGGTAAAGTAGGGCGGTACGCACTGCTGCCACCATCTGGCGCAGTCAGGTTACTAAAATGTCAGATTATTGAAATGATGCTTTCCCAGTTTTAATGGGTTATTAAACTGCTCATAATTCCATCGTTGCATGCAAATATGCAAGTAAGAGTACCACTAATCACAGATTACTGCTCTTGGCTTCAGGCCTACACTGCCTACCTGACTGGCATGGTGGAATTTGAGCTGCAGCAGTGGAAGCCTGCCATGGAGGCCTTCAACAAGTGCAAGTGAGTTTTGGCATGGCTCTACAGCAGTCAGTCTTGAAACATTATGACTGTGGAAGTTTTAAACTCTTTGCAGTGTTTGTTTTTGTCATCAATTTATCTATATTTTAGAATGGATGGCAGAAAGAAATGGTCCCACTTCCGATGTAGTTTCTTATTTACAAAGTATTGATAATGGACGAGTACCGGGAGCTCCGCCCCCACCTCTCCGCCGAGACCTCCGACCAGAATCACAGCCGCACCATTCACTTGAATGGATATACAGCGGATTTTACACATTAAATATTAATTCCGTTTTGGACCCAGAGCTTCGAAATCTTGTGCAATCCGTCAACAAAGGCCTGGATATGCATTGGAAAATATGTAGACCTTTAAACTTTTAAAACAATACGACAAAGGAATATATAAGGACGCAACAGCAGAATGAGGAAATCGCCTGTCTGCTGGACCTATACAGAGCCCTTTTCACTGATTTGTTTAGAGGCTATTACTCTCCATTACACAAACAACCAACCAGAATAAACTGCTTCAAATGTAGGCTACATGTTTCTTATCATGCCGATTGCTTATAAATCTTATCTATTTTGATATCTCTGGCGTGAAATGTTCGCGATTCCTGACAAGTTTAGCTGCCGAGCCGCAGCAAGTAGGGTGTCGCACCAAATTCTGGGCCCTGGGTACAAGGATTCGCTGTGGGCCCACATGAATGTTCTTCATCGTGGGATTTCAAAAATAGCAAATCTACAAGCTCGCAGCGCGGCACTCAGTGCCACGCTATGAGCTTGTATATCTGCTATTTTTCAATCGATAAAGTCTAAAATAATTAAGGCCCTTCCACCTTGGGCCCTGGTAAGTCAGTCCCACTTTTCCCCCCCTTGTGACGCCCCTACCCACAGCCTGCAGTCGAAATACAACACTTCACGTCGCTACCCCTGTTAATTCAGACATTCACAGACGTACATTACATATCAGTTGCTATTTAACATAACAAATAAGGTGTTTGTAGTCATGGGTTATTGTCGTTTAGGCCAATACAGTCCATTCATATTTAAATTGGTTTGAAACGGCTTTCTGTGGTCCAGCAACCATGGACATGTTCCTTATTCCTCTGCTGCGACCTTATATATTCCTATGTCGTATTGTTTTAAAAGTTTAAAGGTCTAAATATTTTTTCCAATGCAGATCCAGGCCTTGTTGATGGATTGGAAGATATTTCGAAGCTCTGGGTCCAAAACGGAATTAATATTTAATGTGTAAAAATCCGCTGGATGTCCATTCAAGTGAATGGTTCCTTTAGAGGCGGCTGTGATTCTGGTCGGAGGTCTAGGCGGAGGGGGGCGGAGTTGCGATAGGTTCATTGCGTTTAGAATATTATGGAAATAGTGGTCTTTACCAGTTATGGCTGACATGTTTAAACTCTAAACATCTCCATTTACTTGTGTGTGATGTGCATCAGGACAATTTATGAGAAGCTTGCTAGCGCTTTCACTGAGGAGCTGGCAGTGCTGTATCATCAGCGTGTGGAGGAAATCTCGCCCAACATTCGCTACTGTGCATACAACATTGGTGAGCAACACACAAGCCCTCAATCACTTGCTCATTCACCCATCAGGTGGAAAAATGCACAATCCATGCATTTACTGACACAGTAAATCACAGTAATCACAGTAAATCCTTTGCCTACTGCTTTGTTGTCTGTTTGCAGGTGACCAGAATGCTATCAATGAGCTGATGCAAATGAGACTGACTGGAGGAGGCGGAGACTTTATGGCTGAGAAACTAGAGGTGTGATTGGCTGTCAACCTGGCAATATGTAAACGATAATAATGCAGACCAAGGTGTCCTGATATTGGAAAATACAGACACGGCGGAGGGCCTTTTCGTGTCGCTGAGGACTCTTATCTTGTTCATATTTTTCCAATATTGGGGCCTTATTCTTCATACTATTCTGGATTACATGCTCACAACGTGTTGCTTATAGATACACTATTTTCGGCGATTTGTGTAGAGGGTAAAAAAGGGGTAGCCAAGAACGGAGCATTGGGGGACCCTGGTCAACAAAGTTTATATAGAGTTTTATGTTAAACTATGTTTGAAGTGTTCCATATCCAATTTGAACAGATATCTGACAGCCAACCAGAAACTAGAATTTCTTTCTGTGGCCTCTTGGTTATTCATAGCAATAAATGTGCTCTTTATTATTGATTTACTTTTTAAAATACCTTTTAAATTCTCAAAATACAAAAGCTAGTACTGACTATTGCTCTTTTGTATTCTGTTATTGTTGGATACACTCAACAAGACAATGGCACATATTTTCTCCATGTGTTGCGTTTTATCTTATACAGTGTTGCATATTGACAAAATGTAATGTTTTTTTCTAGGCTCTGATCACCCAGACGAGAGCCAAGCAGGCGGCCACCATGAGTGAGGTAGAATGGCGAGATCGCTCTGTGCCTGTAAAGGTTGACAAGGCCCGCATCTTCCTCCTGGGCCTAGCAGACAATGAGGCTGCCATTGCTCAGGTCAGTCTTGCTGTCAATTATTGTTAAAACACAAATATTTTAGTTTTAACCCAAAGCTACTTGAAACGTTTTTCTCCCCCACATTTATTTTATTTTATGTTATGTGTTTGAACTGATTTGTGAACACATCCCTGCTTGTGGCATCAGTGCTTGCCGGTAAGGCATTAGAGATTGTATTAAAAAGGGAAATAATTCATGTGGATCCAAATGAGAACGGCGCGGCTCCGTCATGGATCATTGGACGTATACATATGTCATCTAATCATGAGGTTTCAGCCATTATACCATTTAAAACATGAGGAAAAATAATATTCGAGGTACTTCTGTAGGCTTCCAGCAGTGTGCGCTAGAAATTGGCACTTAGATCAGCTGTGGACACAGACCGATAGATTCTCTTCTTGACTTGTGCAGAGCCATGCCGTAAAAATGCAGCATGATTGCCAATCAGCCAAGTAGGTGGACTTCACCTGTCAACACCTTGTTGGGTGCACAATACACATTGTGCTCAAACACTAGGTGGCATTCTCCTCACTTTCACCTGTTCATCAGTCTATGACCATCAACTAATAGCTCCCTACTCCCTCAGTACCACTGATCCCACTTGTGCCTGAAGGCTCACTAGTATGAAGTACACTCCTGTCACACCCACATCTCCTCAGGTCTCTGGCATGTGGCCCCTCTCACTGCCTGACTGCATTCTGTTCATTTCAGTGCACACAGGGACTACACCCAGCAGGTCTCTGTGGACAGATTAGCATCATCGTTACTAATGCTTTTCCGTTTTTTATGGGCTTTTGTGATGCTTATGTGTAGCTATTCAGGAAATCCACCTGCCAGGGGCATTTGTGACAGACTTTAAATAACTGCTGTTCTCTCTCTCTCTTCTTTATTACACCAATCATACAACATCTAATTGCAAATTGAATGATTGCATGTAAACATATGAGCAGATCTTTTAAGATATCTACATTTTGAGAACTCAAGCATTCTGTGGTTTGTTTGATTGATTTTCAAAGAACCTTTTGAATTCAGTTAATGTTAGTGTGGAAAGAAACTCAACTTGCAGACAGGCTACAGATCAAAGATGAGTGATGTTCAGAGTTGCGAATCAAGTTACTGCATACATGATGGAACTGTCAAACACTGAGAATTTACTCTAGGAAAGCCTTATAAGGCTATAGGCTGGCTCTGCTAAAGGCACTTTCTACTCCTCCTCCCCATCTTGTTAACCACCCTTTCCTCCCTTCATACTTCAGAAGACGTTTGGCAGGTTGGCCCAGTCATGAGGGCGTAGTGGGGGTGTCGCCAAGAGTTTGTGGTGAATTAAGTCATGCCAATCCCCTGGGTGGATGACACATCCATACCTTAACTATTACTAATTACTATACAGTGTGGAATCGTCTTGTAACATTCCTCACCTCATTTAGCACATTGTGATTGCCTAGTTGGTGTTTTTCCCCCGTTTGTAAACAAAGACTCCACAAATGAACAATTTGCAACAAATTAGTAGCAAAACCAACAAGAAAGTGCCACTTTGTTCAAACATTTTCATACTGTCTTCATATTCGCAGCTTTTATAAACGTACTTTTCTTACATTTTAACCGTGGCTATATATGTATTTTTTTTGTTGCCACATTGGACTCCAAGAGACCAAATGTGAAGAAGACAGAATAGGGGAGTGTGAGGATCATGTAAAGAACAATCGTCTCATTCACACATGCTGCGGTAACTCTAGAGCCAGTCATGGTGCAATGCAATGTACAGGATGATTGGATCAGCAACTTGCTCAGCTACATATTTATGTGTCCCCTCCTCTCAGCCATAGTCACATTCCAACGTATGTGCTGTTATCAGAGAAAATCTCCAACTGCAGTGAAAGTATTTGTCAGATTGAAGCTCCTCAATGGTCTCATTTGAAAACCTTGTTTTGACGTTTGTTGCTGGATTCAGCCAGTAAATGTCTTTTTGACCAATCAGTCTAGCACAAGTCGGATGCAACTCCACATACTAAACATGCAGTGGAAATAAAAGCTAGTAAAAATGAGTAACACGGCAAATCATGAAAATGAACCAGTCCAAAAACATGTGTTTCGAAAAGAAAAATGTCTTCACGCTCTGCCAACCTCACCACCTCTGGCGTTCTAAAAGTTAAAATTTGGGGGCATAGCATACATTTTGGATGTACTCCGGATGTATTATATTCTGTTGGCATCTGTAGAAAAATAAATCATGTGTAGAAATGGCCCAAATGCAGTTAATGACTGCATCTTTTGGATACATTGTAATACACAGGCAACAAACGAAGAGACCAAAGAGCACCTGTACGAGACCCTGTTGGCCGAGTGCAGAGACACCATCCAGACTGTGAGAGAGGAGCTCAAGGCAGAGGCGGTAAGAGAAATTAGTTGGTTAACATTGAAGTTGATGGTTGAAGAGAGTTGCCTGGAAAAAGGTAGGCTATGCACATCCCCGCAGTTCTTTAAACACTGGAGGCGCAGTGGTAAAGTCGCAGCCCACCACGCAGAGGTTGTGTGTTCAAATCCACGGCGAGCGTCTACATCAGTGGTTCTCAACCTGTGGGTCCGGACCCCCAGGGTGGTCCCCAAATTATTTTGTCCAGTTCCCAGATGATTAACTTAATGTGAAACATTGTTTTCTCACTCAACAGTAAACTAACCAACATAAAGTTTATAGAGGGTATCTGCACGTTTCTAAAGTGTCAATTTAAGGACTTTTTAAGACCTCTAAAATGACAAATTAAACATTGCCCAATTGTCAAATATTAGAGGCTGAAATTGTGAAAATAGACGATCTACATGCTCACAACGCCTCACAACGCAAGGCGTTGTGAGCATGTAGATCTGCTATTTTCACAATAGAACTAACTGTGTTGTAAATGTAATTCCTCAACTCTTAGTGCTTGTCAGGCTGGGGGGGGTCCCCTGTTAAAATATGATTATTTTGGGAGTCGTGGCCTGAAAAGGTTGAGAACCACTGGTCTACACAAAATAATTGGCTCGTGTTCGAGGGAGGGAAGCCGGGTGGGGAGGGTGATAATTGTCACTGCACGTATTTACTACGGGCTGAGGTGGCACCTGTCAGCAAGGAGTGTTTTGAGCGGGAGGAGTTGGATGGAGCCTCTACGTCCTACTTACAAATCATTTGAAAGCCTTGTTCTTGATCTTTGACACCCAAGCTGGAAATCATCACAGCCACTATTATTTGTCACAGTGTACCGCCCACCTGGCGCCTACACTCTATTTCTATCAGAATTAGCAGAATTCTTGTCAAGTTTGGTCCTCGTGACTTGTCTCTAATAAGATTTTTCTAAATGGGGACCTGAACATACACATTGACGTACAAAATAAAAACACTGCTGGTCCCTACTGTCCTAGTGAACAACTTCTGTGAAACGTTCTTCACTTTTGGTTAAAATAAAAAAAGACGGGAGAGCAGTTTATCGTGTGCAGACATTTTTGAGTGGCTTTGTGTGTCCCATGCCCATATATGGTCATTTCAGTCCAGAATGAACAGGTTTTTTCAAAAACAAAATGTATGTCACCTCATGTCCATATATGGTCACTCCAGTCCAGAATGAACAGGTTTTTTCTGTCCCGTACGTCCAGAATATCAGTCCAGAATGAATAGGCTTTTTCAAAAAGCAAAATGTGTGTCCCATATCCATATATGGCCATTTCAGTTCAGAATGAACAGGTATTATCTGTCCTGTCCTGTCCCGTCCGTCCGTCCGTCCGTCCGTCCGTCCGTCCGTATGTGTGTAGTGTCCATCCCGGTCTGATGATTGGATACTTTAAGGATTGGTCAAGCTTCACATGACAATTCGGCCCTCCAGATAAAATCATTCATTCATTCAGAATATAAAGAATGTATAGATCACAGAGTTCATAACTCTAGAACACATAGAATAAAAGTTCACCGCTTCACTTCGAACCGAGGTTTGATTTTTTCTTCAGTTGACAGTTTCCTGCTCACACAATGTTTTACATTGCCATGGGTGATGTCTGCTGACATTAAAACTGAAAATACTTTGAACTAACTTTGAACAAATTTGTTCCATTTGGTCTTACAGAAGCAGCGTGAGAGGGGTACTGATCCAGACAATAGCAAGGTATCCAACCTGCAGTTCCTGCACAGGTAAAATACCACTTAAGTTAACATCGGCCAACGCATGCAGGCATTTAGCCGTATGAACCCTAGCGTCCCTGTTCTGAGCGTTGTGATTATAAGCAAACAATCTGCTAAAATATAAACGTCTGTCTTCTCTATTTGAGATGCACCAAAGTATACAGCATAGGGATTAAATTAAACACCATTGACTTTTATTCTGACATCTCTCTCTCTCTCTCTCTTTGACTAGCTACTTGACCTACATCAAGCTGTGTACTGTGGTGAAGAGAAATGAGAGCATGGCCAACACCCTGCAGGTTAAACTGAAAGAGCCCCCAGCTGATGACAACAAGAGAACCCCTCGCCCCCAGGACCTCATCCGCCTGTATGACATCATCTTGCAGGTAGTACACATAACCACACACACAAATGACACAGTGGATTTGTCAGGAGAAATGTAAATATACTTTATTCATAATAATAATTTAAAAAAAAAAGTTGTAGTGTTCTATATATAGTGGTCTACTGAAATGGCTCCATTTGATTTGGTTATTAACACATTTACTGCCTAACTAGACTTTTAAGTCGGGTTATAACATTCCCTGTTGAGTTAAAACTCAGGAGTCGAGCTTCATTTCAAATCCCCTACAACTACTCTGCTCAAATGACTACACTTCCCAGATTGCAGCAGCCAAATGGCCGCCCATTACCTGTTTGCGAGTTAGTGTTAGTGGATGATAGCGACTCCGACATTCAGGCAAGTCCCGGAAAATACGAGCTGTGATTGGCCAGAGGCACTTTGAGTGACAGTTCCCCCCCAAACATTATTTACAATTCTGGTTGCCTGGTTTACAACTCGGAACGGCGCGGAGTCTGCTCAAGCGACCTTCGCAACGCTCGACACGGTGACTCGCTCGCCGGTGTCTCGCGTGGATCAAGGTCGCTTGAGACAACGCGTCTCCACTGCAAAGTTATGTCGGTGTCCATGTTTTCTCAGTCTTGCTTTCAGCCAATGAGAATGCAGGGAGGGCGGCGGCACTTGCCTCAATGTCGCTACGATTCACTATTATTGGATTGGGAGCACCTGAAAAGGAGTGGAGGTGCTCATTCATTCAAGCAAGGGAGAAGAAGCTCCAGAGAGGAGATGCTTCAAAGCGAGAAACTTAAACTAAATAAGTTGACTTCAAAGATGCCAATGGTCGGTGAAAAGTTAGATTTACTTTAATGTGTCTGAAACACTGCTGCTTAATGTGGTGCATTGTATGTAAACCGTAGCCTGTGGTCTGCGGGACTCGTCACTGATGCAAAACAAGCCCTTTTCTAATTTCTACGGACCATAACAAAAGCACGGATGGCTGTGGTTATAATTGTCCTTTACCGGGCAAAAAAGAAGACGAATCGTCTGCCGTTCCCGGAAGTAATCTGATTATATTTGGACGGTGGTGCGTTAATGGAGCCTCGAAAATAAGGTAAAAACGCTGAAAACCCCTGTCAGAAGCTACTGAATTTAATGATATACCTGGCAGTGGATGTAAAGATGCTGCAAGATTTTGAGCCCACTCACTTTGTCAATATATTGTACTTGATGAGTCTTTGGTTGTTCCCTGGGTTAAACAGCAGGAAGGACATTGTTTCTGCTTGAGGAACTCGGCTTTGTTTGATTCTGTCATTTCCTTGTTGCAGTGTAATAAATCTCAACTTCATTCTGTCAAGTGAAGTGTCCTCGCTCTTCTTCCCTTTTAACCCATTTAGGCCTAGAATTAGAAGGATTCAAAAGACACTTATAGAATCGGGTCAAAAATTCTAATGTTCACGACTTTTCAAAAATAGCAGATCTACGAGCTCGCAGCGCGGCACTCGGTGCCGCGCTGTGAGCTTGTATATCTGCTATTTTTCAATAGTTAAAGCATAAAATAATGATACACAAAATGTGTACCCGTTCTAAATGGGTTAACTTTGTTTTCTCTTTCTGCCTCGCTCCACCCTCTCCGTCCTCCCATCCCTCTATCCCCACCTGCACCCTCTCATCCAGAGTCTTGCTGAGCTGTCCACCTTGCAGGGACTGGAGGAAGACGCCACCTTTCAGAAGGAGGTGGCCCTTAAAATGCTTGTCTACAAGGCTTACAGGTCAGTCACCTAAATGCATAAAATAAATAATAAAAACTGAGCGTGTTAGTTTAAATTGTCAAATGAACAATTCAAATGACGCATGCATAGAATTTAAATAACAAGGTTTACGCTGACCTAAAGCACAGACGTTACCGTATACCATAATGAAATTAATGTAAACCAGTGGTTTCCTAAGAAAAAGGAAAAATGCAGCATGCTTTGGAATATTGTCCCCCGTGGTGGACTCGTCGCCAATGGACTACACATTTTCTAGTCTATTGACCAATCATGTATTAGTTAAGATACATGACAGACACTTTTCTCTGACACATTACTTACAGACCTTTGGTCTTCTTTCACTTGATCATCTGCTCTTCAGTAAACAAAACCAAGTATTATTACCAAGTAAATTAAAGCTATACTGTGTAAGATGCCCAACTAGTGGTCATTAGCCCTATAGCAAACCGCGGTCGCGTCCACGTCTTTCGGCCGTTTTTCGTACCTTCAGACCCCCGCGTCTGCCTCCACCTCGCTGAGATCTATCTTTTGAGGGGTCCCTTGTTCCTGTGCGTTCAGTAATTCCAGAGATACGGACTCCTTCACCCTGCCTGGTAGGCGAAATTACCTAGAGAAGGGATGGTACAAACGGGCGACAACAAATATGGCTGCCATAGCGACCCCACTTCAAGATGCGCTGTGATTGGCCGGCAGTTGTATAACCCTCGCTGTGATTGGCCGGTAGTGTGATGACGCAATTTTGGCGCGAGATCCGGTCCACGGCAAGGATCGCAGTTTACATATATAGAGAAGGCTTTACAGGCTGAAATTCACGGAGTGGGTGTTCTAAAACTTTAGCGATTTAACAGTTAGGACAATTTTAAGATTTGTTTTATAAAAAAAGTTACATGGTACAACTTTAACTTTTTGACTTGGTAGCACTGGTGCTACCAGTTTAAAATGTTAGGAGCACCAGAAATAATTCAGGAGCACCCACCAAAATGGAAGGAGCACCAATATGTTCTCTATGTTTTTAAATGAATAAAAAACAATATAACATGAATTGGTGAAAGGGGCCTTACAAATGCATGGTAGGCCACCTCTGGGGCTTTATGCAATCATCCAGGTCCAGAATTTAAACTGTATAGGCCCTCATCCATCCATGTCATCAGAAACCCCTCCATTGATTCCAATCACACATTCAGTCATCTGGTTTTTTGTTAACCTTCATAGCCTTAATATGGGTAATATAATTCACATTCGTAGCTATAAGATAATTGCAATGTAAATATAACATGGTTTATAAGGGTGTAGGCTATGCCATTATATTTACATTACAAGAGCCTACTCACTTCAAATGTGGACAATACACACTGATCATTTTTTTAGTTGGCATATATTTCTTAAGAATATTTAACCGTTTTGAAACTCATTTGCCCCAATAAACATGTGTTGCCTTGTGCACACGCACGCACGCACACATTCACACACATACCTGTTTCACACAGAGAGAAATAGTTTATCTTCCTCCCTCCCAGTCTCTGTGGAGGCGTGCAGCTCGATTGTTTCTCAACTTACAGATACTTCTAATAAAGTAGGCTGCTTTATGACAAGCGGCACAGCAATTACAAAGCTCTGGAATGTCCGCGATGCCCCCGCATCGCTCTGTTGTGTCAACCAACACGCTACATGCTATTAGATTAGCATCTATCTAGAGCTACTCTGGGAACGCGTGATACTAGTGAAAGATAGCGACAGTCAGGCAAGTCTCCGAAAAGACGTGCGCCGTGATTGGCCAGAGGCACTTTGAGTGACACTTCCCCCCAAACATTATTTACTATTCTGTCCCCCACTAGATGTAACTCGGATGGCGCTGAGTCGGCTCATGCAACAGCAGGAAGCATTTTGGTCCACTCAATCAGCCGTTTGGGTCGCATCACAGAAATGATTTCATGTCGCATGGGTGCTCCCAATTATAATTTTTAGGCACATTATACATGATTTTAGCCGCATTTGCGACCAAAATGGTTTCGAGCCCTTGTCTTGTTTGAGTGGGTGTGTGTACAGTGTGTGTGAGTGATGCAGATGTAATGTGCGGTCCTGTCCTTGCAGGTGTTTCTTCATAGCCCAGTCCTATGTGGTGGTGAAGAAGTGGAGTGAGGCTCTGGTGTTGTATGAGCGAGTGCTGAAGCATGCCAGAGAGGTCCAGTCCAAGGCCAAGAGCCTCAACAACAGTCTGAAGGTTCGTAACCCAGTAACACACATACAGACTCGCACGCACACACAACATCATCATGCATGCTGCCGCTCTACTTGTGACCTTTCACATACATGGAAGCAAAAATGCATACTCACACACCAAAATAACCATGGGTACATTATAAATCGTCTCACCTTATAAGCATACTCTATTTTGACAAACATGGACACGTGGACATGCACGTTTGGATAAACAACCCCCGAGACATAACACGTACACCTCCTATATTCCTGCATTTTATTCTTTCCCAGCTTGTTTTTGTGCATTAGTGTGTGAAAAGCATGCAAGTACAGCACAACATCCATTGATGAGTAATGAAACACTGAAAATAAATAGAGCATGTAATTAGCCTTGAAAGGATTTACAAGTGAACTGTTCTAACGTTTCCTGATAAGAGTTGATGAAAGACATTGCTGGTGTAGACATTGGTGCCTCAGCAGTTTTTTCATGCCGTCTGGTCTCTCTGGCCCTACAGGATCTCCCTGATGTTCAGGAACTTATTGCTGATGTCAACGCTGAAAAATATTCACTTCAGGCTGCTGCCATTTTAGGTGGGTAGAAAACGGCTCACCATTTTATATACGATACATGCTTGTTTACATTCTAAAAAAAGATTTACATAATTGGCTTAATTTATTTGTTGCTTTTATGTTACACTTGCTGTGTGTGTGTGTGTGTGTGTGTGTGTGTGTGTGTGTGTGTGTGTGTGTGTGTGTGTGTGTGTGTGTGTGTGTGTGTGTGTGTGTGTGTGTGTGTGTGTGTGTGTGTGTGTGTGTATTGATATTAATATAGTCCTCTATTTCATGTTGTGTGATGCTAAGTGAAATAATGCGTTTCTGTTTCAGACACTGATGAGACTGCTGAGGTTCCTTCCCAGCAAACGGTGAAAGACAACAAGGTAAGAAGGGAAAAACATTTTTCTCTGTAAATATTAATTAATACAAGTGTATTGAGATTTGTAGAACGTCACCCAGTATGAGATCAGTTAGTTAACCCATTCAGAACGGGTACACATTTTGTGTTTCATTATTTTATGCTTTAACTATTGAAAAATAGCAGATATACAAGCTCACAGCGCGGCACCGAGTGCCGCGCTGCGAGCTTGTAGATCTGCTATTTTTGAAAAATCATGAAAATTATAATTTTGACCCGATTCTATAAGTGTCTTTTGAATCCTTCTAAGGTTTTTTTGAAAAACCTGTGTCTCTATGTCAGCAATCTGGCCAGCCATCGTCAAAGAAAAGGTCCTTTTCACTTAACTGGAGCTCAGTTAGTCTGTTCTTGAGAGACTACTATGTCAGTGGTTCTCAAACCTTTTCATGTGAAGGACCCCCAAAATGATATTTATTTGGCCGCGGACCCCCATCTCAAAATATTTAGTTCCAGGGACCCCCCCCCAGAAGCAAAATTTGAGTTAGAAACGTTCGCTTTGAAAATACATATATTCAAAGATTTGCACACATTTTCACGACTTTTTCAAAAATAGCAGATCTACAAGCTCGCAGCGCGGCACTCGGTGCCGCGCTGTGAGCTTGTATATCTGCTATTTTTCACTGGTTAAAGCATTCAATAATCCTAGGCCTAAATGGGATAAAATGGCTCATCTTTTCTCTCTTTCCTTTACTCTATTCAGCCCCTCAGTGACCATTTGGAGACGTTCAACCTTGACCCTACTCTAGTAGGCAAGCAGCCCAATCTAGTCCACTTCCCTCCTGACTTCCAGCCGATCCCCTGCAAGCCCCTGTTCTTTGACCTGGCTCTCAACCATGTAGCATTCCCGCCACTGGACGACAAGGTGGAGCAGAAGGGCAAGGGCGGATTGACAGGCTACATCAAGGGCATCTTCGGCTTTGGCAGCTAAATTGAGCTCCAGGATTTTGAGATGCCTCCGGGAAGGGGGCCCATGAAGTCCTCCTCATATCTCGTACAATGCGAACCAGGCTTGGGTCAGTTGTTAATTGGTGTAACTTGAGATACGTTTTAGCAATCGCTTTGGACTGCCTCGAGTGAAAGATGTGAGGATTGGAAATGTTGTGTGGCAGTCTGATCGGGTCCAATGTTTTAGCCTAAATCAATAATAGAAATGTAATTCAAATAACAATCTGACCCAAGTCTATCGAGCGGCCATTAGTAATAACAAAAGGTTGCATGGTTTGCTGGTACGCTGGCTCCCTCCTCCCATCTGAGCAGCCAAGATATATCATCATGTTAGAGGTTTTTATGCCTTGTTATCTTTGCTTCTACGGCCAAGTTCTCAATCAGTAAATTTTTTTCTGTTTTCAAAGGGCCTTCGTTTATATATATTTTTGTGTGTGTGTGCATATGAGAGAGTTGCAACCATTGTCCACGTCTGGTGTACAATTTCTCTCTCAATAATAATAGACATGTCAAAACAAGGATTTTGACTTTAAGAAACCGTGGTCTATATAGTTTTCTCTATCATCTCAGTGTCTGAAGACTGGTTAAAAGCAGGGACAAGTAAATGCTTGATCAAGCCATGCTGTGTCATGATGGTTGCTGCTGTCATGTGACCCTTCATCAAATCCGTGTGATGATATAACTTGTTTTGTGAACAATACTAAGCCCCTCCACAGTCACACAGGAGTAATGGAAAATAGCAATATGGTTGGCAATTGTCCCTGTAGATGTAATGTCTGAAAACTCTTTCTGTTTTGTTCTCATTTATGTTAAAATTTAAAGTCTAAGATAGATTAAGTTCACTTTTCTCTTGTCCCCATACCAAAGGCAGTTGTTGCTTTTAAAAGGTATAACTGTGTTGAACTGACCTTATTTAATGGTTACACTGTTGAGATGTTTTCTGTCTCTTCTATCCTTTCTCACCTTTAAATTTAAGCTTCAATTGTTTGTGATTTTTATCAAAATGTATTGGATTTATTTTTTTCAGTAAACGTACCCTCTTTGTCAATTGGGGCAAAGTAAAAAGTGCTGAAATACTTTTTCTTACTTAACTGAAAAGCCCAAGAAATGATTGATCATAAAAAGAGATTGGAAACTACTGTACATGATGATACGTTGGCAAGAACAATGATAGATTTCAAGGCCTCCAAATGAAATAAAAACACATTTGCGCCAAACATGACTTTATTCTTGTTATTTTTATGTACTCATTTTCTTAGTGACTGGCAAGGCTATGATAATATTGAAGGCCTTATACCTGATGCTATACCTAAATGTATATACAGTACATGGCAAAATCCTTTAAACTTTATTACTCACTGAAGATTTTACTGTAGATATTTAGTTTTGCATGGGGGACTACAGTAACTCACGTGTGTGTGGGAGGCCACATTGAGTTTAAGGCAAGTAAGTATGTGTGTGGTTGCTAATGCTCTCTCTTGGGTGTGGATAGTTAAAAACTCAATGGGATGCCTCAGTAGGGTGTGAGCAGGTGTGAGAGGCATTTACATGTACATAAAGTGTATAGGCATTTGTTACCTAAAAACAACCACTAATGATATTCCCTGATACATATAAATCATCAAGTATAAATGATAAGTATGATGTATTAAAATAATGTGTCTCCATTACAATTATGTATTCATATTAGGCCTATTTGTGGTATTTTGGTTATCAGTCCCTTGTCATCACTGTTCTCTGTATACATTCCTTTTCACTCCAGACAGCAGTGTGCATTCCACCCTTGTGAATGTACAGTATTAATGTAGTGTGTCTGGAATATCTGGATACATTATGGATGGTATCTGATGAATGGTGGTAACTGCATGAAGTTGGGGCAGGCAGAACAGGTACTGTACTGTATGTGTATCACAGTGCTGTAATCCGTCGAAAGAATGCACGTTGCCAAATCTTAAAAAACCTTGGGGAGTCAGACTTCCATGTTATTGCAATACAATTCCTAGCAACTCCAAGTGCCAAATTAACACATTTAATGTTGTGTTTTTGCACTGATAGTAGTGAAATTGCCTTGTCAATTGTCTAACGGGAAGGGAGCATATGTAAATTTAGCCAGTTTATCACATCATGCCAGGATGTTTTAGCTTTTATACATTATAGATAGAAGAATAAAAGTCTGCACACCGATTTATGCTCCCAATGATAAAAGTTTACTTGTGGTTACGTTTCGATAACGTAACCACAAGTAAACTTTTATCATTGGGAGCATAAATCGGTGTGCAGACTTTTATTCTTCTATCTATATTGCACTGTTTTAGTCTAGCACCCAGCCAACTTTGGCTATAGATGTGCGTGCCCTTTGGCTGCTTTGCGGTCATCTTGCTTAGCTTTTATACATTGCCATGTACAATGCAAAAAGGGAGCCTTCTGTACCACACCTAAAACATATATGATTTCTCAAATTTGTATTATACCGGTATGTCTATGCAACTTTTCAGGTGGAGAAATGTATTATGAGTCAGTCTATCTGGAATTTAGTATCGGAGAGGCTACCACGGCACAAATCAGACCCTTCAACAATAGCAATTTAAATCTGACTATGTTGCAGGTTGGTAGACTGTACAGTACTATTACCCAGTTGAAACTGTTCATTCTCATATTCACATGTCTGTACATGTAGCCTACAGTATATCCATTCAGATATTCATTGGCGATAGATGTATGTATATTCATTAGATTGATAGATTGTATATTTATCCTTATATTTATTGATTGACTATAATCACTAATTCTTTTCAGAATCAAGGGTTATTTTGTGGAATGTCACTGTTGTCATGTGAATCTCCAAAGTATCATGTTTTCAAGCATGACATGGACCGTTTTATTTTGTTTATATACAGTTTATATTTTTTTTAAATGCAATTACAGTACAATATCTTTAGACAGCAGCAACATATTGTCTTTCAAATTAAAGACTTCAGTGGGCTCGATGCAAAGTTTGCAAACTGCCAGTTTCAATCAAGACCATGAAATGGTCAAAGACTGTATTCTTCTATCTTGAGGGCTGTATACAGTATGCAAACTCCTATTGTATTTTGTTTGGGGTTATTTGATTTGACACAAAAACTCCACACTACGTAAATGGACGCTCCCAGAAACACTGTATGACTGAGTCTATCAAAAATGCGGCCTCTCTTTTCTCCTCTCCACTCTGTTGCAGTGGAAGCTGCCCAGCCACATTCCTCTCCATGCTGTCCCATTGTTGATGGGTCAGACAGAGACGCCCTCGTCCTGAAAGATCAGGCTGGCTTTGGCACGGTCCCTACACACACTGTCCGGTTATCACATGTCAGTTTGTGATCGCACACACAGTAAGATCTTCTGTGTCAATTTAACTATGAGAGTGTGAAACTTAAAACAAATGGACGATCTACAAGCTGTATCCTACTGCTTTTTTTACACTTTTGATAATGTGTGAAAATGATGATGCCAGTGTTAAAGTGGTTAATTTCAGAGAGTGTTCAAATGTGTAAAGATTCACACGTAGTTACAAATAGATAAATTAACACTGATGATTTCTCTGTGCATTGTGTATAAACGTCCTTTTTTGGCCTACAGTATAATCTGATAGACCACATTATTGATTTGTTGACTGTATCCGTCTATTAGCCTTTAGGGGCTGACAGATTTATAAACAAGTATTGGTTTTAAACTTCACTTGCAATTACTATTTAACATTTGGCTATATTCAATTATGTTACAGGCTGGTCTTCACATGATCCACATATCAGAATGTGTTAGTTGACCAGCAGTTAATGACCAATTCCATTATGCAGATTTTATTTATTTGCTGCCATCATTCATACACATGAATTACTGGCCACAATGTACACATCATTTTAGTATTATCGGTTACATGTTGAACATGGTCCTGAATTGCATTTGAATTCATAGTCCCCCATTTTTATTTCAATCCCCACAGGAACTCTGTATCCTTCCAAAAGCTTGGGCATGCTCTGCCCATAATTCCTCCATTTGAAACACTGAAAGTAGTGTGATACAAGAAATATGAAACAAATGTGTTACAAATGACTATACAAGTCCTGAATTCCATGTGGTTCCATTCCATTGGTTCCATATAGTATAATAAATTAACCACTTTCACCCTGACATTCCTATTTTAGCAATGCTTGTAGATGAACATTTCACTTTTTTAATTTTTTTTAAATAATAATTATCAGATATTTACAAGCATGTAGATCGTCTATTTTGGAACATTTTAGGGCTTAAGTGGTTAAATGAACAATGGGGACTTTGCAGTGTTGTGATCCGTCTGGGTGTGAGCAAGAGGCAGGGCCCTAATGAAAAGGATGGGCGGGGAGGGTGTGTACTGTGTATGTGTGTGTGTGTGTGTGTGTGTGTGAGGCAGAGGAAGGAGGTGTGTGCGTGTGTGTGCGTGCGTGTGTGTGTATGGGGGAACAGGTTGATCCAGTCCGTCTCTAGCAGGTGGATGTCGGGGCGGCGTCACACCTGCTATACCTGCAGGAGGGGAGGGGTTACCAGAGACAAGAAGCTCCACTTTTTAACACAGAGCTGACGTGTGCAACACACACAATACACACACACTCAACAAGGACAAGAGGTGAGGAGGGGAGTGTGTGTGTGTTTTAGAGTTTGGGACGGGACGGACCAGCGAGAGAGAGAGAGAGAGCAAAGAGACAGAGAGAGAGAGTGCGTGTGAGAGCCAGAGGTCGAGGAAGATCAGCAGCAGCAAGAGCTTCTTCACCTCCATCACCTCCCCCCAACCAACCGCCAGGATGTTTAAGAAAAAAGAAAGCAGCAAGGAGAATTCTCTGAAGGTCTCCGGCAAGTCTATCAGCAAGTGAGTTTTTCCTCCCCCAAGGAGCTGTGTGTGTGTGTGTGTGTGTGTGTGTGTGTGTGTGTGTGTGTGTGTGTGTGTGTGTGTGTGTGTGTGTGTGTGTGTGTGTGTGTGTGTGTGTGTGTGTTGCTATCTCGGTCATGTTTCCCCTCCTGTCTTGGAAGCACTGTGTCATATTTCTTGTGTTTCTGTTGGCCTCGTTCTCTGTGTACAGTATGTTTGCGTTTATGTACTGGAATCTCCCCTCCATTCATTCATTTGGTTGAAGAACCTTCTCCGCTTCTACACACAGTCCTCGCAAATGTTTTGATTGCGGAGGTGACCTGAGGCCAAGTTTCCATTGTAAAATAGGATGTGTGTTTATCAGGAAAATACGAGTCTCATAATTCAATCAGAGTGTGTGTGTGTGTGTGTGTGTGTGTGTGTGTGTGTGTGTGTGTATGTGTGTGTGTGTGTGTGTGTGTGTGTGTGTGTGTGTGTGTGTGTGTGTGTGTGTGTGTGAGACACATTGATGATATTGATTAATTTCACAGAAAGAAAGCAAAACAAGTCATATGTCAAACAAGAAAGAGGAATAAGACAATAACGTGTTCAATACGGATGGTTATAAAATAATAATAACAATGATTTCTGTACTTTTCCGAAAGGATATGCTCGTTGTAGTTCTCAAGACTGTTCAGTTAACTTATAAAGTAATTTAACCTGACCCAAAAGAAAGACTAGTCATAGATTTGAGAAGTGTGTAAATCATTACAATTTCTAATTATCATCTACCGGTAAGCATATTCATATTCATGTATCGATATCCATAGGATTCCCCGGGTTCTGTGGCCTGGAGCACAGACATGTGGCATTAGTGCACGTTGCCAAGAAAAGTGACACTGTCTGAATAAAACCTCTGAGGGAGATGGAAGTGAAACTACTTGAAAGTTGATTTCATACATGATTCATGAATTTAAAGCATGAATGAGATTTCAAAAGTAGAGTGCATTTTTAAAGCTCAAACATACTGTATATACTGCATACAGTATAGTAATAGAATATCTCTCTGTGACCTTTGACAGTAAGACTTTAAGCCTGTGGAAAGATCATGTGTGTGTATATATTGTGCCTTTACTTTTCTAAGTTTCCTAAACACTTTTCAAAGAGGGTTTCAGTTGAACGTTTTAGTCCTTTCACCTCTCTCATCATGTCATTTTTTATTAATTAAAAATAATTAAAAACAAAAAAGCTGAACTATTATGACTTGGTTCCGCAGACAGAGAAGTCAAAGGTTCGTTGAAGTGATTTTGTGGTAGAGCAAATGATGTTCAGAATAAAATGGATAAAATGTAATCACATAAGAAGCAGCCTCTAGAGACAGCTGTTTAACTAAATGTGTAACTGATTGAGATTGATTAAGGTGATGATATTACCATTCTCTTGTTCTTTAACTGTTGGTTGTGATGAGAGAAGGAGGGGTCCAGTGGTGATTGTGGTTAAATCATCCCTTTTGCAAGTTTATTTCTTCTGTTCAGCAACTGTGAAATATTTTTTTTTTCCCGAAACAAATATTGAATGAAAAGCAATGAAATGTTCAAATCAAACTTTAAGTTGTTTTGATTAACGAATGGTCTAATCCAGTGGTTCTCAAAGTGGATTCCAGGGACTCTGTGGGTTCCTTTAGGGGGGTCTAAATTGACCTATACAAGTCTGTAACTCTGACAGTGGGGTTCATTTGGTTCCATTAAGGGGAGACCTTGAAATGTGAAAGTTTGAGAAACACTGGTCTAATTCTCAGGGCACCAGTCAAGGCTAGATTAACTAAACTAGTCCTTACCCGTTCAAATATGAGCTCCGAAATGATGTGCAGTGTGTGGGTTATGGGGTGTGCACTGTGCACACAGTATATGAGGGATGGAAAGTGACTTTCTGGTGCTTGCATGATAATATGTAGGAGCATCAATGTAATAAATACCCGTTTCGTTTAAAGGCTACAGAGATACTGTGTACCGATCTACATGACAACATCTGAAAGAGGGCCAGCAACACCCGGCCCTATACTGGACTGGACGTGTTGTCTACAGTCACTGATGAGATGTGATAAGGGTAGGGTAGGGTAGGGTAGGGTAGGGTAGGGTAGGGTAGGGTAGGGCAGGTTGTGCTGCTCAGCTGGTTCCTCTCTCTCTCTCTCTCTCTCTCTCTCTCTCTCTCTCTCTCTCTCTCTCTCTCTCTCTCTCGCTCTCTCTCTCTCTCTCTCTCTCTCTGGGTGTTGGCTCCCAGTGATACGAACAAGGTATTTGAAAGGGATGTCCTCCAGACTACTTGTATGTCAACTCATAACCCTCAAACAGCTGCTGGTATAATGGATTAGAGTAGTGTGGAAAGATGCATGTAGTATCATTGTAGAATACCTAACTCATGACCCGGTGAGGCAGATGGAATTTTGTCATTTACAGAGAGATATGTGACGGATGCTGGTATTGTTACAGTACATAGGGGCAGATGATGTGATGCCTCAGGGCTGTCGTGCTGAGGTAGCCATCTTGTCCTGTGGGTTACATTCTTCTGTTGCATCAGAGCACATTCTGGCCCGTTTTCGGCTCAAATCAGAGGTTCTATGAAGGGACATATACAGTCACAGTATGAGGTTCAACATAAGGGACCATTTCTATAGAATACTTTCCTTTAAACCTCAGTGAAAGGCTAAGGAACACAAATAGAGACAGTCAGTATATGTTCAGAAATTTGATTTCGATAGCACACTCTGCCTTAGTGCATCCATTCCTAAAACCTGGTTTATTCCTAAAGCCTGTTTCACACCAGTGTCACATGCCGACAACAGCAGCCAATGTTCATTGCTTTCGAAATAGCTATCAATAGAAAAAATTAAAATCCTGCACACTATCTTCACTTACAGCAGTAATTTATTAGGCTACAGGCTACATCAGCTCACACACTCATCACAACCGCTATCATCTCACTCCCTTGTAGGATACACACTATGGTAGAGAGACAAGTGGACAGACACAGACAGACAGACAGACAGACAGACAGACAGACAGACAGACAGACAGACAGACAGACAGACAGACAGACAGACAGACAGACAGACAGACAGACAGACAGACAGACAATACGACATATACAGTCACAGTATGAGGTTCAACATAAGGGACCATTTCTATAGAATACTTTCCTTTAAACCTCAGTGAAAGGCTAAGGAACACAAATAGAGACAGTCAGTATGTTCAGAAATTTGATTTCGATAGCACACTCTGCCTTAGTGCATCCATTCCTAAAACCTGGTTTATTCCTAAAGCCTGTTTCACACCAGTGCAGGGTTGTCAACATTGGACTGTCAGAATCCAGGAGATTTATTTTTGGGGGGCGCGCGGAACTCCCCAACCGGGGTCTGGGGGGTCCTCTCCCCAAAACGTATTAATAGATATTTTTTCCTGTGTTCTGTTGAATTTTGTGCATGTTTGATACATTTATCAGGCTTACTTTACTAGCATGGGTACAATTTCAGCCTTAAAATGCCAAATGTTGTTGTACAGATTTGATGACTGAAGCAAAAGGACATCTTTAATAATGATTTCTCATCTTTAAGTCATTACTTAAGTGAATATCTGTATGATCTTTCTTGCATGCATTGCCCCCACCCCTAAAGCGGGGGGTCTGGGGGTCCTCCCCCAGAAAAATTTTAACATAGTAGATGTAATTTCCTGTGTTCTGGTGAATTTTGGGAGTTTGATACAAAATCCAGGAGAAATCCAGGAGATTTGCCAATCCAGGAGACTCCCAGGAGAGGGGTTCAAAATCCAGGAGACTCCTGGGAAATCCAGGAGAGTTGACAGGCCTGCACCAGTGTCACATGCCGACAACAGCAGCCAATGTTCATTGCTTTCGAAATAGCTATCAATAGAAAAAATTAAAATCCTGCACACTATCTTCACTTACAGCAGTAATTTATTAGGCTACAGGCTACATCAGCTCACACACTCATCACAACCGCTATCATCTCACTCCCTTGTAGGATACACACTATGGTAGAGAGACAAGTGGACAGACACAGACAGACAGACAGACAGACAGACAGACAGACAGACAGACAGACAGACAGACAGACAGACAGACAGACAGACAGACAGACAGACAATACATTCTGTACTGTAAATGCACAAGTACAAAAACCTAATTTCTACTCTCTTGCCAACACATCTTAGTGCATTCCACACAGATGCACACACATACACAACAATAGAGAAATATGATCACTATTCAACCTCTTTTCAGGTAGTTATCCACTTGAACCCCAACGCCCCCTATTCTGGGAGGAACAGTGTGCCGCGTTGCGAGCTTGTAAATCGCCATTTGGTATAGAGTTCTAAAAGAGCATAGCAAGCACAATTGCAACTCGGGTATGTTTCACTAAGAATAGAGGTAATAATAGTTTAATTGATTAAAAGTTCCCCTAAGTCTGCCCATAGCACCCCACCCTCAACTCATCTGATCCCAGACAGCAACATAGTAGAACAATCACTAAAGTACCACAAAACTCAACCCTCTAAGAAGAAATAATATATATATAATCATATAAAAAGGTGAATGTGTGCCAGAGTGTTTCACATTGAATCCAACTGGACCAAAAACATTATTTCAGGTCAGTACAGTTTTCTTCGTTCAAGCTCTCACTCAGGCCCTCAAACGAGAGATGTTCCATAGTTTTCACTGGCAATCTGAGACAGCCAGTAAAGATCATTTTTGCATTACGTTTATTTTAAGCCAAAGCCCAAGTAACACTTGATTGTATGAGCATTTCACTCTCCAGAAAGAACACTTGCAAGTTAGTGTGTGTGTGTGTGTGTGTGTGTGTGTGTGTGTGTGTGTGTGTGTGTGTGTGTGTGTGTGTGTGTGTGTGTGTGTGTGTGTGTGTGTGTGTGTGTGTGCGTGCGTGCATGCTGTGTAGCCCATTCCTGCTGAGTGAGCAGGAATAGGGAAGCCATTGTGTCACCTGCTACAGTATGTACCCTGTTAGAAGAGTGAAACACACTTCAGTCAATCAGTCTGTCAGAAGGATAGAAGGGAAGTAATGACACACGTACTGTGTCTCGTTCCACCGCATTCCATGGCTGTGATATCATACAGTATGAAGTTTATTTGGGTTTATTTGTCACAGTAAATGTCATTCAGGTTTCTTTATTAGGATAAACCATGTGCCATCTCGTTTTCACGGACCCCAACATAATATCAGAGTTGTTACATGTATACAGAGTAGACAAAACAAATCATGTACTGTACATACAGTACATGAAAAAATACAAAATTAAAATAAAAGAAAAACACTTTGCGGACCTTGAAGAACATCACAACCGGATGGCATAAAATCCACTAGTAGAACACATTTAAAATAGAAAGATGCAATTGTGAGAAATTGCAACTCTGTTTGCCCTTACACGAGTCATGAGGAATCCTTTGAGAAATGTATTACCATTTGTCCCTTTCATGCTCATATGGATATCTCTGTCAGTCTTTTCCCTATTTGAGCGGTGCTAACCATTCTGTCCTTGTCCCTTTATGCCCATATATGGAGATCCCTGATGTCATCAATATTAAGCCCACATCTCGGAATACCCATATATGGACATACTGTGTCAGTCTCATGTGGTCTATGACGTCAGACATCTATGATGTCAGTCATCTCCATATTTGGGAAAGGTTGAATTTGAGCATTTCTCATTCAAGTCAATGGAGAAAATGATTTCACAAATACATTAATATAAATTAAACTATATAAAACATATCTCTTATGCAATCAGACAAGTCCAGATGAAGCCGGTCGACTTGACATATGGCCCAAGTGCATGCCACCAAAACTGGGAGGAAAAGCACAGATGGAAAGAAAGAATAAAGATGGACAAGAACTATATTCTGGTTGCAACCACACTGAAAATGCCATCATATAATGTGATGACATGATGGTATAATGGCAGGTTTACCGGTAACAAGAACATACAAATCTATGTAGGTACTGGAATTGACATATACGGTATACCGTACACGGTATACACTGTAAATATTATTTTGTTTACTGCAATAGCAGGTTTAGTTTACTGTATATGACTTGTAATCCTTGTAGGTATTGTGGGTGTAGTTAGCGTACTTCACAGGTTCACCCACATTCTTTTAGTTACACTCAACATCAGAATTTTGGCAAAGGTGAAAGACATAAAACAAGGTTATGTGAAATCCGGATTGTTAACTTCCTTTAAATACGTACTTTTCTGTGACCTTTGAAGAAAAGAAAAACGAAAAAGGTGTCAGTGACAGGACAGTGAAAACAGTGCTTTTGAAGAAATAGCTCCAGGATACCTGCCATTTATCAACAACCCTTTGTCCTCATTGGATGCAGGTCTGCATGGCATGTTTGTATGTATCAAATACATTTGTAGGGGGAAAATGTGCTTACAAAGAAAAAACTAAATATGATCTTCAAAAGAGAAGAAGCATTCTGACCTCAACTCACTAATATGAAATATCCATTGTTCTGAAACAAGTTGATCATAACATTTTATGGATGTAGTTTATGTGACTAAAGCACAATGCTCATTCATTCTGTTGAAAGTCTGTTGTTTTCGAGAGTGAGACTGTGATATGACAAAGTATGAATGAATACTGCGAGTTGTAGAACAGAAATGAAATGAATGAATGTAACTTTTGGCTGGATTGACAGAGGACAATGCAGACAGTCAGAGCGAGTCGTTGTGGAATGACAGACGTGTTTGGAACCTTCAGGGTGTGGCTTCAAAGTAGAATGATCCACCCTCACACTGACCCTAGGTCGGGGGTCAGCAACCCGTGGCTCTAGAGCCGCATGCGGCTCTTTAGCGCCACCCTAGTGGTTCCCTGGAGCTTTTTCAAAAAGCGTCAGTCGGGCAGAAACCTCGTATCTCCAAGTTTCAAATGTGTATGTTTTTTTTTTTGTTTTTTTTTTGCAAAGTAAAGCCCTGCTTCATCATACAAGACAAAAGACAAAAGTAGTGAAAACAGCAGATCTACAAGCACACAACGCCTCGCGGTGCGAGGCGTTGTGTGCTTGTAGATCGGCTGTTTTCACTAGTTTAGTTCATTTTTTAAGATAAGTACAAAACTAACTTTTGGACACACAAGGTTTCCACCCGACACCGAAGATATATAAGGCTTTTATAATTTTTTTGCGGCTCCACCCAGATTTTTTTTGGGTTTTTTGGTCCAATATGGCTCTTTCAACATTTTGTGTTGCCGACCCCTGCCCTAGGTCATCCTCTAAAACCCTTGGGAAAGTTAGATCAGTGGTTCCCAAACATTTCAGGTCGAGACCCAAAAGACTGTAAATGTTTGGCTTCTTATACTGAAGGTTTTGAGAAAAAACTATTTGAAGAAGACGGCAAAATAAATTACAACCGTAGTAGTATAGTATATATAGTTTTTCATTCAAGAAAGGCGCGTTTACTATTTATTAATTATTATGTTTTTTTAATTCTCTACAATTAGGCTATATTAAAAAAAATGTAGGAAAAGAAAATGTGGATTTTTACTCAAGTCGTGACCCATAAAAATTGGTCCGTGACCCACAAATGGGTCCCCACCCACTGTTAGGGAAACAGTGAGTTAGCTCATTATGCTCCTAAATATTGGACCATCGACTACTACCGGAACAATACAACAATTTAATCAAAGAAATGAACACAGAAGCACAGCGGAGGATTCAAATCTCTGTGGTGGTGGTCAGGAGTGTTGCACCAAATTTTGGGCCCTGGGTTATTTTGTGCTTTAACTATTGAATAATAGCAGATATAAAAGCTCACAGCGTGGCACGAGTGCTGCGCTGCAAGCTTGTAGATCTGCAATTTTTTTTAAATCTTGAACATTTGTGCAAGTCTTTGAAGGTTTTTTGAAAAACCTATGTTTCTATGTCAGTGGTGCTCAAACGTTTTCATGTGAAGGACCCCCAAAATGATATGTATTTGGCCACGGACCCCCATCTCAAAATGTCTAGTTCCAAGGACCCCCCCAGAAGCAAAATTTTAATGTTCGCTTAAAAAATACATATATTCAAAGATTTGCACACATTTTCACGACTTTTCAAAATTAGCAGATCTACAAGCTCACGTTATTTTTTTTACATTTTTCAATAGCTAAAGTATAACATAATTAAGGCCCCTCCACCGGGGACTGCCCATAAGTCCGAAGGTTCATTAGTCCGAAGGTTCATTTGTCCGAATTTAGTTAGGGTTACTGAGGTTAAGGTTAGGGTTAGGGTTAGAGCTAGGCACGGACCAATGCCATGGCACCCCTCCACCTTGGACCCTAGTAACTCAGTTCTACTTTTCCCTCCCTTGTGACGCCCCTGGGTGGTGGTGGTGGTGGGCAGGAACTTTAACCCTGCACCACCCAATCACCATACTGACACCTGCCTTTAGCATGGATGTCTCTCTCTCTCTCTCACCCATTGACACCTGTCCTTTGCTCTGCAGGTCCCAAGCCAGCAGCTTGGCCTTGCTGATTGCCCGGATGCAAAAGCACGCTGACGAAGTTGAGAAAGATATCCTCCGGGCAGAGGAATTGCTGTCTGTGGTGAGAATAACACGCACGCACGAACGCACACACACAGTTATGTATTACTTACACTTACAGCCATCTCTAATGATACTTTTGATTCCTTACTCTAGGATGCAGAGAATGAAAAGAAAGAGGAGCCCTTCGAGCACAAGAACGAGATAGCAGGCAAGCTGGGAGACGCAGAGGGCTTGCTGCAGTCCCTCTTCCTCGATGTGGACAAGGCCAAGAAGCTCAAGCACCCGCAGGGCTCTGAGATAGAGAGCGAGTGAGTCGAATTGTGAATTAAATCCAAGCAAATGCACCTTCTGCAGTCAAAATGGCTGCTGAAGGTGAAAAGCCTCCATTTTCATTCACTATGCCCACTGCATAAAGATACTGGTGTGCTAGTATTGTTTTATCTTATGATCTTCTGTTGACCATAGCGTCCTCCTTCTCCATGAGCGCTGGTTGAAAGACTGCGCCTTCTACCGGGATGTCTATGAACCAGTGAATGATGTGTCGCTGATGCCAAGGATTGACTGGGCTCCTGTTCTCAACCAGAAACAGGTATGATTACCCTTTGATTACATCTGAAGACGTGAGTCACACTGACACTTTTTCAGCTGAAAATACATAATCTTTGTCAGCGTCAGTGTTGTGCGATGAAGTATAAAGCCTTGGACATCGCTTTCATAAGATTGCCATGACACTTTGATCCTAAACAAGATATCTTGAAAATTACTACTTACTGTAGGTTGAGTTGAGCAGGGTGACCTCTATGCCTAGGGCAGGGGTGGGCAACTTTGATGATGGAGAGGGCGACTACAGTATAGTTCCACACTCACTCCCGAGGGCCAAATTGCATATACTGTCAGGCAGAAACCTCTTATCTCCATATTTTAACCTTTTTCATGAATTAATGCCCTACCTCGTCATTCTATGTCAAACAAAAGTAGCAAAAATAGCGGATCTACAAGCTCAAAGTGCTTTTGGCATGTTTTTCATACTAATACTATGCTTCTGTCTTCTGTTCTCAGAAAGAGGTAAACACAGAGGAGTACGGACCCAGCATGGCAGACCTGGAGAAGCAGATCGCCTCTCATAACATCCTGCACAAGGAGATAGAGGCCTACAGTTCACAACTCAGTGCCAGCTCTGTGGGCAGCAAGGTGAGCAGATCCTCCTCCCCGGGCGATGATCTTGTTATTCCCATTTAGGCCTGAACACATTATGACGCAATGTTTTATGCTTTAACTATCAAAAAATAGCAGATATACAAGCTCACAGCAGCTTGTAGATCTGCTATTTTTGAAAAATCGTGAAAATTAGACTTTTGACCCGATTCTATAAGTGTCTTTTGAATCCTTCTAAGGTTTTTTTTTGAAAAAACCTATATGTTTCTATGTCAGCAATCTGGCCAGCCATCGTCAAAGAAAAGGTCCTTTTCACTTAACTGGAGCTCAGTTAGTCTGTTCTTGAGAGACTACTATGTCAGTGGTTCTCAAACCTTTTCATGTGAAGGACCCCCAAAATGATATTTATTTGGCCACGGACCCCCATTCAAAATATCTAGTTCCAGGGACCACCCAGAAGCAAAATTTGAGTTACAAACGTTTGCTTTGAAAATGCATATATTCAAAGATTTGCACACATTTTCGCGACTTTTTCAAAAATAGCAGATCTACAAGCTCGCAGCGCGGCACTCGGTGCCGCGCTGTGAGCTTGTATATCTGCTATTTTTCACTGGTTAAAGCATTCAATAATTCTAGGCCTAAATGGGTTAATACATGGCCAAAGCTGTGAATAGACAATGAATAGACGATGGAGGTGTTGGAGAGTGATTGTCTTATTTAACAAAGGTCAATGTTGCGGTTGATCATAAAATGACAGTGTTTGTCTTTTAGGAACAATATACAGCCATCAAGAAACAATATAACAACCTACTGGTGAGTTAAGAACATTATTACATATTTTAAACGGCATTGTGTCCACATTCAATTCAAGACTTATCACACCATCTTTTAATATGTATTGACCGCTTTCTAACATGACCCTGGCTGACATGAAAGGTGCTCTAAAGTATTGTTATTTTTGTTTCACCTTGTTTCACTATAGGACAACTCCAAGTGGCGCCGGCACTACCTGAGCAGCCTGTATGACTACATGCAGGGCTGCAACAAGGAGCTGGCCTACCTGGTGGAGGAACAAGCGAAGATCAAAAAGCAGGACTGGAGCGACCACATGGTGGATCCGCCTGATGTCCGCAGGCAGTATGAGGTGAGCAGACTGAGCACTCATAGGCTGATAGACAGGCATGTGGGGCGGCAGTGGCTCAAGGGTAGAGAAACCTTCATTAGAACACAAAGCGTTCCTAAAGGGTTCCCAGTTCGATTCCGGGCTCCCCCAGAGTTAATCTCAAAGAGTCCTTGAGCAAGACTCTGAACCTCTAGTTGCTCCTGGTGAGCAGGTTGGTGCCTTGCATGGTTTCCTCCGCCATCGGTGTATGAATGTGTGTGTTAATGGGTGAATGTAATGCACAATCTATGTAAAGCGCCTTGGATAAAGGCGCTATACAAATGCACCATTTACCACGTGCACACTTAGACATCAAAGGGGGCTTGAGCCCCTGCCCTCTTACTCGTCTGTAAAAAGCGTCCTCTCCAGACCATGCATGCAGTTTTTACTATGGTGAAAGAAATGCCCTTTCCATGCCATCCATGAAGGCAGCATTTAAGAAAACCGCTTTGTCCAAACTCTCCTGAACTTGAATGCAGCATCTTATCTTGGAACAATTATGTTATGTTGTAGAAATCCATGCCGTACACCACATCTCCAGTATTGACTTGATTATGCTTAGTTTAATGTGATATCAAGAATCGAAAATAGCCGACCCTTGCTGACCCCTGGCTGGCTGCCTTTCTAACATTCTCTGCACGACGATATACGCTGTAGCAGTCAAACCCTGTGTGTTGCATTGTCTCGAGAAACATTCCATGAAGTGCAGCTCAAGGCCTTACTTGACTTGCAAACAAGCCCTTAGCAACGGTACTGGCAAGGAAAAAAAAACAGGCTCTGTGGGTAGGCCAGAATCTGCCTCAACTGGCTGATTTGAGGGGGGGGGGGATACACAGCAACAATAACAACAACGGCAACAACATAACTATCGTAACAGTCCGTAGGCATGATCCTTGGAAACACTCGATCTGGAGGCGGGGGGTCCGCAATCACAATCCACGGAGGCCTGCGAGATGACAAAGCACAAAAACTCCGGGGACGAAGTCCCCGTCAATTGATGGTACATTAATGCACGCAGATGGAGAGGAAAAGGAAAGGGAACTTTACAGAGCTCAGGGGCTCTGTGAGTGATGGGATAGATGCTAGGATAATGATAATAATGTAAGCTCTTATTTGACCTCAAACAGAATTTCAAGAACAACAGCCTGCTGTCACACGAAAGTGAGGTGAACAAACTCCAGGATGAAGGAGACCGTCTCATAGACCTGAAGCACCCCGCCAGCACTACAATCCAGGTACTTGAAAACATTTTCAACAGGCCAAGAATTATTGAATGCTTTAACCAGTAAAAAATAGCAGATATACAAGCTCACAGCGCGGCACCGAGTGCCGCGCTGCGAGCTTGTAGATCTGCTATTTTTGAAAAAGTCGTGAAAATGTGTGCAAATCTTTGAATATATGTATGTTTGTAACTCAAATTTTGCTTCTGGTGGGTCCTTGCAACTAAATATTTTGAGATGGAGGTCCGTGGCCAATTACATATCATTTTGGGGGTCCTTCACATGAAAAGGTTTGAGAACCACTGACATAGTAGTCTCTCAAGAACAGACCAACTGAGCTCCAATTAAGTGAAAAGGACGTTTTCTTTGATGATGGTTGGCCAGATTGCTGACATAGAATCGTGGGGTTTTCAAAAAACATTAGAAGGATTCAAAAGACACTTATAGAATCGGGTCAAAATTCTAATTTTCACGATTTTTCAAAAATAGCAGATCTACAAGCTCGCAGCGCTTATATCTGCTATTTTTTAATAGTTAAAGCATAAAATAATGATACACAATAATCTGTACCCGTTCTAAATGGGTTAACAGAGGGTATGGTGTAGGATAGGGGTTTTCAAAGTGGGTGACGGGGCACCCTGGGGTGCCATGACAGCAGTCCAGGGGTGACTCAGAATAATTTGATGATATTTGGAATTCAGCAATATCACTGCATCAATATCACTTCACTATGTGGAGACCTGATTTGCACTGTACTCGATGAGTTATTTTTCCATCTACCGCCAACTCTTCACCAAAAATAGCAGATCTACAAGCTCACAACGCGTCACAACGCGCCACAACGCGCCACAACGTGACGCGTTGTGAGCTTGTAGATCGGCTATTTGGTGAACCTTCCCCCTCGGAATAGGATTACTGGGTTTCAAGTGGTTAAACGTCAATTATAAAGTTATTTTCAGTCAGTTCTGTGACCTAGCCTACCGTATCTCAGGTGGAAAAATGTGCATATTGATATTTGAGTCGCTTATGTAAGATTTTTAAAATTAACAGTGTAATTCAGGGGTGCCGTGGATGAAAAGGTTATTTACAGGGGGTGCCCTGAGTCAAAAAAGTTTGAAAACCCCTGGTGTAGGAACAATATGGCTACCGTGTGAATGTGGCCTGTGAACCCTTTTCTCAGCCGACATTTTAAAAGGTAAACACAGCTGGGTGTTTTTAGGTGTTTCCGTGTGCCAGCATGAAGTTCACTGTACAAATCTTGCAAATATTACAGTCAAACTGAGTCATACAAAAACAACGTCTGACATTTTGTATTTAAGGCTCAGAGAGATGACGTGCGGAATGAGTGGCAGCGATTCCTCAATCTCTGCATTTGTCAAGAGATGCATCTTGACAACGAGGAAGATTTCATAAAGGTAAATACAACATCAATCTTTACAAATGTTATATGGTTAGTACTTTTTTAACATTTTAACAACTGGTTTACTCAATTTAAAAACGCAAAAATGCCTCACATATGTTGTTCAACTAGTTGAGCTAGTTCCATGAGACTTAGTTGTGTTTTGTGGTTTTGACGTTTAGCGGTGAGTCTGGTGACATAATGCACCACGACAGTCTTATATCACAATGAGGGTGAGAGAGTGATTAGTACATATTGCCTTTGTCGTTGTCCGTAATTTGTGCTATACCACAATAAGCTCCACAATAAGCTTTTTGTTGTGACTGTCCTAGACATTCTAATAATTAGTGCCAATATCCCATGATAACATTCCGAATGCAACCACCTTGTTTACATTACCTGTAACCTAGCAGCGGCCACCGCCACCTGTAGTTTTCACTGTGTGTGCGTTCTAATGATAAATAATTATTGATGAAACTGTCGTATAAACGCAATGAATCTATATATTGTCATAGGTGTGCTGCTGTATGCCACCCAGTCTCTGACCTTGTTTTGACTGCAGCATACCACTGCCAGTATCTCAGTGTTGACCTTTTTTCACTGGTGAAAACTAGGCCTAAAGAAAGAAAATAGCTGATCTACAAGCTTTGCACTGCAACACGTTGTGAGCTTTAGATCGGCTATTTCCGGCATGCAGCTAAGTGAAAATCAGCCATTCCGATGGCATCTATGGCATATTAGTGGACTAATTCAACTGCACATTTAGTTGACTAAAATCATGTCGTATGTAGTCAACTAAAACTAGACTAAAAGTAAAGCATTTCAGGTGACTAAAATATGACTAAAACTAAACAGAATTGTATTCAAAAGACCATGACTAAAACTAAATCAAAATTTGCTGTCAAAATCAACACTACAGTATCTCATGGGAGCATTCCCTGTTGTGTATTTTATTGCTTAATTATTTGTAAATTGTACTGTGTGTGTGTGTGTGTGTGTGTGTGTGTGTGTGTGTGTGTGTGTGTGTGTGTGTGTGTGTGTGTGTGTGTGTGTGTGTGTGTGTGTGTGTGTGTGTGTGTGTGTGTGTTTTTTATAAAAGCAAACCAACCACAATCTGGTGAGAGACATTGTAAAGACATACTGTATGTGTTTAATATCATCTTCAGTACCAGTTGGACACTGACCAGCTGTCAGAGAACCTCACCAGACTCCACAACAGCCTGGATCCCAAGACCGTGAGCAAGAAGAGTAACTCAGAGATCCTGCTTCAACTTGAGGTGCAGTACACCAGAGCTTATTATAACTGACACTTTCTATCTGCTCAAGTTGCTATTAAAGGTGAACTCAATTTGTTTCATGACAAAGCAAAAACACACATTTTAATACGAGCACAAGGTCTCGCCTTCTGTTGGCTTCTGACTCGCCCACACTTTTTTCAGTTTGAAACACATTCTTACTGCGATGTTGTCGTTGAAACATAAATAAATCAGGCTTTTACTGTGTGATTCTCTTTAGGCCTGCAGAATTATAGATTATTTTCATTATTCTACCAATAACTTTCTCGATTATTCAATGAATCATTAAGCATGTTTATATTTTTTGTTCACAATGGAATAAATTGTTTAAATGATTAAATGAATCAATTAAATGATAATTTAATAGTTTGTCGTCCAACAATTGCGAAAATAGCTGATCTACAAGCTCACAATTTCCCCCCAGTTGGATGAAGTGTTGCACCCCTACTTCACGTTGTCCCTGTTATGTGCTGTATGTCCTCCAGGCAGAGGAGAGGGCTGTGCAGCGCAGTGAGCAGCTGCTGGCTGACCTGAGGAAGCGCAGCACCACCATTGCTCCTCTGAAGCTGCGGCGCGTCGCACCCAGCAGACCCGTCACAGTGGAGTCCCTGTGTGACTGGGAGACAGACAAGGTAGGCCTACCTAATACCTACCTACCTACCTACATACCTACCAGACTATAGGCCTGCAAGTATATCAATTATCTCCTTCAGCGATCATTCTGTCGACCAGTGTTTAAAAAAAGATGCATTACGTCAAGTTATCCAATGACCACTTCGTTGTTATTTTATACTTTGTCGCACAACTTTGTCATAAAGAAATTGTGAAAATAATATTTTCACAATTCTTTCAATTATTTAAAATTGTTCTAAACTAATCGTCAATTAGTCTATTAAATTATTGATTTTCTATTGTTTTTTCATAATTGATTCAATTGATTATTTTGATTAACTGTTGTGCCACTATTCCAGACCTTTCACTGTTGTAATACTGGACCACAACATATCCATATTTTATCCTTTTGGGAATTGCCTATTACCTATAGTGAGTGCTGCCCTCTGAGTGCTGCCCCAATGTTTTGTATCTAATTAGTACATGTATTTCAGGATTCCGTGTCTCGTGGGGATAGGTTCACTCTTAAATCTAACTCCGACATCGAGAACTGGGACATCGTCTCCAGCGATGGGGTGACCAAAACCCTCCCTGGAGTTTGTTTCCTTATCCCACCTCCTGACTCAGAAGCCATTGATAAAGTGGACCTGTAAGTGTAATACAAGTAATACATGATAAAATGGAATACATTTTTTTTAAAGACACTCTGATTTGCAGGGAAGCTGTCTAATAAAGTAAGAATATTCTTTTGATATTGATATTGTTTAGACTGATACTAGGTTATTGGCTTACCTATGATCCTAGATTAATGAGGCACTACACTGTCTTTCTACATTTGATGTATACCTTTACCTTGCTTACTGTAAGTCGCTCTGGATAAAGAACATCTGCTAAATGCCTAAATTGTAAATCATTAAAAATGATACAGTTGTAGACTGATAAATTCGTTTTTTCTAATTTGTTAGGCTGGGTGGTGAACTGGCAGACATCAAGAAGAGAAGAGCTGCTCTTTTAGCCTCCCTGAAGAACCACAAATCCGAGCCTTTGAGGTCACAACAAGCAGGTTTGATTGATGGATTGAATACTTAACTATTACTATTAGGTGTGTTAACAGTACAGGGGCCCTTGTTTCCACATAGACAGAGCTATGAAATAACCAATATCATTGATGCATTAAATATTCTAATTGTTTGACTAATTACTCAACCACAAACGATTCAAATACATTCTCCTGTGTTGTGATGCAGCTCCAGTATCCAGTGCCCCAGAGGACCCTAAAGCAAAAGCACTAGCTGAGCAGCTGGATAAGCTGGATGGGGAACTAGCCCAAACCGAACAAGACATTCTGAGCCGTCTGCGGGCCCCACTGGACCGAAATGCCCCGGCAGAGGACCTGGCCAACAGGCTGAGGGAGCAGGAGGTGAGAAATGACCATATTAGTGTGTGTTACACCACTGGCTCCCAAACACTGGGTCGGGACCTATTTGTGGGTCGCTGACAATTTTGTATGGGTCCTTTAATTTTTGTTATCTACATTTTGTTTTTAATTATTATTATTTCAAAACATTTTCAAAAAACATTCCCCAAAAGGCTAACATTTTCATGAATAATAAAAAACATGTTTTTTTTAAGTAATTTCATTAAGAAATGTCATAAATTAGACAACAAATGTTTAAGAAATTGTGAAAATAACCGATCTACAGTACAAGCTCACAACGTGGCGCAAAGCGACACGTTGTGAGCTCGTAGTTCTGCTGTTTTCACTAGTTTGGCAAACCTATACATTTGCTTTTAGGTCACACCCTTAGTTGACCGGGGTCCCCCAGAATACTATATTGGGTGGCCTCCTTTTCTCCCGCCAAATCTCTTCGCTGAAAATGGCAGATCTACCAGCTCACAACACGTTACAACACAACACATTGTGAGCTTGTAGATCTGCTATTGTCACCGAATTATTGCCTATTTTTCCAGAACGTTTGCCTGTTATGACATTCAAGGATAGGGATACTAAACACACAACACAAAGGCGTTATGCTTGTTCAGTCACTTTAGATTTGATCTAGATTCTAGATCCTTAAATATAAAACTGTTTTTAGAAATCTCTTTGTGTCTGTCATGTCCACATACCTCAACATCTACATTTGCCTCTTGTAGAAAGCAGCCAATGCACTGAAAGGCCTGGAGCAGCAGAAGGCTGAGCTGCAGCCCGTCCTGTCCAATGGAAGCACATCCTCTGAACTGCCACTGAAGCTCAGTGACGCCAACAACAAGCATGATGGCATCACTGCCCTTAGCGACCTCTACACCAAGAAGTAAACTCAAACTTTCATTTAGATATACATATCGTCATTGTCAGGTGGACACCTTGTATGTCCAAAACCGTTAGTTTATCATTTAAAAAAAACAATTTAAACTAGTGAAAACAGACAATCTACAAGCACACAACGCCTCGCACCGCGAGGTGTTGTGTGCTTGTGGATCTGCTGTTTTCACTACTTTTGTGCGACGGCCTTGTCTGATGAAGCAGGGCTTTACTTCGCGAAAAAAACATGCAAATTTGAAACTTGGAGATTCTGCCCGACAGTGACGATATATTTATTTTTTATGTAGACATTGCATATAGTTGAAGGGTAACAGGTAGGGACATCTCACCTCAACGTAAAATTGGCTATTTTGTCCAAATGTTAAAAAATAAAATATTTGAAAAATGGTCTTTAGTAAAAGAAAGTATACCGTACATTCATGATCATTACATGTTTAAATATTCGACAATTAAGGTCTAATATTTCTACAATCGCTACAAAAGCTGTATATCCGTCATTTTGGGGCATAAACAATAAGTAAGGAGGATTCAAATAAGTCTGATAATGATGCTCTGTGCATGTTCACATCATTTATACTTTCTTTTACTTGAGACCATTTTTTAAATATTTAATTTTGTAACATTTTGGACAAAATAGCCACATTTACATTGAGGTACCACCCAGATGTCCCTAGTGCCCACCTGACCAGTATCCATTTGAAGGCTTCATCTGTTTAGTTCACACTGTTCAGTTCACACATGTGGATTAGGTATAAATCAATGGTTACGTTTCACAAGGGGCGAGGCACACCGTAAGCAACTGCCTGTTGTCGACGGTTGCTGGTGTTCAATACCTATCCATGGAGATTATTGCAAATATGTATTGGTTTTGGGTGTCAATGCTTAGGGAGTTTAGCAGCACTGGCACATGGTAAACATTATTCAAAATGATAATCATACCTAAACCTATCATTACGCTTCCTCCCACATTTTCTTCAGGGCAAATGCATCTCTCAATCTGGAGAATCAAATAAAGAAGGTAGACGGCATTGTTTCTGGTTTCGAGAAAAAGCTGAGTGAAGATAGTGCCGTCCCTGATTCACCCGATGCAATCCAAGCCCGTACCGAAGAGATTCAGGTCTGAAATCTAACATTTCTTTCCCACATCAAAACCATACTCAATAAAGACAATAGACACATTCTTCATTCTGAACTTGAGAGCATAATGTGTTCACACTACGAAAAGCCAAGCTAATGGTTTGCTTGGTAATTCAATTTAATCTCAATGCAAACCAGCTTTTAAAATTTCCAAGCTTTGTTCTGAGCATCTCGAGCATTAAAAGCTGGTTTGCATTGAGATTACATTGAATTACCAAGCAAACCATTAGCTTGGCTTTTCTCAGTGTGAATGCAGCATAATTCAGATTTGAGTTATTTTGCCAAAGTCTTTTTAGTTTGTTGTTTTTAGTATGTCTGTACATTGTATCTAATGCATTTTCTCACAACACATTTTGCCTCCCTCTATACAGAGCCTGCGTAAGGCTCTTGCAGGGACCCAGGATGAGATGAAGAAGTTGGGACAGGACCTGGAGGCCACAGAGAAGCTGTGCAGCTCTCTCCAGCAGGGCCACCAAGAATACTGCCCTGACATCATAAGCCAGGGGACGAAGGTGAAGCAGCTGCAGAACCGCCATGCAAACGTTACCAACCAACTGAAGGAGAGGTGAGAAACTGTGGAGGAAAAAGTACTCACATTTTTTAATTGAAGGAGTAGTTCACCCCCAAATGACTTTTTTTCTATTGATTAGTCACACCATTTTTTTCATGCAAAACGCATCACCAGTACATGCTGAAATCATCTAAACACAAATAAAATTCTATAAACACAGATTGAACGCAAAAAATAACTCAGGATTGTGTTGATCATCTCCCTAACAACAATAAAATAAGATTGGGTTGTCCCAGAGGTGAAATGGCCCTTTAAGTAAAGTACAAATACCTCAAAATTGTACTTAAGTAAATCTACTTAGTTACCCCCCGGGTGCTGAAGTCACATTTTGAAGGGGAAAATCCTACTATAGCCTATAGAGTTAACACGCAAATTTAATGCAATTTCCGAATAGTAAAGTATAAAATACGGCTAGCATGATCAAGAACACAAGATAGTAAAAGGCACAAAAGCATTATAATTTACTTTACCGTTCGAAATAATGATTTGTTGGCTTTAAGTCCAGCTATTTCTGTTATAGTTTCCCCTTCTAAATTGATGTCAGCACCCGGGGGATGCTGAGAAATTTGCTGAGTGGGCTGGCCGTGAATAAGGCTTATTGTTGACGGGTATAATATTGGGATAGTAAATGTGTTTATTGTGGCAGACAAGATAAATCTTTTCATGAATGTCTCACTTTTCTGTTTGGTATAGATAGGTGTCAATCACTACCTGGCGTCACTATTTTGGACATGTCATAAAAGGTGGCAATGTCTGTTCATTAAAATAAAGGATGGAGGTTATGACAATACCTCATCAATCCCAGAAGGCTATAGGAGAAAATTAACAAATCACACACATCACATAAGGTGTAGAGTTCACAATATCACATTTGAATTATATTCATCATATTACTTTTTCATCACAGAGAAAAACTGTTGCAAGAATCTGCAATCAAGAACCAGGAGTTTCAGAGCACATGTAAATCCCTGAATTCCATTCTGAATAAGCTGCCCAACAACGAGATCAACCCCAACGATGATCTATCTCAGATCGATGCCAAGCACAGTTCCCAAGAGGTAAGGTCTACAAGCTACATCAGCAGGCAAAATAGTGTCGAGGCCTGCATCAGACCATTTTAGCCATGTGCTATTAAGATTTGATATATTACACGATATATATATATATATATATATATGTATGTATGCACAGTATGTATATATGTATATATATATATATATATATATATATATATATATATATATATATATATATATATATATATATATATATATACAGTATATATATATATATATATATATATATATATATATATATATATATATATATATATGTATGTATGTACAGTATGTATATATATGTATATGTATGTATATATATATATATATATATATATATATATATATATATATATATATATATATATATATATATATAATATTATATTAAACAACTTTCACTGATTTACGCTACACATTATATTCTGTCATTGTAGAAAGTGATGGATGACCTGAAGAGGAAGGGTGATGATGTGGACAGAGTCGTGGATCTGTCTCAGGACCTGCAAAATCTGCTCAATGTAAGACTCAACTGGCTATTCGTAACTCTGTATAATGGAAGAGAAAGAATAGATATGCATAAGCAAAATGATAATTTGTTGGCAGTTGAGGGAAATAACAACCCTCATGGTAGCTTAAAATGAGAGACACGCCCTTTATTACAAATGTTCACGATTGTTAACGCATTTCATACAGTAGCGGCTTTCTCAAAACTGCAGACACAAAACTGAAAACGTCACACACAAAATGATAAACCTGACACTCCCTTCCCAAGATTACTATTTACCATCATTTAAGTGTGTTCACAACATGGAACTTGTGTTTTCATTTGGTACACACAGCCATATTTTCAAATGACAACACCATTCATTGAGTACACACAACTAAGCATTTGCTGCACACTACCAAGAATTTACATCACACTAGGTGCAACATTGAAAATACAATCGTAGAAATGGAACACACAATATGAATGACAATGAATGAAAATTCAGTACATGATTTAGCCATCACGCCTCCGGTTCCTGTCTGACCAGAGGGCCTCATCTATATCAGTGGTTCTCAACCTTTTCAGGCCGTGACCCCCCAAAATAATCATATTTTAACTGGGGACCCCCCACCCTGACGAGCATTAGAGTTGAGGCATTACATTTTGTATAACACGGTTTCATTATGAAAATAGCAGATCTACATGCTCACAACGCCTCAAGAGATTGTGTAATTGACATTAGACCTGAATGTGTAGAGATTTGAATATTTGTGTGTTGTAGGTTGATGCTTTTAGATTTTATGTTAGAAGTGTGTGCAACAACTGAACATTGTGTGTAGTGTTTAGACAACAAGGAGATTGTGTAATTGCGACCGTAGGTCGCATTTACTATCAAACCCTGCACAAACTGTGAGTGAGTCCGTCAGTCAGTCAGTCTGTCTGTCTGTCACACCTCACACGTCACACTATTGCCCTGCTCATATCTCCGCAACCGTTGCCCCGATCCATGCCAAATTTTGCACACACGCTCCTTGCCTGCCAAACTACAACCTCCAAGGACCCCCGGAGCTCCAGGGACCCCCAGGTCCCTGGGGGACCCCCAGATGTAAAAAATGACCAAATGTGCTCAACTGACCAAATGAGCACCCCAACGGGGCTGCTCACGGGGAATTCCCGGGGACCACCGACTCCTGGTGCTCCAGAACGGATGCAAAAGTGGTGGCGCCCCCAGTGGAGGACCCCCTACACTGCAGCTCACATAAAATGCCGTAACTCCGGCTAGGAGCGACCGGGACAGCCGGGGCCGGTACCTATTCGTCCGCCTTGCCGGCGCGGAGACCCCACCCCTCATTTCTCACATGGCCCTCTTCTAGCGCCACCATGAGGCCGATTCTTGCAAAACACATTTTTGGACACTGCTCCTACAATTTTTGCCCTAAAATCACGCAAATCGGTACACAGTATGTCTACACTCATCCCATCAACATGAATCTCTCCCATATAGCGCCACCTCCAGGCCGATTTTTAAAAACACATTTTTGGACACTGCTCCTACAGATTTTGCCCTAAAATCACGAAAATCACTACACAGTATGTCTACACTCATGTCATCAACATGGATCAGGAAGATTTTGGCAAACAAAAATTTTGCCCTATTTGTGGAGATAAGTGACCTACGGTCGCTTATCTCCCGATTAGGGAGTCTTACTGGTTGACATCAGTGTGTAAAGAAGGAAAGTCAGAGTCTAATACAGATAAGGGAGTGTGATGTCTGTGTTAACAATCGTGAAAAACTGGAAAAATGCTTTCCTTCCAATTAACCTGGTTTGAAAAAGCTCAACACTGTGTGTGAAGGACAAAATTGGAAGGATAATTCATTTTGTAATCTATGTTGTCTTGTTGATGTTGTCTGAAAACTAATATTAAGACTTTATATTTGTGCAGGAATATGAGACCAATGTCGATAAATACAATTGTACCTTTGATGATGATGCATCCACTGTTGCAAAGACACCATGTACTTCCACCCTGGCTGATGCTGTGCAGAAAGAGGTAATTCAAAAATAAAATATGCTGTATAAATATTATTTTCACAATAATTGAATACAACTCTGAAATAGATATGGCATATGATGTAATATTTTTTCTGCCATTACAGGAAAAGGCCCTGGTAAACAGTTACGCTAAAGCCTCGGCTGAAAATAACCAGCTTCTTAATCAGATGGGTTTGGCTAGGAATCTAACTGCACAAGTAAGTGAACATAGTATAATTTACCTCTACTTTCTGATTACGTCCTTTTCGGACCAAATATTAATTTAGTCAAACTTTTTTGCCTTCGCAGAATGAAGAAAAGGTTAACCTGGTGGCACAGCAACAGGTGCAGCTTCAAAGCCAACAAAAAGCTACTGATGAGTTAGATACTCTAGTGAAAGAGTTGACAGAGGAGAAAGATAGGTGTGCCCATGCAGAGACAGACCTGAGAACTTTCAAGGAAAGGATGTTGTCTCTCAAGAATCGCAGAGGCGTTGAGCGTGTTGAAGAGAAGGAAGTGTTGCAATACTACCGTGATGCTCAACTGGAAAAGGATTTGGAAGACCTCCGGAACAAAGTGCACGAGGAGGCCCTTAAGCGCGCTACCACCCAGGCTGAGATAGAGGTCATTAACAAGAAAATCACTGCCACCGACAGCACCGTCAAAAACACCCCAAACAAACTGGTGACCAGAGAGGTGACAGAGTATGAGAGAGACCCCCAGTTGGATGTAGAGGCAACAAAGTTGAAAGATGAGATAGCCAAGATAAAAGAGGAAGTTCGAGTAAGAGATGGGGAGACCATTAAGATGAAGACAGAGGTCAACATTCTTCAACAGAAGAAGCCTCCAATCAAACAAAAGGTGGTCAAGAAAGAAGTGGTGAAAGTGGAGAAGAATCCAGAAATGCTGAAAGCAGTACGGACATTTGAGACAGACATTGATGGCGAGGACAATAAGAGTAAATTGATCAACGATGAGATTTTCCAGACAAGAAGCCAGATCAACGCACTAGAAAGAATAATTCCAACTATCCAGCCTAAAACCGTCACCAAGGAAGTGAAAAAGATTGAACAAGACCCTGAGCTTATCAATGAAACCAAGAAAATTCGATCAAGCCTTGAGGACGAGAGGCTTGAAATCAACAATCTGACCAAAGACCTTGCAGACCTTCAAAGTCGCTATCGTGAAGTACAGGACAAGAGGCCAAGAATAGAGATTAAGGAAATTGTTAATGAGATCTACCTAATAGACCCATCCACAGAAGTGGAGATTATGCATCTAAAGAAAGACATACAAGATACAAACAAGCAGCGCTCTGATATAGAGAGGCAGATCACCATATCTGATAGTGATCTGAATGTTCTCCGTTCTGAGAAGCCCAGAGTGGAGTTGAAGGAAGTCCTTCAAGAGGTAGTAAAGGAAGAGAGGAGCCCTGAGAACGAGAGAGAGATTCAGAGGCTAAATGACCAGGTGAATCATTTACACAGCACCAACAATTCCATTCAGGACCAGCTGAGTCTCCTCAGGAAAGAAAGAGATGAAAGGAAGGCTGAAAAGTCAAAGGTAGAGACCAAGCTTGTCACCAGAGAAGTCATCAAGTATGAAAACGATCCACTCTTGGAGAAAGAAGCAGACCGCTTGAGAAGGGAGGTACGTGAAGAGACACAGCTGCGACGCAGCACAGAGGAAATGGTGTTTGACCTGCAAAACAAATACATCCTGTTGGAGAGACAGAAACCTGAGGAGAGAGTCGTTGTACAGGAGATGGTGCGCTTGCAGAAGGATCCAATGCAGATAGTTGAACATGAGAAACTTGGTAGAAACCTTGATAATGAAGTGAAGTCTCGCCGTCAGCTAGATCGAGAGTTGCAGCAACTAAGAAACAACCTGGAAGATAAAGAGAGGGTTCTGAGGGAAAGCGATGAGAGGCAAAAGAAGATTCAAGTGGAGTCTGAACTCAAAGACATCAAGCTGCGCATCAGACAACTGGAAAATGCCCCACCCCCTGTTGAAGAGAGTATTGTTGTAGAGGAAGTCCTTAAAGTTGAAAGAGATCCAAAACTAGAGAGGATGACAAATGGACTTCGTTCCGAAATGGACAAGGAAACCAACAATGCCCTGCGTCTTCAGAGAGATATTAGAAACACCAATGCCAAGATTGAGATTCTAAAACGAGAGAAGTCTGGTGAGAAGACGGTGTACAAGGAGATTGTTCGTGTTGAGAAAGATCAGGCTGTGGAGGCAGAAAGGGATAACCTGAGGGAACAGGTATCCCATGAGAGGTTTGCCAGACAAGATTTGGAGGAGGAAATCCAACGTCTTTCTGACAAAATCAACCTTCTGAAGACCACCAAGTCCAGCACTTCTAGAGAGGAAACCAGCCTAATTTTGAAAAGAGATGCCCTATTGAGGGAGAGGGACAACCTCAATCGTGAGCTCAGGACGCTTGAGGCTGAGAGACATGAGTCTAGTGTGTCATTACAGCAGCAGAGCAAGCTGATGATTGACAGAACCCAGCTCACCAAGCAAAAGAGCCTTAAGTTGGAGTCAGACATGCAAAATCTTGAGAAGGACATTCTGAGTGAGAAGGACAAGATCCACAAGAGAGAGAGCACCATCAGGGAGCTTCAGAAGACCCTCGCTAAAGAAGAAAATGCAGAGACTAGGACCAAAGAGACAAATGTTTCCACCAAAATCACTATTTTGGATCCGGAAACGGGCAAGGATATGTCTCCTTATGACGCTTACCTGCAGGGTCTGATTGATCGCCAACAGTACATCCACCTGCAAGAACTGGAGTGCGACTGGGAGGAGATAACCTCTATGGGTCCCGATGGTGAGACATCTGTACTACAAGATCGTAAGAGTGGCAAGCAGTACCCCATCAAAAATGCCCTGAAGGATGGCAGGCTGACAAAGTATGACTTGCAGAATTACAAGGATGGCAAAATGCCAATTTCAGAGTTTGCACTGCTGGTTGCAGGAGACAATAAGAAGCAACCCCAATTTAACTCAATCCCAAAGTCTAGAACTTCTGAGAAATCGGTCCCTCCTGAGGTTGCTACTGAAGTACTGAACCCAATTGCTGGCATAATGGATACAAACACCGGTACGTGCTTTACAATACGTAGCGCCACAATGCGTAAATTGATTGACTCTATTACTGCCCAAAGGCTTCTGGAAGCCCAGGCAGCAACAGGGGGCATTATAGAGATCAGCAGCAAAGAGAGATTCTCAGTGCACAAGGCATCAGACAGAGGCCTCATTGAGTCCAGTCAACTACAGAGGTTACTCAATGCCCAGAAGGCCTACACTGGTGTCGAGGATCCAATGACCAAGGAGCGTTTGTCTGTGGGCGAGGCAGTTCAGAAGGGCTGGATGCCTAAGGACACGGCCATTCGCTACATGGAGACACAAAACCTGACAGGAGGGCTGGTCGACCCCAATACCAGTGGTCGAGTGAGCATCTATGATGCTGTTGCGGCCAAAATGATTGACAGCACCATCTTGAGGGAGTTGCAGTCCGAAACCAACTATTCCAAGGATATTGTGGACCCGCTGACAAAGGAGAAGATCAACTACAAGCAAGCTATGGATCGCTCCAAAGTAGACCCATTGTCAGGCTTACTGATGCTACCTGCCTCCTCCAAAGAGTCTGGTTACACACCTACGTACAATAGATACTCAAGATACTAGAAGTATTTACTTCATGCATAGAGTATTCAGGTCTCTGGGGTGGTTAAGATATGAGAAAATACTTTGATTAGATTAAAGGAATATTACGTTGTACAAACTTCAATTAATATATATTTACATTAATATAATACATTTTTGACTCAGGAAAATTCTAACTCTATTGCAAAGCTTACTGTCAAGCCAAAATGATTGCTGCTGAGTTGCTTTTGTTTACCAAACCTGTCTGATATGGGACAATATTTCTTGTCATCTAATGAAAAAATGTTTTAAACAAGAGAAAATGAAGACAAGTTTGTATTATTTTGTGTATCCATAATATTCTGTTTTATTGGAGATATTGGGGCATGGTGCAATGCTATTTACTAAGATTAATCCTTATTGTATTATTCATGGGCTTTGAAAGATGAATCTTGTTTGATACCAAATGAAGAAAAATAAACACATTTTAAATTATATTATCAATGTGTGGAAACTTTTCATTGCCATTGTCACAACAGTATACAGTAGATGGTACATTATTCAGGGGAAATTCAGTTGTCATGGCAGTTATGAAACATAAGAAATACATATAAAGCTAGGAGTAACAAATAAAACTAATAAGCTTGGTGAAAGAGAGAGCTATTAACAGGTATAAATACTGTATATGTGTAGTCAAAGTATATAGTGTGTATATGTAATCATTTTACACAGAACTATACATAAACTAATAATAAACAACTCCAATATAGATGGTAAACCTACAGAGTTGAAAAGGAATGTGCAGTCTAACTATGAATATGGACAGTAAATCTACAGAGTAAAAAATACATAGTAAAAAGATTTTAACAACAGTTGCCTTAGCTGGTCTCTAAAGTGATGCATTGCACACATTGTACAAACCACAGGTTTTCAAGAATACAAATTAGATTTAGTTTAGGGAGACTGCATACAAACAGCACCCATAAACAGCAGCATATCCTAGTGTTTATGGGTACTGTTTGTATGCTGTCATGACATGATTTCATACACTTGACATTCACCACCAGTATTGCCAGGATGGAAGTGTGTTCAGTAATATATATAATATCTGAAAATATTGGAGTTTGTGGTATTATAGCCTGAAAATTACATGAAATGTGTTTATATTCAGCTATTTGGGCACATTTAAACTGTTGAAGTGTGCTTTGGAAGATGCAACATGGTGCATAATATATGCCATCATTGTTCTTTTGACCAAACATTAAATGAATATCCATGCAGCGAGTTGGGGCTTCAATCTCTTATAGCAGTGAAGGGGGGGAAAGGTTTATTTTCCTTAGACACCCATGTAGTCTTTTGACAAATGCCTCCCACTATTTTCAAATGCTTCTGCATAACAGTCTATATCAGGGGTCTTCAACAGGGGTTCCTCAAGAGTTACTACAGGGGGTCCTCGACCGTCCTCCAAAACTGAGTGATAGAACCTTTTTTCCCCTTTTTTATATTAACCACTTGAACTCTAGTGTCCATATTCTGAAAACTTTTGCCAAAAATAGCAGATCTACAAGCTCACAACGCCTCGCGCTGCAAGGAGTTGTGAGCTTGTAGATCGGCTGTTTTCGACAAAGAGGTTTGGTGTAGAGGAGAAAAAGAGAAGACTAAGTACAGAATGAAAGGTCAGGTTTATTAAGTATTGATGCTTCAATTGGTTAAATATCTGAAAACCCACATCAACATGAATCCACAATATACTGATGATCGTGCTGTCAAACGATGAAATTATATGGAATCTATGATAAGGTTGTGAGAGTCCCTGCTTCATCTCTCTCTCAAAGGGGTCCTTGGCCTGAAAACGTTGAAGACCCCTGGTCTATATTTCCGAAGATCTGGAAATGAGTAGAATAAAGCAGATGTCCTGCCTCCTCCCACTTACATTTCATTGAACACTGAAAAGCATATGACAGCATCCTGTTCTCAACTTTTATGAGGCGGAATTACAGACTTGTAGCATTCGAAGACTGTGAAAGAGATTGTCTGGCCGGTTGCCCACTGGCCTAGCAGTCCAGGCGCATACCACCTAGGCTCTGATGCCTGACAGCGTGTCGCGGGTTCGAGTCCCGTTCCCGACGATCTTTGCTGCGTGTCACTCCCCATCTCTCTCCCCATTTCCTGTCAGTCTACTGTGCTATCAATAAAGGCATAAAAGCCCAAAAACAAATCTTAAACTAAATAAAAAATAGATTGTCTGGCTTGAGAGACTAATGAATGCACTTTTGAAATCACATAATGTGGTTGACATCGATCATACACCACAGTGTTTATTGCATACATAGATCCACTGAAGACCTGGAAAGCTTTACACATCCTGGTCAAGTAGGGTCATCAGCAAGCAGGTAGTTGAACATCGGCAGTTTCACTCTCTCTCTCTTTGAAGAAGCTCCTCTGGTCTTCGATGGCCTTCTGAAGAAGGGCTAGGTTCACACCGTCAACGCAGTTCAGTATACGAGCACGGACCATCACACCATACCCTGTTGCCAAAGAAGGGAAACAAATTAAGAGGTAGGTTGTCACAGCCATAATCTGTCATAAAGTGTTAGTTAGGTGCCCTAGTAACTTAACCCATTAAAGCCGGGAAAGCATCTTTGGGATTTTAGATTTTAACCACATTATTTTACCATCATTTTCTACTTTTAAAATTGTGAGAAATGTGTGCTAATCTTTTTTTATTTATTTTTTGGTGGGGGGGGGGGGGGGGGATATATATATATATATATATATATATATATATATATATATATATATATTATAGCATTTTGATATAGCGTCATTAGTGCATATAAAAGGGTGCAACTGACAGTATCATATTCTGCAATATTTCTTCAGTTTTTAATGTTCAGTTGTCACTGCAGTAAAGTAAATAGAGTAGCCTTTACATCGTAACATCGCAAGTTATAAACTCAGCCTGGCCATTACCTTCATGGTGTTCAATTTCACCCAAAACAATGTACTGGGCACCAATTATGGGGACAAAGGGCTCCACAAATGAGGTTTGGATCAGTACTTGGTGATGTATTGAAGAATGCTGGGCTGACAGTGTCGCTGTAGACTCTTCTGGTTGGTAACACTTCAATCTGTAGTATTACACAAGAATTGACCATATAAATGAGAGTGATCTAGTTCTTCTCATATTTAAACTATAACAACTGACAACAACTTTGTTCAAGAACAGTGCATGAAATTCTTTCATGCCACCCTGTAATGTGCAGAAAAAACACACGTTATACAGACAAACATGATCTTAGCATTAACAGATTGGCCATGGATGGCCAATATGAATCACATCAGTTTAGTTAGCATTAATTCACCTTCCAAATGTTCTCACTGACTGGCCTTCCTGTAACTTAGAGTTTATTTCCCAGGGGAAATGAAACAATGCAGCTGCTGGAAGGATCTGCATGTTCTGGTGTTGAAAGAAGTGGTGTTCAAAGAAGAAACCACACACCAAGAGAAAAATGATAAACAAAGTAACAGAAAAGAAGAGAAACACCAGTGAGAGCAGAGCAGCAGGAGAGAGTGTTTTTTACTGGTGATTCAGTCAGAGTGTATGAAAGGGTGCGCTCGTTTTATTGTCCACGACATTGCAAGCGGCGCGAAGGCCAGCGGACCTTGGTCCTGCTCTTCGCCCCCGAGCGCCGCAGGCGCGAGTGGCCGCGAAGAGCGGGCCAGGGCCGCGCGGCCGGCGGAGCGCCGCGCGAGTTACGAAGCCGTGGTGAATGCAATCGTTATATTTATGCCCAGGCCGTAAGGCCTGGGCAAGCCCACGATAAACGCCCGCGCAGTCCGGTGCGCATTTCCGAACGCACCCTTTCCCCACACTTGGACTGAAACACCAGTAAAAAACACCATCCCGAGCAGCAGACTGTCTTCCTTCCTTCTCACGTACGAATCACGTGACATGTTATGCCACTGCGCCCGCCCCCTTCTCGGTGTTGTGTGGGGATTTGTTCCCCTGTCGAAATATGTTCCATTAAGTCAGATTATATGCAGTCAACCTTTTCTTATGTACATTTCAATAAGGTTAATATTGTTGCCCGAGGATTGCACTGGCTGTTATGTCCCTTAAAGGAGTAGACGAGGAATTATACAGACAAAACTAATAGCAAATAAAGTCTTCAATCAATCAAAACGACAACACTTCATCTAATTATGCCATATAATATATATTTTTAAAATATTAATCATAATAGAGAAAGAATAATACAGACAAAAAGACGACATGCAAATACAATAGAACATAACTGTATTTGTTTTTACATTATAGAGCCGATTAAATAAGCATGGGGTGGCGCATCTCTATGGGGGAACAGAAAACGTCGACACAAACGCTCTAGAGGAAGTTGACAAATATACTGCCTCCGGTCACTCACTGCTGCTGAACGAGGTCACACATTACAACAACAGTGTTTGTTTAGTGATATTTTATAATAATGAATCCTGACATTGTCAGAGAGCGGCAAAGAGCCACTTTTGATGTGGAGAAACTCACACATATTTTGAATGGAGGACCCGAAAAGACTCGCAGGAGGCGAGAAATAGGTGAGTTTTACATAAATCATCCATCTGTGACTGTCCATAGGCTAATATAGTTCTCGAACTCCTTCTAATAACGCTATGGACACAGCTTATCATACCATCCATCTGTATAGAGCCCACTGGTTATATTGGATATATGCATATCAATCATATAATATACATCAACTGATCAACATAATAGAGCTACGGTATCAAAGATCTAGTCTAATAGGCTAGTGTAAGAAATAAAGATTACATAAATTGCCAAAATTGTGATCCCGGGTTAACAAACTAACTAGTCTACCTGTGTAGACAGTAGACACAATTGTCTCTGTTAACTTGGGTAACTTGGGTAGAATAGATACTTATGCAGTTGTTGTCATGTCTAGTTGTTATTGTAATTTAATTTGTAGTACACTTGTTTTCATTGCACTCACTCACCCTGCTGTGTGTGTGTGTGTGTGTGTGTGTGTGTGTGTGTGTGTGTTGTTGACAGAGGTTGATTGAATGACATGTTTATTGACAATGTTCATGAGTACAGATGCCTAAAAGCTTATTTCTATTGCATCCCTCTTTATTGCATCCCTTGTGAAATGTGAGATATATTTGAAAAGTGATTATAAGTGAGTGTGCGAATTATTAGTGTGTGTGTGTGTGTGTGTGTGTGTGTGTGTGTGTGTGTGTGTGTGTGTGTGTGTGTGTGTGTGTGTGTGTGTGGCATAATGGGTTATGTGGGTGTACATTCCACAAAAGGCAGAAGGAAAGGCAATAGTGTAATTTAGATACAGCATGCAGTCCAAATAATGTACAATACGTTTAAAACAATGATAAAGATAAAAACATTCAAATGAAACAGGACTGAGGATATGGGGAGGATATTATGTTTCCTGCTTGACAGTGTAAGGTTCAGGTTAGGTCCAGTTGCAATTCAGCCTGTCAGCCATTTCTTCAGGGAGAACATACTAAATGTGATATAGGGGGGCTGATACTGATGGGTTAGCCTTTCCACCGTACAGCTTCAGAGTATAGAAATGAGATTGTTCCTATACAGCTACCAACACATTAGCAGGTTGTCTTGTGAAATGATTATGAATGTCACTTAGAGAAGTAACCATGAAGATATTATCTCAGATTTACCCTGTTTTGTATCCAGTGGACCATACACAGTTTTATTCATTTAACTCTCTCATCTACCCTGAGCCACTCGAGGCTATTAAAATGGACGAGTTGAAGGTGTGTTCTCGGGTGGAGTTTTAGGATAACCCTAACTAGTTTATTTTGTGAAGTTTGTAGCTTATTTTTCAAATATGCGTGGGTACCATGAAGAGCTTGCATAATCAAAATGACATGATTTGACCAGAGCCCCTGACAATATTTCTACAGCATTTCTATTTAAAAATGAAGATGTTCATGAGCACTTTCTAATGGATGTGTATATGAGCGAAATACTCTAAATGTAGCTACATTTACATTTTCATTTATATCTATGAAAACAGGGAATACCACCTGAGCTTTCTTTTTAAGACGTGTCCTAGCTTTGCAGGGTTACACGATAAGCAATAAAAGTATAATATCAAAGACGACAAGGTTATACAGGCAGACAAGTTAACCAGTATGGCTGCATCAAGTTATTTCCTTAAAAATATGCATTTTTGAATTGACATCCACTCTCTCCCCATAGAGTCCCTGGTGATCAACGACCCAGACTTCCAGCATGAGGATCCAAACTTCCTCTCCCGCAGTGAGCGCTATGACATTGCGGTTAAAAAGAGTGCTCAGATGGTCGTGAAGCTCAGGGAGTATGGCATCGCAGATCCTGAAGAGATCTACTTCTACAAGAGGTACATCTCAAGAATGTTGTTTTATACACACAAGATTATTTGTTGCGTTATTAAAATTAAACTGTTCTGCTTAGTAATTGTTAAAACTTTCATTTATGTCCTGTCATTTATAATCGCACATTTTGTCATTAATGTTTATTTGTTCTTAAAAACAAAAAAAAAATGGAAAATGTTGAATTTAGAGGGATATTTTTAAGCTTGTACTAGCTTTGCTAATTTTAGCTTTGATATCGCTCATCAGGACACTGTTGTAGGCTAACCGCTCCATTGGTTGGTAATCTTTCACCTATTGAAAAGATTGCCCAACTTCTTCCTACCTGCTCTCCTCCAGGCCAAAAGTGCCTAGTCATTTTTACTGTTAAATAAGGAGAATATCCTCTGAATCATTCCACAGTTACTGCAGTAAGATGCCTTACTTGGGTCATAACGCATAAACAAGTTAGGATGTTTGTTACACATTTCAATAGCATAATTCGTCATTCTGAAGCCATCGCCGAGATGACATACACATACAGTGTATCTAAGATGACATGAGGACAATAATCGTCTACATTTTTATCCTTGGGGAAAGCAAATCGTGTAAATAATACCATAAATCTGAGTTATCTGTGTTTGTTCATGTAGTAAATGAAGCTAAGCTTGTTGAGGCTCTTTATCATTAAGGTGGTTGGCACCCTGCCATGTTGTGTAAGTTTATTTATGAACTGTACAGTACAGTATCCTTCTCTGCAGAGCAAAGCTCATGAGATTACAACTGGGTCATAGGTGATGCAGGGTTTGAGCTTTTCTTCCTTATGTTAACAACGGCATGTAAATGATATCATCCTACCACAATAGATCTGATTGCTCAAAATTTGACAACTCAATAATTCACTGTACTTAATATTACTCTATACTACAGTGGTGGATGCTGTAAAACAGTGGTTCTCAACAAGTGGTCTGGGGACCACCAGTGGTCCTTGAGGGGGTTCCAGTTAGTCCACAGCTAAATGATGGAGAGATGGAAACCAAATTGACCCTTATAGAGCTTTAAATCTTTAGAACGTAAAATGAAACCAAATGGACCCTTATGGGTACATTTGGTTACATTTTACAAGCTAAAGGACAATTGGAGCACCACTCAAATAATCGAAAAGAAACTAATATGTAGAACCGTGGTTCTCAACCTTTTCAGGCCGCAACCCCCAAAAATAATCATATTTCAACTGGAGACCCCCCACCCTGACAAGCACTTGAAATTGTAGCAGTTGGCATTACATTTAGTTTGCCGCAATCGTTTCCATTGTGAACATAGCCAATCTACAGTAGATGCTCACTACACCTCACGGTACTAAAAAGGTATTTTGTCACTGTAGAAATTGGCAGATACCCTGTATACACTTAAACTGTATGTTGGTCTGTTTACTGTTGAGTGCGAAAACAATGTTAACATTGAGCTAAACATCTGGGCGACCCCCCTGAAATAATTTGGGGACCCCCTCTGGGGGTCCCGACCCACAGGTTGAGAACCACTGCTGTAGAAGAAAAGTCTGTGCTCCAACAACAACAATGAGGAGGAGAGGTTCGACCTGTGCTTAAGCCTACTTTGTTGTATGTCAAACAGGAAACATAGCAGATCTGTGTGAGCTTGTACATCTGCTATTTCAGCTGAATTCGCCTATAATTTTCTGCTCATGTTTGGCCTTTTTTTTTGTTGCAGAATGTTCGCCTATTATTATGACCAGAATAGGGACACTAGGTTCATGTTGTTAAATGTTGCAGAACAGTAAGGAAGGAGGTGCGACACGACACTGCCATGTTCATATAAGAATATAATATGTATGTACTGTATGTGTGCATTGTTAATTGTTCATGGTCCTTCAGGCTGACCATCAAATCAACAGATATTACAAACTGAAACGAATCAAAGATCGATACCTAAGTTCAGTATTTCATGTTTCCTTCACCCAGTGTGTTTAGGGGCCACAATCAGGAGGCTTTGGGTCTTCACTTCGTCATGTTTTTGCCAACGCTGTATAGTCAGTGTGACCCCCAACAGTTCAAGAAATGGGTCCCTCTGGCCGAGTCTTTCCAGGCCCTGGGCACCTATGCCCAAACTGAGCTTGGACATGGTCAGTTCTGGATTTAGCCTTTTCAGCGTTAATCACTGCTTTGCTGTCCTTCAGACGACACCATGTCAAATAAAATGCCATGCTTCGCCAAAATGATGCACAACTTTCAAGGAGGGAAAAGTAGGAATTTGACAGATCTCAATTATTTAAAAGAAAAATCACATCAGTTGCTTAGTTTCTTACTTACTCTGTGTGGATTAATGCGAGTTGTTCAATTGAATTTCTTTAATGATTTGCAGTAGCACAGTAGATCTTTACATTGTATTCAGTCATACTCATAATTAAAGTCGTTTAAATGCTATATATTTTTCATGTTCATCACATTTTTACAAATATTACAGTTTTTAGCATTAGCCTGGTCACTAACTAATTGCGATTTTAGCCTGGTCACTAACTAATTGCGAGTTTTGAAAAACACATTTTTGGACACTGCTCCTACAGATTTTGCCCTAAAATCACGCAAAGCGGTACACAGTATGTCCAGAGTCATGTCATCAACAACGATCTATATCATTTAGCCCCACCATCAGTCCTATTTTTACATGCAACCTGACGGTCGCTTATCTCCCGATTAGGGAGTCTTACTGGTAGATGTTAGTGACCAGCTTGTGCAAAAGCTTGTATGCAACAATTACTTCTATTAGCGCCATTAGAAAAACTATTAGCTTGATTCCCACAGCATTTATTACAGTTAAGTCGACTCGTCAGTGTGTGTGTGAAGGTACGAGGTTGTGCTGATGACCAAATCTCGGATAACTAGAAGAGATCAGTTGAAACAAGGGCCTTTTACACTGTACACCAAAGTGACGGCATGCTGTATTATAGCTTTATGTAGAGATTGAGTTGCAGCTCCTGAATATCCTATTGTTATCTGAGAGGCAGAGAAATCTGTGATGTGTAAAGAATATAGGCCAAGCAAGCTTTGTTTGCTTTTGTTTCATGCTTTTGAATCCTGCACATGAAATGTTGTTTGGATGCCCATGATTTGACAATGCGGTTTTCTGTATTTTTACGTCCATTTTGGGCTACTGCTGGTCCAAGACTGAGTCAAGAATAATGTTATAACCTGAAATTCAAGGCTCCAGTGTTGTTTTAGACTTCGAGTAAATGGCTGATACATTAGGTCCAGGGTAGCTGATCTTGTGTAATTTATTTCATAATTATTAATACATACAGTTACATATTTTGTTCTAATTTTCTCATTGTAAAAATCTAAAGGGTTATTGAACGTCTCATTTGTGCAATGCATAAATGATCATGAATATGATCATGTTTATGAATGATCTAATGCAATTACTTTTTGTTTAAATTAGGCACTTTTTAAATCAATTTGCATGATATGCTCACAGGGTTTGGTTTGCTCTGTCTTTCTTCCCCCTTCTCTCCCCTTAATTTCTTCCAAATTAATTCCAATTTTTACATTAATTTGGGATCCCTCGGGTCATACTTTCTCCATTGAGCTCTCTTTTCTTTTGTGGCTCTCCATGAAAAATCACTCTCTTCCTATTACCTCCAATATCCTTTATTCTTATTTCCCCCTTTTTTTTTGCCATTGCCCTATGATTCTTTGGTTTAGTACTGTGCACCGTGGTAGACCGGATCCCCTGGAACTCCATTTGGGGATGTTCCTGCCCACACTGCTTAACCAGGCCACCCCAGAGCAGATGGACCAATTCTTCATGTCTGCCTGGAATCTGGAGATCATCGGCACCTACGCTCAGACTGAGATGGGCCATGGTAAAATAAACAGACCTAAGATAGACCTAAATCAAGATCACGATTTTGCTTGAAATCTGCATTTCTGAATTACATGAATAACCAATAACCACCATCAAGCTTGATACAAATCAATGTCTGTTGAGACTAGCTTGGAAGTATTCCACATTGTTTCCTAAGTACTGTACCTATGGGTTTCTGTCAAAACGTGATGCTGATGCTTTGATGGCTTCATAGATTCCTTTGACAGCACTATTATGAGTGTTGTGTAAATTAAACGTTTTTTGTTTGTGTGTTCATTTACACATTATCTTTATTCTTTAATAATACAGTATGTTTGATTCATGTTCATGTGTATTGAGGAATAAAATGTTCCTATCACGGTGCACGCTGGCCTACCGGTTCAGGCGCATACCACACATAGGCTCACATATAGGTTGTGAAAAAAAAGGAAGTTCCAATCACACAGGTGACTGTTTTTTTTTTACAACAAGGGTTCATATTTTAGATTGTAATTAGAGAAAAGAAAAGATGAGTTAAAATGTTTTCATTTACTGCTTTCTATTGTTTTAGCTATTTTAGTATTTTGATTTCAGTAGGTGGGGGCATGCGTACAAGTGGCTATGTCTTTTTAGACACCATAAGCCGTCAATTTCTTTGTTACTATTTACACCAGGCCCCATAAGTCACATCTGCCCATGAAAGATTGCGGTTTGCATGCATCAAAATCGTTAAAATCACTAAAACTATTGAAAGAAGTAAATGAAAACATTTTAACACTCTTCTTTTCTTTTCTATAATGACTATCTAAAATATGAACCCTTGTTGTAAAAAAACAAAGTTGTCCTTTAAGACCTATACCCTCCTGTAACTGTTGATGTACAACTCTAAAATGCTCTCCACTGAAGTTAATACATTTCCCTTTAAAACTCTGAGGAAGAAAAGGCTTGTACGCATGGCTCTTGGGGTTTTCTTTTTCTTTACCAAATCATTTGGTATGTGGCTATGTGCCCTCTGTTGCAATCATTGGCTACCCGCCACACGTTTGTGTAGTTGTTACAGTTGGTGTTGTGTCTGAATCTGGCTATGGTTGCTGTATCAATGGAGGGCTGATTAGGACGGTGTTCCTGTCAGAATAGAAAGTAGAAATCTAGAACCCCTGTTCAGCCCTGTGGCCTCATTTTGCTTGAAGTAGAGCATTGTGCTATTGGTCAGGCAAGTGGTGCTTAATAGGAAGTATGTGTGCGTTTGCGTGTGTGTTGTACAGAAACTTAGCCTGTCACTACCGTTTTTTGTTTTGAGAAGATTCAAATGAGAAATCTTACTTATGTCAAATATTACATTGCATTCATAAGACGTTCATAGAACCATTTGAATTTATTTTGAAATCTGTCAAATACCTTCAAAGGCCAATCCAATACATCATTTTGGCACTCTTCTTAGCATCATGGCAAAAATTAGATAAAAAAATAAAGTACTAGATCTGTCAATTTTGGCATTTTTAAATTAATATACAAATTCTAACTCACCATTCAATGTAACATTTTCAAATGACTTTGTAATATGTATCAAATAGTATAATATAGTATTTACTGTTAACAGTAATATTCCTCTGACCTTGTGATTTGTAGTTTGTCGATTTGCACTTTGATCATAATACAGTTGTATTCCTCCATAACAAAGTGATAACTTAGCTGTGTGTGCGTGTGTGTGTCTGTGTCTCTTGAACGTGTGTATTTGTTGGGCCTTGGTTGTCCTAGGCACCCACCTGAGAGGGTTGGAGACCACTGCCACATATGACCCTTCCACACAGGAGTTTGTCTTGAACAGCCCCACTGTTACCTCCATCAAATGGTGGCCTGGGGGTCGTAAGTACCTGCATTCTGCGATGTTTTTAAAGCAGTGGTTCTCAACCTGTGGGTCGGGACCCCCAGGGGGGTCCCCAAATTATTTTGGGGGGTCCCCAAATGATTAACTTAATATGCAACATTGTTTTCTCACTCAACAGTAAACAAACCAACATAAAGTTTAAGTGTATAGAGCGTATATGCACATTACTAAAGTGCCAATTTAGGACTTTTTTAATACCTCTAAAATGACAAATTAATCATTGGCCAAATGATCAAATATTAGAAGCAGAAAATAGCCGATCTACAACGCGAGGTGTTGTGAGCATGTAGGTCTGCTATTTTCACAATAGAACCATCTTATACAAAATGTAATGCCTCGACTCTTAGTGCTCGTCCCCAGTTCAAATATGATTATTTTGGGGGTCGCGGCCTGAAAAGGTTGAGAACCACTGTCTTAAAGGACCATTCTGGCAGTCTGTTTTACAAAGACCTTATTATTATTTCCTTTTTTTGTATTATTATTTTTTGTATTATTATCATTCTTTTTTCCTTGTATTCTTTTTTGAAAACTTTTTTTTTTCTTTTTTTCTTTTTAATTTTCTTGTTGTTACCACCCTTCATTCTCTCTCTTATCTGTTTCTTTCCAGTTGGAAAGACATCCAACCATGCCATAGTCCTGGCCCAGCTGTTCACCCAAGGCAATCACCGCGGTCTGCATGCTTTCATTGTACCACTCCGCAGGATGGACACTCACGAACCACTGCCAGGTATCTCTCTCTCTCCTCTCTCTCTCTCTTCTCTCTCTCTTCCCTCTCTTCTCTCCCCTCTCGTCTCTTTCTCTCTCGTTGTGTGATTGCTTGTATTTACATTACAGTACACCAACCATTCCTTTTTATGAAGTCATTGAGAAAGTTGGCCCTGACCTTCTAATCATGTTAACTCTTTTAGTGCCAGCCGTTTTTCTAATTGGGTGGGTAGCTTGTGCCAGCCATTTTCTTGCCATTTTCTTACCATTTTGGCCCAACTTTGCAGAGCCACAGAGAATCCAAAAACATTCATATATGAGTGAATGTCATTCCACATATAGATTAGGAACCCACTTTTACTGGTCGCAGATCCTGAGCTTTTATCTTGTATAGTTTTTTAGTTAGAAGCCCCACAGTGAAGCGCGTTTTCCCTCAAAATGTCCCCTGGGAATTAGTTTTCAAGTTAGAGCCATTTGAAAAAAAAGAAAATGTATGAAGCTGTACTGACTGTATGCAGTCAGTTACAGCTTCATGCAGCACACCATTGGAAAGCTGATGTTGTTTTCTCTTACTCCCGAAAATTTTGAGTTTGGATCTTGGCCACTTTTGTCACAGGATGTGATAACGTGCGGAGATGCACGCTGACTTTTACCCAGGGGGCAAACCAGCCTTTTTTTAGGAAACCTGCATTTGCCCCGACATACAAAGTTGTCCACCAGAAATATTATCTATGACCCAGTAGGATCACAACCTATATGGACAACCCGGCCAATTTGTACAACAAAGTCCAATATGGCCGCCTTTAAGTCCAACATGGCCATGAATAGGGCAAAATTTTAAACTGAGGGATATTTCCACGAAACTTCACAGGTTGATCAATGGTATACATATGAACATTTTTTGTATTGCAAGTTTCCATGAAATCCAATATGGCCGCCACAATATGGCCGCCATAATGTAAGGACCCAGAAAATAGGTTTTGCCTCTAACTTCTGAACCAGATGAGCTAAACGCAAACTTGGTGTCTATTTCATGGTGTCTGACCATGGGAGACTCAATGGAATAGCTAATTTTATTATTGGGTGTGTCTGGACCTTTATTGTGCATATTTGCAAGATGGTGGACTCCCAAAATAGAGCTTTAACATAATTTCTACCATGATTGTTGACTGCTTTTGCAAATACAAGCAATATGAATCCATTTGCTAAGATTTATGGCACAGAAGGGACTTATACCTGTATTATTCTTGAGTTTGCATGTTGTCAAAATGGCTGTAAACGAGATATTATATTTAGATAGATAGATAGATACCTTTATTATCCCAAGGGGGAAATTTAGTTGTCCAGTAGTAGCACAGCAGTATACAGTTATTTACAAAGTTACAGAGACGTAAGAAAGATAGATAAGAGGGAAAAAAACAAAGACAAGAGCAGTACAGTACCAATAAGGAGAAGGTGCATCAATAGAGGGGGCGAATAATATATAAGAATATATACATAAAGTGTCTTGCAAAAGAGACCATAGCAGTCAATGCTAGTTAGTGCAAACAAGTATCTCACTGTCAATGTTAAACAAAGCAAAAAATATTTCCTGTCCGATTCTACTGTATGTAGTTGTAGCAATGACTTCAGATAAAAATCAGAGACCAAAACAATGTATCTTAGAATTTTCTTTTTTTTTAATTAAAATAAAAATAAAAAAAGAGAGAGATTATCTCAATGAAATGAATGCAACTGCCTTTTTGGGTCTTTCACACATAGACATGCACATGCTTTCCAACAACTTCAGCTTCAGGGAAATTATAATGAACACATGATTAAAACAGGCTGCATTATAATGCAAATAATTGCTAGTCACTATCACTGTCATGTGTACCTATCCTGCTGCATCTTGTCTCCAGTCCTTGGCAACGACACCCCAAGTAGCATGCAATTCCCTTCTTCGCACATGAACAGTTTTTCTGGCAGCCTTTGATACAGCTACATGATATTGCCTTGTCCATTGATATAGGCCAGGCTGGCTCTGTAGATGGACAGGGGACTGCCTTCCCATCACTGAGAGACCATCCATATTCAGTGAAGCAAGGGATGTCTGGCTTCGCGATGTGTGCAGTTTTATGTATTATGGCTGCTAGAGCCGCTCTTTTCAGGTGCAGGCCAAAGGCATTTTCTGTAGGTGGCAGCAGCTTCAACAGGGTTGATCGGTTATTTAGGAACTTGTACACTGAGCTTTGCCAGGTCAAAGTCTTCCGAATGGTCAGCTTTTGATGCATACAGCTATTGTGAGGTCTCTAGCCTGATTCTTGACATCCTCTGAGAGGGAATAAGAGGAATTATCACCAAACACCTGAAGTGCAGGGAGATCTAGACCCATGCTGGTCTTGAACCATGCCTTCTTTCCAGTGAAAAAGGGATAGCTGGTGGTATCTCTGCCACTCAGGCTGTGAATAAAGGGCAGGGCAGTGGACCCAGTCTTAAGACAGCTGAGCAGGAACACAGGTATGTCCATTCAAAACCTGCAAAAGAATATGAAGTCTCTGCACAATATACAGCTCCTGATCCTCAAGAGTTTTTTGCTGTCTCTGAAAACAAAGCAAACCTTCTAAGATTCCTCTGTGAAGAATGGTGTCAAAATGAGACACTTAAGTCTGCTCTTGGTACAACCCATCTTTACCTGAGTGGAGGATTTAAAGAAGAGACAAGGAGTGTGGTGATCAAGGAGGGGTGTGTTGTTGATGTCCCTGCACTAGAGTCAACACAACAGGAGGCCGACACAAGGGTAATTCTACACACCATCTTCAGTGTCCAGGCTCACAAAGTTGACAGAGTTGTCATCCATGCTAATGACACAGACATCATCATCATGTGCCTATATCATGCTGCCACCCACCTCCTAGACCTTCCAGAGCTGTGGGTGAGAACAGAGCAGGATGCATATCTTCCTTCCTATCCATCACATGGTCTCAGCCCTTGGACTCGCACAGTGTCGTGCCCTGCCCTTTATTCACAGCCTGAGTGGCAGAGATACCACCAGCTATCCCTTTTTCACTGGAAAGAAGGCATGGTTCAAGACCAGCATGGGTCTAGATCTCCCTGCACTTCAGGAGTTTGGTGAAAATTCCTCTTATTCCCTCTCAGAGGATGTCAAGAATCAGGCTAGAGACCTCACAATAGCTGTATATGCATCAAAAGCTGACCATTCGGAGGACTTTGACCTGGCAAAGCTGAGAGTGTACAAGTTCCTAAATAATCGATCAACCTTGTTGAAGCTGCTGCCACCTACAGAAAATGCCTTTGGCCTGCACCTGAAAAGAGCTGCTCTAGCAGCCATAATAGATAAAACCGCACACATCGCGAAGCCTGACATCCCTTGCTTCACTGAATATGGATGGTCTCTCAGTGATGGGAAGGCAGTCCCCTGTCCATCTACAGAGCCAGCCTGGCCTATATCAATGGACAAGGCAATATCATGTAGCTGTATCAAAGGCTGCCAGAAAAACTGTTCATGTGCGAAGAAGGGAATTGCATGCTACTTGGGGTGTCGTTGCCAAGGACTGGAGACAAGATGCAGCAGGATAGGTACACATGACAGTGATAGTGAATAGCAATAATTTGCATTATAATGCAGCCTGTTTTAATCATGTGTTCATTATAATTTCCCTTAAGCTGAAGTTGTTGGAAAGCATGTGCATGTCTATGTGTGAAAGACCCAAAAAGGCAGTTCTTTTTTTTTTTATTAAAAAATAATTTCTAAGATACATTGTTTTGGTCTCTGATTTTATCTGAAGTCATTGCTACAACTACATACAGTAGAATTGTACAGGAAATATAATATCTTGTTTACAGCCATTTTGACAACATGCAAACTCAAGAATAATATAGGTATAAGCAATGACGCCGCCTCTGTGTGAGCCGCGGGGCCGCAGCCCCCAGGAAGATCAAGCCCGAAAAATTAACACGCACAGCTTTGTTTGTGGGGAAAACAAAACATCAGCCCGGCAGCCCCCCACCCCCACATTCCTATGGGTGGGGGGCTGAGGGAGCAATAGAAACCAACGTTGAAACTGGAGGCGGAGCGCTCCCAGCCTATTTGCATGTCTGCCTAATCATTCTTTTGTTTAAACCGGCCAGGTAAATTCCAGTGGGGGGGCTGGTGTGGGAGGCGGAGAATTAGTGCCTATAGTTCCTTTGTTTTAACCTGGCAGGTAGAGAATAAAGGCCAGCATACAGTAGCTATGCCTTCACTTATTGCAGTGTACAGCAAGATGCCAGTCATGCAAACAGCCAAGAAGAGACGCCTCCTGACCCAGAAGACCCTGAACTTCGGTACGCCAGCCAAGGTGAAAAGGGAGAGAAAAACCGAGACATTTTGGGAGAGCTCACACGGCTGCTGAAACAAGTCCTTACTATCCCTGTAACGTCATGCAGCTCAGAGAGGTCATTTTCAGGTCTGCGGAGACTGAAAACCTATCTGCGATCCACAATGGGACAAGGAAGACTAAACCACCTTACTCTGCTGAACTGTCACACGGAGGCGGCACTGAAACTTGACATGGATGTCATAGCCAACGACTTCATATCCCGTGCACCTATGGAGTAGCACCTTCCTCAAGAAGTAAATACATTGTTTTGGTTTTGTTTTGCTGCTTGTAGCCTACTTGTATGCGGTGTTCACTTTATAGGCCTAATAGGCTGTTGCAATAGCGTGGCCATGGTTTTAATACTATTTTGTCTTTCTTTGCATTTTATTTTTTATTACTACTACTTACTATTTTTTATGACTACTGCACGATGCACGAATTCAAGGGCGAGACGGCACAGTGTCTTCTCTAATCAATACAATGCCATGGCATGTCATTAGCTAGTTTTTTGTTTGATACTTTGATACTATGGTGCTTAACTGTTGAAACATGCTGAACTTTCATTGTAAAAATGTACCCAGTGTACTATTGACAAACTGTAAATAAAGTATCCATTTGAGAAAAAAAACGCCCTTTTTTTGCGACGGGGGGGGGGGCTAGCGGGGGGGGGGGCTAGCGGGGGGGGGGGGGGGGGGGGGGAAGCGCTCGATGCTTCGGCACCCAGCGGCAGGGACAAAACTCGGCGCCTATGGGTATAAGTCCCTTCTGTGCCATAAATCTTAGCAAATGGATTCATATTGCTTGTATTTGCAAAAGCAGTCAACAATCATGGTAGAAATTGTGTTAAAGCTCTATTTCGGGAGTCCACCATCTTGTAAATATGCACAATAAAGGTCCAGACACACCCAATAATAAAATTAGCTATTCCATTGAGTCTCCCATGGTCAGACACCATGAAATAGACACCAAGTTTGCGTTTCTAGCTCATCTGGTTCAGAAGTTAGAGGCATGGGTCCTTACATTATGGCGGCCATATTGTGGCGGCCATATTGGATTTCATGGAAACTTGCAATACAAAAAATGTTCATATGTATACCATTGATCAACCTGTGAAGTTTTGTGGAAATATCCCTCAGTTTAAAATTTTGCCCTATTCACGGCCATATTGGACTTAAAGGCGGCCATATTGGACTTTGTTGTACAAATTGACCGGGTTGTCCATATAGGTTGTGATCCTACTGGGTCATAGATAATATTTCTGGTGGACAACTTTGTATGTCGGGGCAAATGCAGCACACTTTCCTTTGCCCCCTGGGTATTTAGTTCAACTTGGCCACATTCATAACATCTAAAAGGCCCCACCAGATGGCAGTGCTGTCTGAGTGAACACAAACAGAACACTGTGTGCAGTCTGTCAGGAGGCCAGCAGGGGCACAACACTTCACTCTCACTGTGACACTGTGACACACACACACACACACACACACACACACACACACACACACACACACACACACACACACAAACAACATTTGCATTACAGAAAGGGCGTGTCGGAGGGGAACAAAACACATCACTGTTGACTGAGCACAGTCACATGCACACATGCACACACACACACACACACACACACACACGCGCGCACACACACACACACACACACACACACACGTGCACACACGTGCACACACGTGCACACTCATGCACAAAAATGATAAATGGTGTATTTTTAGAGTTTTGACTGTCAAAGAAGATAGCAGGGGGACACTGTGACTCAGTGTGACATGCACGCACGCACGCGCGCGCACACACACACACACACATACATGCACACAAATGATAAATGGTGCATTTTTAGAGCCATTACGACATCCAATGATTCACACATTTCACCATGATGACAGTAGAGGCTGGGGTTCGAACTGCTGTCATTCGGATCACTGGTCACCCACTTTACTCAGTGAGCTAAGATACCCCTATATATATCTGACCTTGTGCTTGCACACACACACACACACGCGCGCACACACAATATACAACTCTGAGATGAGAGAGAACTTTTTTCGTTCACTCTCATCTCATCCTAACACATATATTTTACCCTCTGTATAGTCTGAACTGTTCACACAAACCATCAATTCAAAGTATTTACAACAGCACTAAGAATATTGAAATGTTATTTGCAGACCAGATTTGAACTCGCAAACTTGCGATCTAAAGCTCACGTATCTATCTATCTATCTATCTATCTACTTGAACTCAAACTTTACATCGTCTTAGCTTGACTGGGAATGAGAGAGAGAGAGAGATTATGGGCTCACATTGGCAACTTTGCAAAAAGTAGTTACCACAAACACATTTGTATAGTGTTCAGGTGACATGTCATATATATAAACACACATAATGCAGATCTATGTGTGTATCTATTACATATTACAATCACATGTTTATGATTCAATAGCTCCGTTGGTAGCACCCTGACCTCATGCGCAAGATTACAAGTTCGAGTCTGGTAAAAAAATTATCTTATTAGACTGGCCTTGCCTGGGCCTGTCCTGAACTTGACCCTTCTCGAGCTCCAAGCTCTTGTGAGCTTGGAGGTATGGCAAACAGAGCAGAACAGACATTTGCATTTATTTCACAATAGTAAAAACTGCTGCACCTCTTCCTATCTGGGCTTTGAGAATTCAGTGTATGAATAACAGTGGTTGCTGAGTGTAAATGCATTTTGAGGAAAAGAAAAATTATACCATTTGTTCGAAAAGTGCACCCTGTATATATATATATATATGTGTAACGGAGATGATCTGAACTTCCCCACCTGGCTTCGTACCCGGGTCTCCCACGCGAAAGTCCAATAACTTAACCACTAGACCAAAGAGACATCTTTTCGATCTGGGGGAGATACTAGAGTTTTGAGGCTTCAAGGCTGGGGCTGCGACTCTCTCCGTCACACATATATATATATATATATATATATATATATATATATATATATATAAACTCACAATGTGACATAGCCCATTGTAAAAAATGCACATTGTAAAGCGCTAAAAGCACATAAAAGCGCTGTATAAATGCACCATTTATCATTTACCATTTTCAGGTCTACAAGCTCACAACGCATCGCAGCGCAGCGCGTTGTGAGCTTGTAGATCGGCTATTTTACAAGATTGATCAATGATATTTTCTACAAGCTCACAACGCGTCGCGCGAGGCTACTAAATGGTAAATGGTGCATTTATATAGCGCTTTTATCCAAAGCGCTTTTACATAGATTGTGCATTACATTCACCCATTCACGCACACATTCATACACCGGTGGCAGAGGAAACCATGCAAGGCACCAACCTACTCAAGGCAAACTTCAAATAAAGTCTTCAATCAATCAATCAAAACCGGGAGCAACTAGGGGTTCAGAGTCTTGCCCAAGGACTCTTCGACATTAACTCAGGGGGAACCCGGATTCGAACTGGGAACCCTTCGGGAACCCTTCGTGTTCTAATAACGGTTTCTCCACCCCTGAGCTATGCCGCCCCTGCTACTTAGAAGTTCTGACCAAGCACTTTAGCCAAAATAGCAGATCTACAAGCTGACGGTCATATGACTGCTCATTCAGAATGCAAATGTATAAACACCTCAGACTATCCATTCAGAGCCAAAATAGCAGATCTACAAGCTCACGTTGTGTTAGTGATGGGCAATCTAGTTCATTTCAGTGAACGGATCATTTCACGTTCCCCTGTGTTCTATTTGTCTGTCATTCAATGTTATATGAGATACTTCAATGGTTTCCAGTGGAAATAAGCTTAGGCTTTTCATGGATCTCCTTTTAGTAGACCTTGTACCAGTGAACTGTACCGTCATGAAACTGTACCTTTTCCTATGCAAACTTCTAATAAAGTCTTCAATCAATCAATCAATCAAACCCCCCTGCCAGCCAGGGGGGGAGGGGCGGGAGGGGACGGGTGAACCACGTACACTCGTACAGTATGATCAGCCATTTCAGGGATTTGAACATTTCATTTCATTTCATTTATTTTTGTTTCGCACATGTAGTGTACATTACAGTTATATTATATTTATACTCAGAATTTCAATATTTTACAGTACACACACATGAACGAAAAGGAGCAAGCAGAAGAATAAATTCTTATAAATACCTGCCCCCTATTCAAAAAAAAATATATATACTAATGATCGGCATATACAGCCTGCATGTTCATGCCTTGAGAAGTGTAAACAAAACCAATCTGAACCAAACAAAAAACAACAAAAGCAAAAAAACAACGATGCTGCCACCTGGCAGTCAGATGAACATATTACAACGTCTCAGTCACAACGTCTCTATGTCCTCCTCAGGCTCATGACAAACAATCTACTTTGTCTTTGAATGAATGTCATCACCTTCATAGTCTATAGTCATTGTCTAATACAGTTAGAAGAAAAAGAATAGCTAGGTTGACGCGATACTTGACCCGCGTCAACCATGCGTTTTTTTTATACAAGTTTGTATAAAAAAAACGTGCGATTGAATTCAACAGGATCAATAGTCTCAATAGCTCTGGTCCATAGCGTTAGCGATAACAGCGTGCAGTGCTGTGCTACAATGATTATTATGTTTATGCTATTCAGTCAGTTAGTAAACTTTTTGGTTACCACCGCGCTCTGACTACTGGTGCGGTATCCCTTTAGATCAACATGTAGAAGGAGGAGAATGGATCGCACACAGTGAAGAAGCACACACTGAAGAAGGCTTACAGCCGAAACGTTTGTTTCTCATCCATGCAAATGCAACAATAAAGAAAAAACAACTCTTGCCACTGTGCGATCCATCCTCCTCCTTCTACATTCAGTCAGTTAGAAACCCACTTGTGTTTAGTTGCGACCGTAGGTCGCACTTACTACAGAAAGCTGCTCGAGGTGTCCGTCCGTCCGTCCGTCCGTCCGTCACACACGTCACACTTTTGCCCTGCTCATATCTCCGCAACCGTTGCCCCGATCCATGCCAGATTTTGCACACACACTCCTTACCTGCCAAACTACAACCTCCAAGGACCCCCGGAGCTCCAGGGACCCCCAGCTCCCTCGGGGACCCCCAAGTGTAAAAAATGAGCACATGTGCAAAAATTACCAAATGACCACCCCAACGGGGCTGCTCACGGGGCATTCCCGGGGACCACCCACTCCTGGTGCTCCAGAACGGATGCAAAAGTGGTGGCGCCCCCAGTGGAGGACCCCCTGCCACTGCAGCTCACATAAAATGCCGTAACTCGGGCTAGGAGCGACCGGGAGAGCCGGGGCCGGTACCTATTCGTCCGCCTTGGCGGCGCGGAGACCCCACCCCTCATTTCTCACATGGCCCTCTAGCGCCACCATGAGGCCGATTCAGATTTTGCCCTAAAATCACGAAAATCACTACACAGTATGTCTACACTCATGTCATCAACATGCTCAGGAAGATTTTGGAAAAACAAATTTTTGCTCTATTTGTGGAGATAAGTGACCTACGGTCGCTTATCTCCCGATTAGGGAGTCTTACTGGTAGTGTACCTGTATCCATATGCATGCGGGTCCACCGCCACCAGCTTCAACGGCCGTAGCGTAGATGATATCCGAGCTGATCGTGAAATCCACAGACGAGCAAAACTCCGGGGGTCCGCAGCCGACTACGGGCAGGTATTCCGACACATAAAACTAACCCTAACCCCCAACCCTAACAGTAACCGGCGAACGCGACCACGACGCCGTTGGTTCTTCAACAAGCAATCTGAGTTCACACGCAGTTCCCAGGGGTGGGGGCTGCCAGCAGTGGCGTCAGTTCAGCAAAAGCTAAGGTATGGCGACATGACTGGTGTCTTGCACGCACGGTCGCGTGCCCTCACGCGCATGCAAGACACCAGTCATGTTGCCATACCTTAGCAACAGACACAATGAAAAGTACATGTTATTATTTCCCCTGTAGCCAAGGGATGGCAGCTGCTATAGCTTGCCATACCCAATTGACGCCTCTGGCTACCAGAGCCGAAAGCCGTGCTGCGTGCACCAGGAAATCAATTCTAAGTGATTCTAAGTGATCACATGCTCACTGGATGTCCTAGGCACATGGAAAACATCGCAAAACAACAGATCTTTGTCAGATTAAAAATCAAAATGTGATTTTTCAAAAAAAGAAAAAAAAAAAAGAAAAAAACCGAACATGTTCGGTTTTTGTATTTCTTAATACGTTTTAATAAACCGAACATGTTCGGTTTTGGCACTAGATGAGTTAACAGTTATCACAATCTTTAATACATCACTTGATCCAGCGATCGTGTCAAATTACAGTTATATCACTGAGTTCCTTATGATTGAACATTTTGTTATCATGAGAGATAATTGATTAAATAATAACATTAGCCGAAAACAGCATTATGAGGAAAAACCTGGCCATCCTTCTTAATTTAATATTTCTCTGTCTCTTTGTCTTCCCATCTCTCCTAACTGTCTATGTCCTTCTGACTCCTCTCAGGAATTGTGATTGGCGATATCGGCCCAAAGTTTGGCTTTGCTGAGGTTGATAATGGCTATCTGAAACTGGAGAATGTGCGAATCCCACGTGACAACATGCTAATGAAATACGCAAAGGTAAACTTCCGCCACTGACTGACGTAAAGTAACAACATAAGGACACGGTTTTAATAAAAACAGTCAATGGTATATCAATCATGATTTGCAGTTTGTAATAAACACAACTTTAAAGGTTATCGCCTCCCCAGCTCAACGACACCAATAGCGAAACCCAGAACCCGAACAAAGTAAGACTAGACAATACAGGGGAAGGATCTCTGCAGATGCAGACACTGCCACACACTTAAGTGAAGATTGAAAGGGATTCTTTCTTCCACCTGTCGCAAGACAGTGCAAGGCGCTGCACAATTATAATGTAATTGCTATTTTCTAACTTAGAATTCTTTTTTCAAAAAAATATTTGTTTGAACTACGATGCGCGTCTATTGAAACATTCTCAAAAAACACTAATATAGGGTATACTGTACACTGTGTTCTACACTGTGTGTGTGTGTGTGTGTGTGTGTGTGTGTGTGTGTGTGTGTGTGTGTGTGTGTGTGTGTGTGTGTGTGTGTGTGTGTGTGTGTGAGATAACATCTACCGTATGACAGCATGCAAAAAAAGTATAGAATCACCTGTCCTGTATGTTGTGAGCTTGTTTTGCTACAGTATATAATGTGGGTCTACTGTATGTGTGCTAACTGCTAAGGTTCTAGTACTAGGAATTTCACAAGTCCCCTGACCATATCTCCCCCATCCTGTATAAATACTTTACGTTTGAAAGAACTCCTCTGGGTTGGAGAGCAACAATGCAGAAAGCATTGATTTGTATGACTGCCAATGTAGTCTTGACTTGACTGTTACTGTTCTTTTGTTGTTCTTCTTCTTTTGGTCCACAAGGTGGCACCAGACGGCAGCTATGAAAAGCCTCCCAGTGCCAAGCTGACCTATGGCACCATGGTCTTCATCCGCTCCATGATCGTAGGCGAGTCTTCCAAGGCCCTCTCCAAATCATGCACCATTGCCATCCGCTACAGTTCAGTCCGACATCAGTCTGAGATCCGCCCTGGGTGAGCAATTATACACAGGCAGACACATGCACATTCACTTAGACAGGCAATTATGCAGGACCCACATAGCACATTATCTACTCAACCTTGTGCCAGTTGTTGAATACAGTTTCTTTGTTTACACAAGAGTTTTCCAGCAAAACATACACAACAAGGACAAAACAAAGCCAACAGTGGCCAGGCCTATAACATTCCAAGGAGCAAATGCATTACCATACAATTATAACATCATAATTGACGTCTTTCAAAGGCTTTGAATTGTGGTCTTTCGAATGAGAGGGATTGTGGTAACTATGCACTGTGATCCATGCCCACAATTGAACCTACCGTACTACAGGTTATTATGTTTGCAGTATTTCACTTGATGTTGCCCAATAAGACCTCAGAATCTCAACAAAAGACAGTTGTGTCTAAAAAGCATGTTGACAGGAAAGAGACAGAGCACAAAGTGGATAAATCAGCTGGGGCACTGCAGTCTGAGCAACAAGGCTATACTGTGGCCGCAGGGCATAATCTTTTGAAAGGCCTAAGACCAAAGTTGAGGAAAAGACTCTTTTCTCATGTACAGTATATCCAGTTTAAGCTTTTAAATCTCATCATTTTCAGAATTAATTAAACGGTCTAACATTGTTCTTAACTCATTGAGTGCCTATCCCGAATTAGTTCGGGATATATTATCGCATCCCAGAGTGCCTATCCCGAACTAGTTCGGGATATAAAAAAAAATAAAAAAAAAAATTGAAAATGTTTTTTTTGAAATTTTTTTTTGGACCCCATCAAATCTAGTGAACATGATTTCAATCGCGATTTTGCATGTTCCACCCCCATACAACCCCATCTAACATACAGGGCAGCCATGTTTGTTTACATAACATGTAAAACATAATGGCGATTATCTCAAGAATGCCTGAACGGATTTCCAATCGGATTTTTTTGTTTGAAAGCTGTGAACAAACTGCACAAATCCGATTTTTTAGAGCTCATTCTTCTCTGTTTTTTTCCCATGCATGAGGTGTGCAAGGTTTAATCATGGCTAAGTTGACGAAAATAAGGCTTCTAAAATGCTTGGTAGCCAATAGCTAACTTCAAGCTAACTTCATCCTCTTCCTGTACATGCACAAAGGAAAGTGTTCAGGCAAGTCATGGCTGCAGGGCTTCTGCATATACCAGCATATCTCTATGGGATTTTCTATGGCCACTGGGCGCCCTCTAGTGGTGAAAGGGGTGGCACTAAATGAGTTAAGAATCTATTGTTAATTTATAACATACATTGAGGGAAAATAAAGGTAATACGGTACAAAATGAATAATTCTTATTACAAGTTATCGAAACTGAAATAGACATCTTGAAATTACTTGGGGCACATTCACACCAGGATTAAAACAAATCCTGGTGCAGATTGTCGGAAAGTGTGCTTCATTTGGGCTGGTGTGAAGGCTCGTGAATTCTGGTGCGGATCAAACAAACTAATTCTAATCCTCAAAAAAGCTTAGAAACACACCAGAGTGTGGTTCACTGTAGGTGTGAATGCAATCCGTGTCAAATGAAGGAAATGAACCAAAACACGTGGCAATCCCACTCATCGCACTTTTTATTTATCTGCACCTAGTCTAATATCGTTTCTTTTAGCTTTTAATTTGATTCTTTACTGCAGGGGTATTCAACAAAATTGTCCAGGGGGCCACATTGACAGAAACCCAAGGGGCCGGGGGCCGCACTAACGTAGCCACCCCCCCCCCCCCCCCCCCCAGCTATTAATCTAATGAACACTTGTAACAACGGGCACGACCACATTTTCACAAACAAGCACATTTTCATCTAACTACATTGCAAAGCAGAATACTTTTCAAGTAGAATACTTTTCATGTTAATGTGCTTAATTTCTGTTCAACAAGTTGACAACTGTACACATGCTTTCTTGTTTAAAACCTAGTGCTAACTACATCACACTAGTGATGGCCAACCTGGCTTTGATGCTATCTAGAGTAGATGTCGACCTTATTGACAGTGCACGCCTTCTTTGATGCTTTAACGATGCTCAACGAGGATCAGGTGGGTCGCAGACACACGCACTCCACTCTGCTGCAGTGCTCTGACTGGAGTCTCTTCATTTGAATATGATGGAATATGATTAGGGATTACTGTGATTATGGTAAGATGAAGCTCACGTTTCATATCGCGCAAACCATACCTATAACGTGCATTAGTCTCCACAAAAAAAAAAAAGATTTTGGATTTTTTTTTTTTTTTTTCAAAATCTTTTTTTTTTTTTTTTTTTTTCAAAATTGCTCCAGGGGCCACAAGGAAGGTCCCCGCGGGCCGCATTTGGCCCGCGGGCCGCCAGTTGAATACCCATGCTTTACTGTTTACAATATTAATCCTTGGCTTTGGTGAATTTACGGTGATGATGGAGATTGCCATTAAAAAAAAATACGAATAAACAATTTAACGTAAATCAGTGTTTGTTTTTGGTTCTATTGGAATAATTAGACCTGCCCTCTCTTGTTCTGCAGAGAGCCAGAGCCCCAGATCCTGGAATACCAAACGCAGCAGTACAAACTGTTCCCACTGCTGGCTATGGCCTATGCCTTTCATTTTGTGGGCCAGTACATGACCCAGACCTACCACCGTATCACTGGAGACATCAGCCAGGGAGACTTCAGTGAACTGCCCGAGGTACTGATACGTCACACACGCACACACACACCTGCACTTCTCAAACCAGATGACTAATCTATTGTTACTTGTACTGACATAGAAACATGCGTTTTTCAAAAACCTTTGAAGGATTTAGAAGACAAGCTGCAAGCTTGTAGTAGATCTGCTATTTGTCAATAGCTAAAGCATAGAATAATGGTTAAAGCGGTTCAAGTTTAAACGCGTCATAGACACGTTCCCGGTCTAAACGGGTCAACCTCTTGCCATCTCTTGTTCAGCTCCACGCCCTGTCTGCGGGGCTGAAGGCCTTCACCACGTGGGCGGCCAACGCAGGCATCGAGGTGTGCCGCATGGCGTGCGGGGGCCACGGCTACTCTTGTGCCAGCGCCCTGCCCGACATCTATGTCAACTTCACCCCCACCTGCACCTACGAGGGAGAGAACACGGTCATGATGCTGCAGACTGCCCGGTAGGTTTGTCCCACATATAGAGCATCGCAGCGGAAGTGGATTCCTGGGGTCACTTAATATTCCCCATTCATTTTCGCCATAGACTTTTACAAAAATATTTATAACAATTATGTTAAGCCTCGAACCAAGCCATCCAGGATGGAGGTGAATCATGACCATATAACCTTTTTTTCTATGAAAAGAACATTTTGAAAATCGCTAAACAAAGGGTAGTTATTAAATGTAGTATATCAAATAATGTAATATTAAAATATGTTTTCACATAGGATCAAAGGTTATATGATCATGATTCACCTCCATCCTGGATGGCTTGGTTCGAGGCTTAACATAATTGTTATACATATATTTGTAAAGGTCTATGGCGAAAATGAATGGGGAATATTAAGTGACCCCAGGAATCCACTTCCGCTGCGACGCTCTATACAGAGAGAGAGTAACCATGCATCTTGATAAAGATGAAGATGTACTGTATATAATGTATATAATTACACAAAAAAGTAAATACACAATCTAAAGATTCTATGTCTGTCAATGAGTAAGCATACAGGCATGAGCAAGAGTTAAGATAAAATAATAGTTGATTAAAACTTCTGTTGTGTTATGAAGGCTAAAAACCTGGTGCTCGTGTTTCATCTAACAGTGGGTTTGTCTTATGTATCTATTCTACAGTACTAATCAACATTAGTTTAGTTTGAGTGACACAGTAGTGCAGTTTCTTTCTTTCCCTTTCTTTTTTTTTTTCACTGCGACTCTCCCCGTCTCTCTTTATGCTTTTTACCCCTGTGTTTCTTAACTTTTCAGGTACCTGCTGAAAAGCTACAAGCAGGCGCGGGCTGGCCACCAGCTGAGTGGCATTGTGTCCTACCTCAACGATGCAGAGCTGCGTATGGTCCAGCCCCAGCCTGTCTCAGCCAGACCCACCGTGGTCAATATCAATGACCTCACTAGCCTGGTGGAGATCTACAAACTACGGGCTGCCAAGTAAGAGACACTAGTGTGCACGTGTGCATAGGGCCGTCATTATCATGACATTTTACATGACGATTAATTGTCACTCAAATAATCGTGATTAAAGATTAAATTCTGTTTTTGTCATTGACAATTACATTTCTGTTTGGCTTTTAGGCTTTGAAGTTTCACAAAGCAGATATGACACATAACCTACTGACATATTTGACAACTTTATACTTTAAAAAGAACATTGATAGTGGAAATAGCCGATCTACAAGCTCACAACGTGTCGCAATGCGTTATGAGCTTAAGAAGCGACAGGATGCAGAGTATAATAGTAAATAGACAGCAAGTTCCAGCTACTCTGATTCTTGCTACTCTGATTTCATGTCAGCCAAGGTGTATCCCTGAATGTGCTGCTAACTGACACGGTCCTATTTATGTTCATTTGATGTCCTACTCGCATGCCTGCATACTGCTAGGCTTAGTCAAATCTGAATCCATTTCATCGGCTGTGAAAGTCATCACAGACCTGTTACTGTGGCTTTCCAAATGAACCATGTTCCAGGTATGGAATCATGCAGAGATAAAAGGCAATGGTATTTGTTGAGATAACGGGCTCTATTTTCGTCCATGCCTTACCTCTTATCCCTTAACTTTTTTACTATTTTGAAAAGCATTTTAAAATATAGACGATCTATAAGCTCACAACGTGGCAATGTAGATCGGCTAGTTAAACTATTAAAATGTTTTTCAAAATAGTAAAAAGGAAAAGAAGTTTAGGGATAAGGGGTAAGACATGGACGAAGATATAGCTGAACGTCTCCTCTTCCTTTTGAATACATTCCTGTCTCCGTAGTTTCATCATTCTTTTATATTTATACAAAAGGTCAGTGTTGATGACTATGTTTTTATCATGTACATTGTTGAGCTGGTGGCAATGTGTATGTGTCTTTTTGCATGCGGTTCTGGTTATGCTGACAGCGACATGGGATAATGGGGATTGTGTGTGTGTGTGTGTGTGTGTGTGTGTGTGTGTGTGTGTGTGTGTCTGTGTGTGACTGTGTGTGTGTGTGTGTGTGTGTGTGTGTGTGTGTGTGTGTGTGTGTGTGTGTGTAGGCTGGTTGAACTGGCAGCTAAGAGCATCCAGCAGGAGCTGCATCACAGAAAGAGCCAGGAGGACGCCTGGAACAACAGCGCCATAGACCTGGTCAGAGCATCAGATGTAAGTTTGCTGCACGTGCGTGCGTGCGTGCGTGCGTGCGTGCGTGCGTGCGTGCTTGCGTGTGTACATGCACACAGTGTTTGATCCTTAGCCAATGCGGCGTAAAGGTAATTTAAAATATTGAACACAATACAACACAGGATATATCTACCCCACGCACTTCAAGTCCAGATGTTTCAACTTGCTAGGTTGATTTTTGGGCTTAAATATATGAATCATTACCATCCATATTTGCAACTCGTTGTGTTACTCTTTTGTTTGCCTTTATCTGGTTTCTAAATCTGCTATTGTCCTCTGGTAATTAATAGGCTATTTTATTCAGTTTGTAAATTCAACGGTTTTACTGAACTGATAAATTCTTTTTAATCTACACACGACCCAGAGGAGGATGACTAAACATAGTATAATGTTTTCATGTAGTACTCTGCACTGTGTCCAGTGGGCGACTCAGGGCTGCCTTATCTTATTTCTCTTCCTCCTCACTAGGCCCATTGTCACTATGTGGTGGTGAAGCTTTTTTCAGCCAAGCTGACAGAGATCGGAGACACCGCGGTACACTCAGTGCTGTCAACCCTGGCTCTGCTCTATGCCCTGCAGGGCATTGTTCAGAACTCTGGAGATTTCCTACTGGTAAGGGAAACAGTTTTAATGCAAATACCAAATACCTACATGATGAGTATTTGCATTAGTTTCCATCATAGTGTATGGTATTGTACAAAACTGTGAAGACTGTCCCCACATAAAATCTCCGACTGATTGAATTACTTGTGTCAAGGTGGGATACTTGTAACGGTACTTTTTTACATGGACTAACAGTACAGGATGCTTCTAAGATGTGGCTCCATTTCAGCCACACATTTTACTACATCAAGGATCGGGCCGAACATGCTGTATAATTGTTTGACTCTGCAAGACAAGACACTCCAATTGTTTAGATATTTGCATGTTCCTCATACTGTAAATGCTATCATCTTCACAACCACTTATGTGACAGCAATAAGTGGTTCAGCTGTGTACCAGACTGGGCTGAATGCCCCCGTTGTATCCTAGCTTGGAAAATGGGGGCTTTGTGTGAGAGATGCTATTCATGATCATGAGATTCATTTGTACAACATTGTGGTGTAACTGTAAGTCATATGAGGAATTGCTGCTCCACAGCAGAATAAAATAATATTTTGTATTCAGGGTTTTAATTTAGATTTAAATTCAGTTTGGCTTATAGTAGAAAATGAAAACCCCAGCTGTGCTTATAGTTACTTAACTGCTACATCCATCTCACTCTTTCTCCACATCTGTCTTTCTCCCCCTACCCTAGGCTGATCTTCTGAGTGTGCCACAGATGCATCAGGTCTCGCTTCGTCTGAAGGAACTACTGTCACAGTTGAGGCCCAATGCTGTGGCGCTCGTAGATGCCTTCGACTACCGCGACGAGCTGCTTAAATCATCCCTGGGAAGATATGATGGAAATGTCTATGAGCACATGTTCGAGTGGGCCCGCAGCTCTCCCCTCAACCGCACAGAGGTCAGTCTGGCTTCTACCTGAGGCACATAGTAGTTGTAAATATATTGTTTCTTGTTGATTTTAGACTACGCCGTTTCCCCCATGTGTATGGTCAATGTCACTGCCAACCCCTCCTTTTCGGTCTTGAGGAGGGTGTAGACAACCACATGTCTCCTCGTCTGCTTCTATTCATCTTACAGTGAAAGTTTAGAGAACATGCTATCCCTCCCAGTTCTACTCGCTGCTCAACATAGGGGTCCATAGGGGTCACTAGTGCAGAGATCAGCCTCTCCTGTCGGCTTTGCACCTGTAACCAGGGCCAATTACCGGTATATTTGTTGGAGTGCCAGGTCAAACTGGGGGCCCAGTGGAGGAATCAGTTTTAATAATCTTAAGCGTTTGTTTTAACCCACTTGGAATACAACCGGACAGTAGGGGGTCACATTTTCGAATCTGTTCCGAATACAATATGATGAGCTCCTAGCCAATTAAAACTACAATACTGAACGTGTGCACTGCAGTGATCAAGTGCATTAAAGGCTGTGTGCAGAGATGATGTTCCTCCCTCTCTCCAGCTCCAAATCACCCAAGATTTGATAATGTATTTAAAATGATTCAGTTTCACATTTAATTCATATACAATAAAATCCTTTTGAAGCCCAAACCTACCAGACAACTGTGGTCGTTCTGCACCACAGAATTTCCCCCTTGGGATAATAAAGGTATAAAGGTATCTACCAGGACAGTTCAGGTAGTGTCAGCCAGGTAAATAATTATTTTATAAATGCCTTCCAGCAATTATGAAGTTCCTTGCACTTTTTGTACGTCTTGTCCAAACCTTCTTAATTGTTGCTAGACTAAATCTAGTATGTGTTTGGTTATGTAAGTACACCCCCTGGACATGACGCTAGTATGTCGCAAGGACTTACCCACAATCCAACCCTTGGTCCTGAGTGCCAAGCAGGGAGGCACTAGACTAGGCACCGAGTGCCGCGCTGCGAGCTTGTAGATCTGCTATTTTTGAAAAATCATGATTTTTCTTTTTTCTTTGAATATATCCATTTAAAAGCAAACATTTGTAACTCAAATATTTGCTTCTGGGGGGTCCCTGGAACAACATATTTTGAGATGGGGGTCCGCGGCCAAATACCTGTAATTTTGGGGGTCCTTGACATGAAAAGGTTTGAGAACAACATGATTTAGAAGAAGGATTTAGAAGTCGGGTCAAAGATCGGGTCAAAGATACTCAAAGACTTTTCTCAAAGATTTTCACGATTTTTCAAAAATAGCAGATCTACAAGCTCGCAGCGCGGCACTCGGTGCCGCGCTGTGAGCTTGTATATCTGCTATTTTTCAATAGTTAAAGCATAGAATAATGGTTAAAGTGGTTAAAATCTAAGGCGACTCGGGCGCGTTCCAGGTATTTGAGAGTTAACACTTTCTCCCCCACTCTTCTCCAGGTCCACGAGTCCTTCCACAAGTACCTGAAGCCCCTGCAGTCCAAATTGTGAGTTGAGCTTTGACCCTGGACCTCTGACTGTAACAGGGTCAAGGTCATGCTAACAATAATACTACTCCAGTGTGCGAACCCCAGGATGGCTGCCACCTGCCATCAGCTGCTGCTTACCAATCAGAAGGGGCCATTCAGTCTGCCATTCTCCTCTGTCACTTGCCTCTCCAAATGGAAGATGTCCCGTAGCACTTACAGGGGATCAGCCTCCTTATTCCTCTATCATAAAACAAACAAAAAGAGAGAAAATACTTTTATTGGAGACAATACACCAGTTTTTGGTTTTGTAGACCTTTGTCAGACAAATGCCTCTTCCCCCGACAAGATCTCAGAATCAAAATATTGTGTACTGTATTTCAAATATGTATTTGCAAGTAATAGACAATGTACAGGAATCTCTTTGTTTGTTTTGTCAACTTTCCTCACATCTTTTTTTTATAGCTGTGTGAAGAGCCTATTGTCTTAAAGCCTCTTTTGGTAAATGGTCATTATGTTTGGCAGTGTAAATTTGACAGGCACAAATCGATAACTTACTGAGATACAAGATTTGGTAGGAACTGGAAAGAAAATATATCTTTTGGGGGGTTCAAGAATTGAGCTAAGAAATGAGCTTGATCTATTCTCACACATGGTAACAGTTAAAAGGGTGTGACACACACATTACATGTTTTAGTTCATTGATATAAATCACTTGTGAATCAACATTCCCGGCCATATTTTTACCATTTAAATGGTTGTATGTTAGTATGCAACAAACAATGTTTCATGCGCCAGATGGTGCCCTTTTTGGTAAAAAAAAAATATATATATATAAATCTCCATCTGTTATCCGAAGAAACATCATCAGTATCTAAAGCATTCATGTCTTTGCTATGTAAGCTAACATTATGCATGGACTTTGCACGGACATTCAGCCCGCTCATTGTAACCTGAGACTGCAGGTGGTCATAGTTCTCTCGCCCTCTTCAATGCTGCTCTCTCTAGGCCCCCTTTCAGTTCATTGTATTTTTAAACCAGTGAGGTATCTAGGAAAGAAACGTGACTGGGGATTTCATCATCCTTTAAACCCTGAAAAGTATTAAGTACAACGAGGCAATCATTGCATCAATGTGCTTCCCATTAAGACCATCTTTGATTGGCAGGGCCAGTGTCCTAACTACATTTCAATTTGATGGGGAGATTGGGGACCCATGTTATCTCTGCCTTTCCTCCCACTCTTCACTATCAGCTCAACTAAATGTGATGGGTCACTTTTTTCACTTTAGTGTCAGTTATTTTGGCAAGCAACACACAGGATTCCCACGGTCATGAAATTCCTGGAAATATTTTTAAATTAGAGAAATATTTTTCCAATACTGGAAAAGTTTTGGAATTGATCAAGGGTCCTGGAAGGTCCTGGAAAAAATACCTATGCATTGTCTTTGGTTATTGATTTTGTTAATACCTCTGAAAACAATTGTCAAATATTAGAGGCAGAAATTGTGAAAATAGCAGATCTACCGTGTTATACAAAATTCCTCAACTCGCTCGTCAGGGTGCCGAGGTCCCCAGTTAGAATATGATTATTTCGGGGGTCACGGCCTGAAAAGGTTGAGAACCACTGGCATACACTGTATTTGGGCATTGCACATAGGAGTAAGCGACTCGTTATTGAGCTGAATTATTGTTATATAGTCCTGGAAATCGGATTAAATATTCTGGAAAAGTTTTGGAAAGGTTTTGGAAATTAATTGGTAAAAATGAACCCTGAACACAGTCGTATGACAAACTATAAATTAGATGTCATAAATTGCACAACACTAATAAGCCTGACATGTTACCTAGTGTAACTAACATTTTATACAAGTTAAAAATTGTATAACCCATGTGGAGTAGTGGGTTAACTTTTAAGAGCTGAGAGACCGTTTGATTGATTGCACATGAATATGATTAATTTTTGTATTTTTATGGACATTTAATCAAAGTCCTTGAGAGCATTTGCCTTTTTTTCCTTCTTTCTTTTGGATCATGTGATCTCTCCTCATCTTTTCGGATCATTTGATTTCTCCTCATCGTGGATTAACCCATTAAGACTTGAGGGTGATTCTAAAAACACCTTCTAAATCCTAACCTAGATTTTCTTAAATTTTGTATTCAACTTAAATTTTGTATTCAAATTATTATAATTGTGTTGCAATACCTGTATATTGTTCAAAATGGTGAAAATAGGACACACACTGCTTCACGTCACAAAGTAGATCTGCTAATTTCACTACTTTTGTGCGACACTCTTCTATGATGATTTTGGAACTTAATTTACGAAAAAACATACAAATCTACGTAAATGGGTTAAGTTAAAACAATGTGCTGTCTGTTGGAGCAGGAATGGATGAGCAATATAAGATTCAAGGATATGTATGTTTACTCTCTTGCATTTGAGTATAACTTGGGTGAAACTGCTTTTTGAATGTTACACGTGATGGACGGTTGCAAGATGAAGTCAGATGTCAAATGTGTTCAGGGGCGTCACACCAAACTCTGGGCCCTGGGTACAAGGATTCACTGCGGGGCCCCTGTGCTTTAACTATTGAAAAATAGCAGATATACAAGCTCACAGCGCGGCACCAAGTGCCGTGCTGCGAGCTTGTAGATCTGCTATTTTTGAAAAATCATGAAAATCTTTTAATATTTCAAATCCTTTGAGGTTTTTTGAAAAACCTATATGTTTCTATGTCAGTGGTGCTCAAACCTTTTCATGTGCAGGACCCCCAAAATGGTATGTATTTGGCCACGGACCCCCATCTCAAAATATTGAGTTCCAAGGACCCCCCAGAAGCAAAATTTGAGTTACAAATGTTTGCTTAAAAAATACATATGTTCAAAGATTTGCACACATTTTCATGACTTTTCAAAAATAGCAGATATACAAGCTCACAGCGCGGCACAGTGCTATTTTTCAATAGCTAAAGTATAAAATAATTAAGGCCCCTCCACCACCTTGGGCCCTAGTAACTCAGTCCCACTTTCCTACCCCTTGTGACGCCCCTGAATGTGTTTATACAAAAATAAAACATCTGTGAACCAGATTTCTGGTATGTGGGTGATAAAAGGCCTTTCAGATCCAAGTGCGTAATATAACTACTCATGTTACAGTTTGCGCAGAAAACCCTCCCTGCTATGTGGGGCTTAATTATAACAGAGAATAGTCACAATAGACAGCCCTTTAAATTATGGCACATTTTTTTCTATGAACACCAATACTTTTGTAATTCTACTTTTCTCTTTTTTGGCATCTTTTACCACTTGTTTTCCCTAAATCGTAGCCATAGCCAACAAATACGATTATAATAAGTGAGCTGTAATTTAAAGACTGGATTATAAACATGATTTTCTGTATGTGCCTGAGGAAGATGTCCTCGATTAATGAGACTAACACAGAATGCATTTCACTTCTGTTTTCGTAGTTTTTTTGTTCTGTTTTCTGAATCTGTATATATGAAATTTATGACTATCATCATATCCCATCCAAGAAGTTTTGTTTTAGCTTTAGGTGATATTTTTTCTTGAATGATAATGTATTGAATCCTCAGATGTTTAGTATTGATTTTAATGGTTGGAAAATAATTTGTCATGCTGATTCTATTAATAAAAGGTTTGAATTAGCTGTGTGTTTTCTGTTCTGTATTTAACCACTAGATGGCCAGCTGCAATAAGAAATACACACTGTATGTGTGAACTGTGAATTGCCTCAAGGCCGCCAGTTAATACCTGTGTATATTGAACAAAATACTGTACAAATTAATTCAAATCGTTTGCTCTAAATTCAAATTAAATTAAGTTAATATATAATTACAATATTTACAATCACGATAGTTTGTGGTCTGGGAAGAAATAATAAAAGTTGTATTTTTAGTCAAGTTATGCGTCCAAACACTTGAGTGTGTGTGATGTGTTCTAGAATTAGATCTGAGAGATCATGCTCATGCATAATTAAAACACTTAAGGCTGTTTTTAGAACAACACCACACTTGATTTTCATTGACAGGACCACCAGTAGCTCCGTCCCCGGCCTAGTCGACCCCTCCCTTTCTCCCTCTCTGACGGTCAGCTCAAAATAGCCGATCTACAAGCTCACAGCCGACGCAGCTTTGTTGCATCCGCGACCAGTCGTGAGCTTGCAGATCGTCTATTTTTTTCCCCCCGGCCCGCAACACCGTCGTACGAAGGAGCATAGAACACGGACATAATATCTCCGCCCACTGTCCAGGGAGCTACAATTAAAGATAGTGGAGAAGAAGAGGGAAGTGCCCGTTCGTCAACAACACGTTGCTGTTCTGCTTTGCATTAATGTGAGGAAAAATAGCTGATATTTATCTCGGAGGTGAGTGGAATCACTTTTTCCTTGGATCCAAAAAAACACGTATTTTTTTGCACTGTGACTCAATTATATTGCGGGCGATTGCGCGATGTTCTTTCTTTCGACCAAAGCATGTAAAGTCGTTTTCGTGTTTTTAAATTGTGAAAAAGAGGGTGAAAGGACAAAGGCAACTCGTGCTGAAATTCTGTTTCACATATTGGTGTTTGAGTTTAGTGAATGACATAAAGAACATGCGAGCCATTCTTGTGGAGTCTGGACACGTTCCCAGGAAAGCGAGCCGTTCAAAGCATGCTGCTCCCTATATGGTGGAAAAAGTACTCGCAGTACTTGAGTAAAAGTATCAATACTGCAATATAGAAATACTCTGTTACAAGAAGAGTAAAAGTCTGGAATGCACAGTGTAGTTGAGTAAAATAAGGTATTGGCATAAAAATGGACTTAAAGTACCAAAAGTACAAAAAAAAGTACAAATACCAAAAACAGTACAGTACTTAAGTAAATGTACTTAGTTATTCTACACCATTGCATGCTTCAGTGTTGCATGAGTTGTTATCGTGCTGGTGGTTTCTGTTTGTTGTTGGAAAACAATTGTCTTTCCATTTCATGATGTTCTCTTAAAAGGCATACTATTTTATAAACTTGATCACACCAGTCCTTTGCCAAGAAATTGGTTCATGGGTTCAACAACCTCCCATTTTTCAAAAGAATGTGGGAGGGATTGGGAATTGGCATGTTGTCAGGCGGTCTGTTTTGTGTTTCATTGGAATTGGTTATGGAAATTTACATTATCAGACTGTTCAGTTGACAACACAGGGGTCTGTCACTAAATAAATAGCCTACAGAGAGACACATCATCAAGTGGTGAAGCTCTTGGTGCTTCTATTTTCATATTTCTCTTTCACATGTACAGAAGAATAACTATGCTGCTATATACTCATCATTTATTATAGCAGTGGAAGTGACATCCTGGTTGTAAATAATGTCCAGTTGAGTGAACATGTAGGTCAAGAATGTTAACTACAGTAGCCTATGACAGAGGCGTGTTTCTCTTGCTACTTGCTTATACATCTGATTTCGGATCTACTGATTTTATTTAGGCCATTATTAAATACTTTTAACAGGTCCGCTGTCTCAGTTCAGATACCATATTAACGAATAGTCAGAAACAGTCATCTTCTTAAAACACAAAATGAAAATAATTAATCACCATCATCTAGTCAGTCTGGTGCTTTTATCTGTGATTCATAAGTTAATTCGGTTATTATAACGCATGGTGGTAGACTAGTTTAAAAAGTCACTATTTATTTCACCATAATTTAAATACACTTTTTAAATTAACATCTCCAGCAGCACTACCTCAAAATTGCAACATTACTTTACTACTTTTAAGGGGAAAATCATATAATGTGCCCTCCGTGTCAGTTAATTAAAAACTTGTTAGTGTTTAATGTATAAGGAGGAAATAGTACACAGCCCTTTTGTGTTATTTATATCATGCAAGTAAACCACAGTTCGAATATGCAATACAAATAGCATGCATAATTTATGCTATGCTGCTTTTATCCCATGCTGATACAGTCCACACAACACCTGCATGGCCTCCTTTAGGTTGAACAGCCCCTGTGCGTCTGTTGCACGACAAATACACCTGCCACCAAGCTACCGGTATGTCAACTGTGATCAGGTGCATATGAGGACGTTTACATTCTGCCCTTTCAAAAAAAGAAAAAAACATAAGTTATGTGAAGGGTCATGGGTCACATTCAGCTCGCTTAACATTTACAAGTTAAACACATTCAAGCTGTGTCTCTATTTTTGGCATGATCATTATAATGCAGGTGGGTGAACATAGCCGATCTGCAAGCTCACAATGTGTAGCGATGCGTAGTAACTAGTAAGCTTGTGGAGCAGCTATTTTTGATATGTTTGAAATAGGGCTTAAGATGTGATTAAGTAATGCAAATTGTAATTCCCCTACATGACTGCCAATATGATCCACGCTCATGTCACAGGGACTGAAACGCTTTTGGTTTTGAATTGATTGACACTTACCCTGGCCTTATACTGTATACTGGTTGGTCTAGTTGATGGGGGGGGGGGGGGGGGGGTAAAAAGTTGCATAGGTGCAAACATGTATTTATTTACAGCAGTAATTTTCCCCCTATCAACCATTCTTCTACTCACTTAGACTATCCTGTGTGATTGAGGCGCCAGTTTTTTTAGTTGACTTCAGCACGGATATTCCCCCAGTGTCATTTGTTACTTCCTCGTAAGGAGTGGTGTGGGAAACGAATAAATTCTGTCCCATCTCTCCTGGGACTTTACTTCCATGGTTTTATTCCTCTTCCTCAGTTGTTTTGCTGGGTGCTTGGGACACACCCAGAAACATGGTGCGTCTCTCCTCTAGCAAGAAACCCACCTCAATCCCAAGAGTGTAATGGCAGGGCAGACTATTGTGATTCCTTCCTGCTATGTCATGCCAAACCACATTCCACAGTGCCTGAGTGATGCATCACCTGAGATGGACTTAATGGAAATACTTGAAATGAAATCTAAAGCCTCCTAAATGTTTAAAGTTTTTGTGGTGGATACTACTAGGCCCTAGGGCTAACTGTACTGACTGACTGTAATACAGTTTGTGGTTGCATTCTCTGTCTTTGGTGATGTCTACTACAATGTTCATAGCTTTCTGTGAATTTCCAGGGCTTTTAAAGGAAGTGCTGTGTGATGGTGTTGGATAGGAGGCGATCATCACATGTATCTTTCCTCTGGCACTTTTTTGACGTGAGATCTACTTTTAAAATGACTAGCTCAACATGATTTACCCATCCAAAATGTTTTAGCTGAGGGCCTGAGGGAGGCTTTGGAATAGCAGCACTGGCGTTACATTTTAGGGGGAAATAAATGGGAAATACTGGGGAAAATGTCTTCATCCCATTCTGTATGGAAGTGGTACAGTAGGTTTTGGGGTTCTTTGTAATGCTACTAACTCTTGAACAAAGTATTGCATTGGAGGTTTGCCTACTTTAGAAGCAGTGAAGGGAGCTGACAGGCCCTTCTTCATGTCATATTGACATATATTTTATATTTTAATTATATATTTTTAGAGGCATGTTATGTGGTCTACCTGCACACCCCTGGTGATCTACTTGTAGATCTACCTTTTGGGCACCCCTGGTGTAGAGTATTGCTATGCTAGTATATTTTTTTCTGAGTTCAAATCGGGATACTTGGCAAATTGACAGGGATTGCAGTGCCAAACCTTAAAGACACTTGCTAGCTGTGCTGGCCAAATTCTAGACAGTCACACACCACACATATGCATGACAAACTGAAATGTATAAACGGCTTATATCTGGGCAGCAGTCTTTAATTTCCTCACTAATTCTGCATAATTATATGCCTGCATGTGCATATACATGTAGTGTAAAAAGACACCTAAAGTTAAGTTTAGGTATGTCATCATGTCTCAGTTAAACTGACAGGGAGAGTTTAGCAATGGTAGCTGGCTTGCCTTGTTCTGCTGAGGTATTTGCTGGCATGCGGGTTGGGGCATGCAAGCTCTCGAAAGGTTTTCAGCTATCTCTGACTGAAATAATTAAATTCATCCCTTACTTTGAAACCAAGGACTCTTATGCAAACTATCACAAGACTTGATGTCAGGGTGCTGTCTCTGCACAGGTTGAAAAACCGGCTTTTAGTGGTCTTTATTTCAAATGAGGGTGGTTATTGGTGAGTGACATCATGACATTATTTTCAACCAATACGTATAGTGTAACACAGTGGTTCTCAAACTTTGTAATTTCAAGGAAAATATGAATGATATGATTACAGGTCCATTTGGTTCAATTCTTACACTCTAAGCACTTTTAGAATCCCGCACCGTTTCCTGTCTGTTTCTTCACTTCACAAAAAAAGAAAATGGCTTTGGTAATATGTCCTTATCTTTGTCACTATCATCAATATCATGAGATCGTGTGGTTAGGTCACTTAGGTGCACTGTTTATGACAAAGAGACAGTTTCAGTTGCCACTTCCACGCTCACCAAGTCACACAAACACACCCACCACACACACACACACACACACACACACACACACAGAGAAACACAAACATGCTTGTGGCTGAATCACTCGCTTGTCTACTCATCAGTCGCAGTCGATTGATTCAGCTCCTGCTGGCTGGCATGAAGCGATTCCTGTCTCTACTCAACTCATGCACACAGCTTGAACGCTGCTGTCATAACGCTGATCAAATAAGTCATATCATCCTCCTTTTGAAATTCTGTTTGTGACATATCGCCGCAGTCGGTGGAACCTTCGTATTTTGCAATGTGACACAATGTGAGCGGGTGAGCGGGTAGATTGGCTATCTTAACTACTTTTGTGCAACACTCTTGTATGATGAAGTAGGACATTAATTTAGGAAAAAACTAACACAAAGAAGTATAGAGATACAAGGTTTCTGCCCGACATAAACAATATGACATATATGTGCCAATTGCTACCTAAACCTGTTTGAATTCTGTTTTTTTGTCTTGGATCTGTTCATCAGAATTCATGTCGACGATGGTGGGAGATCGGAAGAAGAGGTGATGAGGCAATCAGCTGAAAGCCACTTCCCCATTTGGCCACAGAGTTTCAGAACCGCGACTGCTAAGTGTTAGTGGCATCAGGCAACGGCAGTGCTTTCTACTGTGGATGCACACAGTAAGATGACTCTTCCCCTTTTCTTCCTTTTTTAATCCTCTAAATGTCAAGGTGAAGAGGATTGTGTCGGTTGTGTTGTGCAGTCGTAAGTGATCAATTTATTTGTGATCACTGACATCACCTTGAAGAAACGGACTCACTGATCAGCAGAGGTCTAAACAAAAGCATTAATGATAGTTGACCATATTCGGGTGGTGGTGAGGGGGGGGGGTTGTGTGATAAAAGGGCTGCAGTGTGAATATGGTCAGTTTCGGCACGTCATCATAAATACATTTTTTTTATTGTTATTATTTCTTTTGAAGATATTTTTGGGTGGCTTTTCTGCCTTTATTGATAGTACAGTAGCTAGCCAGTGGTTCTCAACCTGTGGGTCGGGACCCCCAGGGGGGTCCCCAAATTATTTTGGGGGGTCCCCAGATGATTAACTTAATGTGCAACACTCTTTTCTCACTCAACAGTAAACAAACCAACAACGTTTAAGTGTATAAAGGGTATCTGCACATTTCTAAAGTGACAAATCAAGGACTTTTTAATACCTCTGAAATGTTAAGTTAAACTAGAAATACTGTTCCTTCGAAACAGTGTGGGCTCGATTCCAACCCAACAAATAGGATACTTTAAGGTACTGTAAGGTACAGTACCCTACAGTATTGTACTGTACCTTACTATACTGTACTGCACCTTACTGTACTGTACTGTACTGTACTGTACTGTAACTTACTGTACTTTACTGTACTCTACTGTACTTTACCTTACTGTACTTTACTGTACTCTACTGTAACTTACTGTACTTTACTGTACTCTACTGTACCTTACTGTACTGTACTTTACTGTACTCTACTGTACCTTACTGTACTGTACTGTACCTTACTGTACTGTACCTTACTGTACTGTACTTAACTGTACTCTACTGTACCTTACTGTACTATACTGTACTGTACTCTACTATGCCGTACTGTAACTTACTGTACTGTACTCTACTGTACCTTACTATACTGTACTTTACTGTACTCTACTGTACCTTACTGTACTCTACTGTACTTTACTGTACTCTACTGTACCTTACTGTACTGTATTGTACTTTACTGTACTGTACTTTACTGTACACTACTGTATCTTGCTGTACCTTACTGTGCTGTACGTTACTGTACTTTACTGTACTTTACTGTACACTACTGTACTGTACTGTACCTTACAGTACTGTACTTTACTGTACTCTGCTGTACCTTACTGTACTTTACTGTACTCTACTGTAACTTACTGTACCTTACTGTACTGTACTTTACTCTACTCTACTGTACTGTACCTTACTGTACTTTACTGTACTCTACTGTACCTTACTGTACTGTACCTTACTGTACTGTACTTTACTGTACTCTACTGTACCTTACTGTACTATACTGTACTGTACTCTACTCTGCCGTACTGTACCTTACTGTACTGTACTCTACTGTACCTTACTATACTGTACTTTACTGTACTCTACTGTACTGTACTCTACTGTACCTTACTGTACTGTATTGTACTTTACTGTACCTTACTGTACTGTACTCTACTGTACCTTTCTGTACTGTACCTTTCTGTACCTTACTGTACTTTACTGTACTCTACTGAACCTTACTGTACTTTTACTGTACTCTACTGAACCTTACTGTACTGTACATATTCTATGTGTTCTAGATCTACATTTTTGATTCTGTGTTTGGGAACCAGCAACTGTCAAATGGACTCCAACTGTAGTGGAGTATATTGAGTGCATATACTGTAGGCTAACAATCCCAGATCACATCTGTCCTCCACTATGTCTATAACCAAGGCGTTCTTCTATGTGGCCACTCCAGACTGAGGAGTGGAGCATGGCTTTTATTGTGTTTGTGGATCTGACTTGGAAATGCATTGGTTTTGATATCTCCCTGACAACCAACAACAACCACTAATATGGCTGACTGTCCCTGCGGGCTCTAGGATATATGGCTATGGGATTTACATCCCATCGCCCGGACTTGATTCTTGATCACAGCTGTGTAATCAGTAGAGTGGAGAGGGACATTTATTTATAGTTTTAACTATAACTATAGTTTTATACATCACACAGCTTAGACATTTGGATCAAATCAGAGAGCAGACCTGTGTGAACGCAATGATATAGATAGCATATCTGAAGTGTGAACACTGCAGCCACAGCGCCTTAACATAAACATGGGTCTATTATCCTTCTCTCCACTCACTAAACCCATTGGAAATGCATTGGGTGCTTAAAGTTAAACATTTTTATTTTTTTATATTTATACTACAAAACATTTCAAAACCAAAAATACAAGCACACGTGTCCTCAGTAAGCTGAACACATAAAAATTTGAATGGTGTTGAAAGGTGTAAGCGTTTAAGAGATGAATCGCGCCAAAGTTTTGAGGATACTGACTGACTGATAGATAAATAATGAAGATAACATACGTGTGCTCGCCTTCCAGGCGAGCCCACAACTATAGAACCAGAATCTGCAAAAAAATCAATTTTAGCACAAAAATCCTACGGATGTACACATCGTACCACACTAATTGGCCAAATCGTCAAAAATATTAGGGGCAGAAATTGATCTACATGCTCACAACGCCTCGCAACGCGAGGCGTTGTGAGCATGTAGATCTGCTATTTTCACAATAGAACCATGTTATACAAAATGTAATTCCTCAACTCTTAGTGCTCGTCAGGGTGTGGAGGGGGTCCCCAGTTAAAATATGATTATTTTGGGGGTCACGGCCTGAATAGGTTGAGAACCACTGTGCTAGGCCAGCGGGCGCCCCCATAGGTATTTCTGAATAAGACAGCATAGCCATGAAGCACAACACACACAATTACATAAACCCATAACACACCCCTATGTTGAACCATAAACTGCTGTCTTAAGGTGGCCCCACACCGAAAATACTACAGGAGACTTGTTCAAACTGTTCACAGACTGCAAAGAACTGCAAAAAACTAAGCACATTGAATCCAGCCGACTGTATGCCGACTGTAATTACTGTACAGTTTTGCGCATGCGCACTGTGTTGCCATATCGGCTCGTTACAAGCGACTTTGATCCTGTTTTCCTATAATGTTGCTAGTTGTGGGTTACTTTTGTTTGGGAATGTTTCTGAATTGTAGTTGCTTATTTGGCCTTAATAGAGCTCAATAGGTGAAACTGGACGCTTCTTTAGGCTTTGTTTTCATAGACCTGGTCGCTTGTTTAACCAGAATCTGGCAACCGGGGAGCAGAAGCGGAGATTCTTCCTGTGCGGTGTTTTCTTCTCCTCACACCAAAACAACACACATCACTATTACTAGCGTTGCCTTGCAGTTGATTAGTATAGGAAATTGAGAGTTGAGATTGTGAATATGCTATTTAGTTAAAATGTGCAACGGGAAAATGTCTCTGGCTTATTTAGGCTTGGTTTTGCTGCAGCAGTATCAAACTAATGGTCCATTACAACTCACTACAATTCACCGACGTCCAGGGGCGACTCTACAAAACTGAGCAAGTCCAGTCTTCCAGTTTTCCGTCGATAGCGTTCCCGACCCGCTGCCGAAAACCTACCGATGACCTCCCGTTCAGCAACAGACGCTTTCTGCCGCTATCCGCCCCCGATTCGGCCACAAATCTGTTTGGTTAAAAGTGGCCTTTAGATCATTATTGCTTCCATGTTACAGCTACCAACACCTGATTGGAATTAAAAGGGTTTACTTTGATGAAGACCTTGCAAACACAGATTAACCAAGTTAAACATTTGACACCTGTGTACAGGACAACATGCAGTTTCTCATTCAATGTACAAAGTGTGTCTGTCTGGGGCTGGAACTGCTCCAACTGAAGAAATCATGGAAAATATTGCAAGAAGGAGTAGTATATAAATTCCTGCCAAGTACGTTAAGCTCAGGATTGTATGACATGTGTGGCCATGTAGATATTATGGCCGGGGGAACATTCCATGACAGCTGTTGTCTGTGTGACACCAAAAAGACATGAATGTTACGTCCGACAGGGAATTGCTGTAAAATAATATGCACGTTTTTCTACCCTGTTAGATTAATAATAATAATAAATAATTTGGTGAGGATTCTGAACCAAATGAGCTCTGCCTTTGGCTTGGCCAGGCGTTCCTAACTGAGGTCGTTGTCTGTTGCTGCACTAGGGACTGGACAGGTGGGTGAGGTTGCCTGTTTAGCAGGGAGAATAACTAGATCAGATCATCTTTCTTTTCGATATACTGAATCATTCAGTGGGGTTAACAAGTTCCGTTCAAATAATTCATTCAAATGATGATGCGTTCAACAGTTAGTTCGTTCACTGATCTGTCTGTCTTGTCTGTCTGTCTGTCTGAAGCCTCTATCATAGTCCAAGGTGAAGAGCTATCACCTCACCGCGGTGTAGTTTTCTAGCTATCATCTAGGCTTTGTTAAACATTTTTAGGTGATAGCTAGAAAACTGCACCGTGGTGAGGTGATAGCTCTTCACCCTGGACTATGATAGAGGCTTGCGACTCCTATTTGTGAAGCATCAACTGGTGCCGAGAAAACGCTAATGTTATTGCTGCCAAATCAGTTACATTTTCGCCAGAAATATGAGTGACTCATGAATGATACAGAGCCACCTTCCTGACAATATCGCCAGAACAGTTTGTTTATTTTTGGACTACAATTCTTATGAGACGATTTTAATATGACTCATATGAGATGCATGCAAATAATCAGTGTAGATATTGTGCTCTGAACGCATCCATCTTGTTGATCCACCTTAACCTGTAGCAATGGTCCACCACCACCTTTAGCGGTGAGGTAGTTTTCTTCTGCTTTCTATGGATACTATTGATAATACTATCCATGATTATACTAATAGCAATAGGTACTCCTCTTGTCTCTGGAGACATTGAAGAGTATGTTTTTTTAGTGCCCCCTTTAACTCTGTTTTGTTGTTCCCTGTATTGTTTTTTATATGGACCTACTGTATTAGAGTCTTAAATAAAGATTGAATACACGTGAGGTCTCTATTGGCACTGGTTTGCTGATCACTCAGCAGCAGTTTGCCTCATGCAAACTGTCTGCAGCACATCAGGTCCAATATTGCATATAAATAATGTAGCACAAGACAACTACCACCCCTCTTTTTGAATTATGCCAGTGGTCCACTTGAATATTGCTAGAACTTGTTATCTATGTTAATTAACTACCAGAGCATGTCTTTGGGCTCCTTACATTTATTGATTCAGTTCAAAGGTGACATTGACATAAACAGGGCTTTTCCACTGCACCATGAAATGACAATTATTAACTGCCAATAACGTTAACTATAATGCAATTGCATCATATCCTTTTTTAACACGGTTGAATGCAGGAACAATTTAAATGAGGCCTGATTTATATTTGGGTTGCCTCACCAGCGTCTCTTCGCAACAGAAGATAGTGGATCCATAGCCTCGTAAACCAGACTCCTCCTGTCTTCATTCGAACAGAAGATGGGAAGACTCAGTTTACTAGGCTAGTGGATCTACAGTACAAGCTCACAACATGTCACGGTGAGCTCTGGGTCTTAAATTCTGGACACCACTGTAGCAGGTCCTGATCCCAGTCAATCATTTCAGTTACAGTTGGTAAATATCAACCTACAGTACATGCCATTTCATTTGTTATATGCATCATGACTGATGACTTGTGTAGCTGTAAGTCAATAGTAATTTGCTTTTGCCTCATGACTAACTACAGTGATGCCACTGCTAAAGGAAATCATTTACAAAAGACTCCATCATGGAACTCTTTTGAGGCGTGTGGTGATTTTCCGATTGCCTTAAAGTCCGAGAGTCTTAAAGTCCGAAAGGCTGGAGAGGAGAGAGCGCACGCGAAAAAAAGCAAAAAGATGTTAAACTTGGTCACACATAGGTTTGAGTGATTACTTTGTTTGATGTGAAAGCATTGTGATGGATGTTACCTCTTACTTGTGTGATCCACGTTGGATTCAGTCAATTTGAAGAAATAAATAATCCAGCATTTGATGTAGGACAATAAGAAAGCACAGGCCTACGTTTTCATTCACAACTGCTTGGTTGAAGATCCATTCTATAGGCTATATGTCATTTTATAGCCTAGTTTAAACTAAGGGAGCTGCTCAGGCTCTGTTCAGACCAGTGCGGACAGTGGATGAGAAACATCTTAATGTTTTTATTTTTAATGAGATTTGGCCTTATACATTGATATGTGCTCAGATTTGGCTATTTGCTGGCTTTTAGGCTATTTAATTAATTATTTTAATCATGCCAACCTCTGCGCATGAGGGGGGGACCGGACCTCTCTCTCTCTCTCTCTCTCTGGGACATCGGATTCGGATCTCTGTGCCGTCGGATTTTCAGGCCATCGGAATATCGAGATTTTGGCCTAAGAACGGTTGTGGAAATGAGCTCGAAGCTGCAATACAGATGTATGTGGTTTGATTGATTGATTGATTGATTGATTGATTGAAGACTTTATTAGAAGTTTGCATAGGAAAAGGTACATGACAGTACCGTTCACTGGTACAAGGTCAATTAAAAGGATACACCACAAGAAAGCTTTTGGGCTAGTTTCAAATCCGAGTTCGAGTCCTTTTTTAACTCCTACAACATTAAATGACAGATAAAACAGTACTATCCAAAAGAAAATAGCATAAGACAGTCGTAAAACAAACAAACAAAAAAAGATATTTACAGTAGAAAGGTCAGTGGGAGGTTTGCTTTGTCAGACCATTTCAGACATCAGGCAAACAGGGAAGCACACATGGGCACGCGTACACACACACACACACACACACACACACACACACACACACACACACACACACACACACACACACACACACACACACACAGACACACACATGCACACAGTATACTGCTCTCAGGGGAAGAGGTAAAACCATGGTGACACACTCTCATAGGAACACACACTCACACAGAACAAGCGGTGAAGGTAGTTTCTGACACATGCCAACTCCCACAACATTGTCTAATACAGTAGTCTCGCAGACAAGGTGTGGTTTTGGTGTGGTCTCTATTATTGGAGTATAGGGAGAGTAAAGGGAGACAAACACAATCAGCTGCACTTAGCAGAAAGACAGACTGTTTTCCATGTCACACGATGAGATGACAATGAATGATGTCATTCTGGGCACATCTCTTCCATGCTCTCTCTGACACACATTTGACTCACTGGCATGTATAACTGTAAGAATGGAACTAGGAGTTAAAATGTTCTTTTTATCCTCACACTATCTGTAGTTAACCACATTCAACCTGGCACCCCTGTTTGGGCACGCCATTATTGGCAAACATTTAACATTTACCAGAATGTTCAAAAGAATCCCCAGAAATGTATAGCAAGAATAGCTGATGTACAAGCCATATTGTGAGCTTGTCGTTCGTCTACTTTGACTATTCTGTTTTACAGCAATGTATAAATCAAGTGCAACTGGTGATTCATTATTTTAATTGGCTCCTAAACTTACTCCAGCATTCTTTAAATATTTTTACTGTTGCCAGGTAAACTAATCTATGCTTGGCAGTGGCACTGCAGATTGACAGTCATACAGTTTTTTTAAATATATCAGCTCTACCTATTGTATGGATCACTCCATTTGAGAGAGCTGCAGGCAGACAATTAAGGATTTGGAAATAGAAATGTTCGATGTCTATTTAAGAAAACATGCCCTTACGCCACCAAATCACTTGTTGACTGAGTACTGTACAGGCAGATAGATAATGTTAATTCAACTTTTTAACCAGGCAACTAAATTCATTGTTAAAATGACCTCCATTATTAATCATCAATGGCTGTTTCCTCAGAAGCAGAACACAATGCAGTTTGTTGCTAATCCAACGTTTGCCTATAATCTTCATTTGTTTGTTATCCTTGAATGGAGGGTGAAAGCAGTTGTGTGATACAGAGCCACAGTTCCTGAAACAACTCCTCACCCACTCATTGGGTTGGCATCAACAATGGACTATGCTTTTGCTTTGTTGTTCCCAGAGAAACTGAAACTAAAACTGAAATGTAATTTAATATCCTGGCTGTGACGGCATAATGGAACAGCAAACTCTTGGGAAAGACTGCCATAATCAGCCTAAAATGTATACTAATTGAGTTCCCTGGTGTAAGACTAGGGTGACCATATTTCCAGCCACTCAAACCGGGACGCAAAACACTGTTGCCTAAAACTGGGACCCTAAAAGCAATGCGCACGTTACCGCGCACGCACGTGCCGTCGTGCCCATTCTCTAACGTTCGTGCACACACGCACCGCAGGGTTGCAAACAGACAGTGAGTGATTGACAAACAGCCTCAGCTTTGAATTTAGACACGCAATGAATTTGTTCCTGTTTTCTGATTGGTTAGTAGAGCATGTTTTCATGAAAAGAACATGATAAATGTATATGCAACCACTGAAAACAGCTACTATTATTTTAATTCTGGCGAAAACCGGGACAATTTTGCAGTGAATGTTGAAAAGCGGGACATATCAGTGTTTTAGAGGGGCACGTACCTTTTAGGCGAAGCCCGAACTGGCGAAGTGGGGAAATGTCCGATACCGTAGCGATCTGGCGAACGTCTTCTGGACAGGGCGTTTATCGTGCGCTTGCCCAGGCCTTACGGCCTGGGCATAAATATAACGATTGCATTCACCACGGCTTCGTAACTCGCGCGGCGCTCCGCCGGCCGCGCGGCCCTGGCCCGCTCTTCGCGGCCACTCGCGCCTGCGGCGCTCGGGGGCGAAGAGCAGGACCAAGGTCCGCTGGCCTTCGCGCCGCTTGCAGTGTCGTGGACAATCGATTCGCCAGATCGCTACGGTAGGAGACAAATCCCCACTTCGCCAGTTCGGGCTTCGCCAGAACAGGACTTTCCCGTTTTAGAGATATTTGTCGGGACACCGGAACACGCAGCTTGAAAATGGGACTGTCCCGGGTAAAACGGGACGTCTGGTCACCCTATGTAAGACAGTTCAGTGGTGTAAGACCTAGTTAGTTATATAGTATTTTGACTTACACACCCAGTGTGAGAATGGAGATCAATTACAACTGATAAGGATTCTCTATACAGGATTTACTTGAAAAACAAGCTCAAAGAACGTCTCTAGGCAGACAAGAATTGTTTTGATATATGCATAAAAGATTAAGTAGCCTGTCTAAAATAATATATTTTCCCCTGCTGCTTACTGCCTCAGACATGCCGCTTCAACAGACCGGCTGGTTTGTTGTGTTCCTCTTGGGAGAATAATCTCCAATCCATTTCTATTGGTCTCCCTGTGTGAAAAACCTACCGGCAGTCTCTCCACATGGATAGAGTGCGGTCAGCAACAATCAACCTTCCCATCGAACGCTGTCCATTAGCTGAATTCCTGGCTATTTCATTATCTGAGTGGGGGTGTGTGCAGTACTCCCATGGGCCCACATCAGAGCCTCCACCCCCTTTCTACTATTCCACTGACCCACAACCTAGATTGCCCTGGTCTAGCCTCTTTCCCTCAACCGGGGTACTAGGGGCATTAGGTCTGGGCCAGCTCAGTGCTTTTTTATCAACTTAACACAAAAAGCTTATTTAAAAGTGTATTCCAGATAATAAATAAATAATACCGGAAATAAATAACTATAGAATTTATTGCTTTGGGTTCACAGTTAGGAGTGAACTGTGAGTGAGCCCAAGGCTAGCCCGCGTTTGGCTCTGTAGTGGAAACTGGGCTATTCTTCGAGGCGGTGTCAGATTTCCCTGTTGCTGTCATTCCTTCTGCTAACACCCAAGGCCTTCTATTGATTTTATACAGCCACAATTCCAGAACAACCCCAAGGCTTCAAGATCATTATGATGATAGGTGTGTATGGGACAAAACTGAAACGACACTAGTGAAGCTTTCTGTTTCTGTGGAAACGTCAAACGTGAACATGGTTTTGGAAAGTACTGAACTCCATAAATAGATGGACACAACGGATTTTTGCTGTTTTTTCTTTGATTGGTAACAAGTAGGTCGGGAGTGGCTTATTGTCGGTATCAGCCGGTAACACGCGGGAGTCTGTCCCCGTTACAATGCGCTAGACCCCTGGGAGATGGACTGCTGAGGTGGAGCGCCACACCTACCATCAGCTCCCAGTACTTGCCGCACGACTTGCCAAGCCGTGCTACTCATACGCTGAGTTGGCGGTGCCCAGAATCGAACCCATGCCATGACCTTGCGGTACAAAGGCGAGAGCTCTACCGACTGAGCTACCCGGGCACGAATTGATTGGTAAAGTGGAAAGCAACGTTGCCCGTGTCCTGAATTTAGAAGACCGGTAATGCATTGAAGTTTGTCAATTAGATCAGCTGGCCTGAAAATCTGACAACATGGTTACAAATTTGTTTTGTCAGTCACCAAACAGAAACGTGACTTCGAGCATCACGTCTATCGATTGAAAATCTGTTGTTTTCTGCAAGTGACACTGCAAAATTAGGCTTTAAAGTGTCATGTTTTTTTGTTTTTTTAAGATATGTTTTGGGGATTTTCTGCCTTTTATTTATAGTATAGTAGGTAGACAGGAAACAGCAAACGTCCTGACAGGCTGTCAGGCATCAGAGCCTTTGTGGCATGCGCCTGGACCACTAGGCCAGCGGGCGCCCCTAACGTGTCATGTTTTGTCTGGAGTTTATGCTTCAGCATGTGCATCTTTTAGTTACAGAAGGTTAGCCGAATCTTTGAAAAAAAAGAAAATCCTTTTTCCTGTATAGTAAAGTCAATGGGACCCCAACTTTGATTGGCTCCCACAAAGTTTCCAGAGGGAGTTGGGTTGGAACAAATTCAGAGGTGATAATAGACACCTTTATGAACACATTTGTGAAGAAAGCTATTAGTAAGCATTTATTTCCCAGATTGGTCAAAGATTCTGCTAACTTTCCCTAACTATGTTGCATGTGGTTCATTGAAGGTGGTATGCTGTTTGTAAACGGGTCTCTTTGTTTTGAGCGGTTGTCACAGGGATCGACCCAAGTGGACATACTGTAATGTGATCCTCCCCTTTGGTTAGGGATTTTGGTTAATCTGCAACATTGTTTTGATTCGATGTAGCTGAAGACTTATATTGATTCTTTGTCATTTAGTATTGTTTCAGTGAACTACTGATGTAGCTTACTCGTGTTTTTAATTAAGTAGTATGCTGCTGTTAAATACATTGGCCACTCTGTTTTGGCCCTGCTTGTATAAATGCAATTATCATGTATCTGATGGTTTCTAACATGTAAGAAGAACCTTTGCTTACACGTTGCTTAGTAGTTTGTTTAAGATTTTTTTTTTTTTTTCTTTTTTTTTTTAGGGCATACTATAATCTACGATCCGTGGCTATTCTTGTGGCCATGCATATTAATGCCTATCAGATACGCTACTTTGAAAGGTTCAAGAGGGCATCCGCTTTTTCAATGTATTTTCATCACTGCATACAGACCCCAAGTATCAGGTAGAACACAGCACTGATGTTGCTTACACTGCGAAATAATGTTTTTGGATTCTTTTTTTTTTTACTGTCTGAGGCAAATATCAATGTTGTCAGAGAAAGATGTCAGCATTCAACATCCATCTAAATTTGTCTATTTCTTTATTGCTTGTACCCATTATGGATATTTGAAAGAGCCACTTAAATGATTAGATTTGCCTGGAGGAGAGCCAAAAAGTACTGCTATTTAATTTACAGTGCCTGATTTGTATGGACGGGATGAGCCGGTGCTTGTAGGAAATTCCTCCTGGGAGCTCGCTACTAGCAGGAAGCACACATAAATAACATGTCCAATGTCCACGAGCAGTGACCGCTGTAGGCTAGCTAGCATGTTTCCATGTTGCCTCTCTCGTGCTTGTGTATGACACTAGGATTACCCCTGTGGTTACGCAGGGTTTTAAGTTTGGCCCAGAGACATGGTCCACATACCGTGATAGACATAGCGTCAGTTATTCCCCCACACATTTTATGGAAAGACTAATTAAGTTCTATATAGTAAATTGTTTATTTTGTACATTTTTCAATTCTCTATGAATATGTGAATAATTACCTTCTATTGCAAAAAAAGAAAAGAACAATGCAAAACAACAGAATTGTATAAGAAACATATAGGTCATTATGTTAGGTCATTGTGAGGCCTGCAAAAAGCAGAAATGTGAGTTTATCTCTCTCAACAAAAGTTATCTTGATGCCGAAAGAGAGACCAAAACCTTATTAAAAATCGTATCCTTGTGAGAGACATCCCTCTTTCTCCTTTTTATATTTCACCTTTCAATTTACACTTCTCTAGTTGCTTTGAGCTCTGAATTGATGTTCTTTGTGTATTTTTACTCCAAATTTTGCATGTTATATCTCATAATGTTTTTTTTTTTTCTTTTTACATTTTCAGAACTCTTACAAGATGTCTTCACCGGGAGCCGAGGAGCCTGTGTCTCCCAGCAGCAGTCAGGGAGACAGCCGACTGAAAAGCAAGAAGCCACCCAGCCTGGTCATAGACATCCCTCCTGCTGAAGACCAGCAGGACACTGCTGGCCATGGTCCTGCTAAACAGGTAGCCTGACTTGGCCTTGATTTCATCAATATGTCTGTACGCGGACAAATGTGTCTGTGGCAAAGCATAGGCCTTTTCTGTGGAAAACGTACACACGTACTATAATGTTATTTCAATCATAAGACCCAACTATACTGCACTCTGTCAAGGTGCCAACTTGCGTCCTGTGCACTCGTGGCCATGTATATCAGGTCGCACTTGTTGATGGTGAGGTCATCAATAATGCTGGTCCCTCATTGGCTGTTAATGGTGACGTCACCAGGAATGCTGGTCCCTGATTGGCTACGGGTGCAAACACAAGTGGATACGCGACAGATACGCAACCTAACGCAGTACTCGCACACTCTGCTGGCGCAAGTAATTACTGAATATCAGTCTCCAGGTTTTCTTCAGAATATGTATGACACTGATTTACTATGACACTAATGCACATTAGGAGGCCACTAGTACCGGTACTAGTGGTTCTCAAACATTTTATTTGCAAGGACCCCCATAACTCTGAGAGTTTACAAATGTTACAGGTCCATTTGGTTCCATTTGTAGACTCAGAGTTACAGACCTTATGGTCAGTAAGGGCTATCTCTTTAAGTGTTTTTGGTAATATTATTGACCGCTCATTTTGTATGTCCGTGGCAAAAATGTACACCACAAGCCAACATGGCGATGATGACCCCTGCTTGATTTACTGTATGTCTCAGCCTGCTAGGGCCCAGTGTTAATTTTGTCGACTAAAACTATGACGAAAAACCTGTGACTAAATATATTGACAATTTTGTCAACAAATAAAAACAAGTCAAAAGTGTTAGGGAGGGACTAATGGAGAAGTGAACCAGTATAATTAAGAAGAGTCATTTTGTTTGGTTGCGCTCTGAAAATAGCAGATCTACAAGCTACAAAGAAGTGTAAAATTAGGCATTACGACGCCATTAAGGCGTTCCAAAATTATTTTTTTGTCGACAAAATCTACTGTAGATTTAGTCGACTAAAATCTTACGATATTTAGTCGACTAAAACTAAAACATTCCAGATGACAAAAATGTGACTAAAAGTAAATGGAATTTTATGTCAGAATCAACACTGCTAGGGCCGCTTCCTCGGTACATCATCTATCATGGAAACCCTCAGCTTCTTGGTTGGGCATTGGCCAGTGCTTTGCCTTTGGTGTTGTGAAAAGAATGTAATTCTGAATATAGTAGATATATCAAACTAATTTGAGTTGAATTAGTTTGATTCAAATGACTTCATTGTCTCCTATATACATGCTGCTGTTATTGTTTTTCCAGAGTGTACGCCTTCTATATTTTATTCAATGACAGTCCTTTTTGGAGAGCTTATTAAGCGAATTATGAGCCTGGTTCATGAAAATCAATGAAAGTGTTTGTCATTGTTAAAAATAAATGACCATTTGGTATCTGCTAAACGGATTAATTCATGTACTATGACCACAGCCCCATCCCTCCATCACGGTGTGAAAGGGATTCGAAAGAAATCCTGTGGTTTGAATGAAAATGTGGAAGTTGCTAGCATTTGAACCCAGACCAAATAGGAAGTCCATTAGCAAAATAAGCAAATAAATAAGGAACCGAAATGTTTCTGAAAACAACGCCTTGTGAAAACTGCAAAACTGTAACTTAAAGGACAACTTTAAGTTACAACAAGGGTTCAAATTTTAGATAGTCATTAGAGAAAAGAAAAGATGAGTGTTAAAATGTTTTCATTTACTTCTTTCTATAAATGTAGTGATTTTCAGGATATTGCATGCATGCAAGTGGCTAAATATGTATTTTTAGACACAATAAGCCCATTCCCAAGATCTTTCATGGGCAGATGTGACTTATGGGGCTGGTGTAAATAGTAAAAAAGAAATTGCCGGCTTATTGTGTCTAAAAAGACATATTTAGCCACTTGTACGCATGCCCCCAATCACTGAAATCAAAACACTAAAATCGCTAAAACAATAGAAAGCAGTAAATGAAATCATTTTAACACTCATCTTTTCATTCCTCTAATTACAATCTAAAATATGAACCCTTGTTGTAAAAAAACAAAGTTGTCCTTTAAACCTCTTAATGTATCATTAACATACAGTAGCTATAATGTCTTTTTATGTGATAGAGCCCTAGTTATTCTGAACAGTTAATGACTTTGAAGTGCCTAAGCTCTGTGTCCTGTCCCTATATACGCAGTACAGGGTAGAATTTGGGTCAGCTGGCTGCCTAGCGTTTATGGGCACAGGGCCATTTGTTTCCCCATTGTGGACCCCATGTTTCCAGACTACAAACCATGAGCCGCAAAGTTGACCTTTTGGACAATCAATATATTTGAACACTTAACTGTTACTGCACAGTTTTTAATACGAAGTCATCTATTAAATAAATTGTATGTATAGTCCCAGACAGTTATGTAGCACTGGCTGAGTAGAAGACAAAAGCGGAAGCAGAGACTGTTCCCAAACTTGCAGTTGAGATTCCTTTACAATGTATGTATGCATGACTCTGCATGCTAAACTCAGCAATTTAATTTAACCCTGTGAGTGGTCCATTCTTAGGATCTTAATATGCAGTACATAATGGTGTTAACTATATTATGATTAATCTAGTAAGTACAGTATTCAAATACACTATCTTCAAAATGTTACTGTTCTTCCACTGAAGTTAACAAGAAGCAGGAACCACATTAGCAACAGTAAAGCCCTTTGCACACAGGCGCGTTTAACCGCACGGAAAACGGACAATATAATTTTTTGAAAAGAAAACAATGATTCTCTATGACCTCATGCACACCGGCTCCGAATTAGCTGTGCGACGAGTGGCTGCCGCCGTGCGTTTTTTTCTCGATCGAACCCAGTTCGATTTGTGCGTCTTGTCGCATGCGGTAAAAAACTCATCACTCCTTTTATGACTCCTTTTTGGATCCGCAGCGCCGATTCCGCACAGCCTTGCACACCAAATCCAATGCGTTTTATTCATGCCGCAAACGGAAAAAAAAACGCAACTGTCCTGTGTGCAAAGGGCTTTACTTTGATGATTATCTGTTATGGCGTCTTGTCACCTCATTTCTATTTCTATAATATGGAGTTCAGTCTACTAGTAACTAGTCTCGCGTAGCCAGACAACTATTCCACAATCTCCGAATGCTATATAGAGTCTGGAACAGCAGCTCCCGAACGGCGAGTATCGGAAGTAGCCACTGCTGCACTGAACTGTAGTCCCATTGGAAACATAAGAGAAACACAATTGCTCAGACAAAGTCATTCGAGCTGCCTATTATTGTTATGAGTGTATAGTTTATGAAACGTTTGAAAACATCATGAAGGTGACACCAATAACACCAGAGAAAGACAAAATAAAGCCCCCAGAAATGTTGAAAGGAGACATAACGCTTCCAGTAGGACATATTATTGCTACTGCACTAAGGGAGCGGTTGCGTCACATCCGCTTTATCTCGCACTCACCGTTTCTATTTCCGTCTGCCAGACTGTATGCTGGGAGCATTTGACCAAATCGCGGAGGCAACAGTCTGGCCACGCGAGACTAACTAGTAACTAACTAAGCAACTGTTGTGGTGTCACCTCAAGGTAGTGTCTTTCCTTTCCATTATTTCAATCACATCTGTTATTCTTTGTGGGTAAAGAGGTGCAAACATCAATATACATTTTGGCACACTATATTTTTATATAGCCCCTGTTGGCCTCTTTGCATTTCCTCTGGCTCTGTTTGCATTTTTGAATGCATATTTTGGCAGCGAGAGATTCTAGCGAGAGAACACACAGATCAGACCACACCAAAGCGGAACCAGAGCTCTTGGAGTGGCTTTCAGTAATGCCACTACACCAAACAGTCCCCTAATATATTGGTTTCTGAGAGAAAACGAACTTGTGACACTTGTGAAAAAACCTTCAGTGAATATTATACTTGGTATCTTGTACTACAGCTCCAAGGAACCACAACATATATTTCACAGGACTGGTTGATAAAGTCAAAAAGTAAAACTATGAATCTACAGTATATGGTCTTCTAGACCAGGGGTTCCCAAACTTTGTCTCAGGGCACCCCATGAATAATTGTTTTAATCCGAGGCACCCCTACATTATAATTTTCACTCCCAGCACCTTATATTTATACTATAGCTTATCGTTGTTGCCGGGTGGAAACCTTGTATGTCCAAAACAGTTCGTTTTGTATTTATCTATACTATAATTTTGCGAATGTCTGACTGAGTGAGTGAGTGAGTGAGTGAGTGTCTGTCTGTCCCAGCGTTTCTCCTCGGTGGCTGGAGCGATTGACCTGAAATCGCATCACTATCAGCATATGAACACACCTGACATAACTGTGAAGCCCGTTTGTCACTTTCACAAATCGTATGCTGTATATTCGCATTTTTATGGTGTATCTATATCTATTTAGCCTACAGTACCTTTTGTGACCACACATGTTAAGGGAGGGGCGCTGTTGTTCAGGCCATGCACAATCACACACAAACACACACACACACACACACACACACACACACACGGGGGGGGGGGGGGGGGGAAGCCATTAAACGAAACGGGTATTTCTTACATTGATGCTCCTACATATTATCATGCAAGCACCAGTTAAAGTTACTTTCCATCCCTCATATACTGTATGCACAGTGCACATCCCATAACCCACACACTGCACATCATTTTGGAGCTCATATCTTTGAACGGGTAAGGGCTATCATCTATAAAATTAACTAAACTAGTGAAAACAGCAGATCTACAAGCACACAACGCCTCGCATCAGATCGGCTGCTTGTAGATCGGCTGTTTTCACTAGTTTTGTGCGACAGTCTTGTATGATGAAGCAGGGCTTTGCTTTACCAAAAGACGTACACATTTGAAACTTGGAGATACGAGGTTTCTGCCCGACAGTGACGATATTTTAGTGATTATGTTGCGAGGAAAACGTTGAGATAATAGCCATTTTGGTTAGAACTGACTGAAAATAACTTAAGTACTTCAAGTTTAAAATGATACTCCAAATATTATCAAATGATCTCGCGGCACCCCTGGACTGCCGTTGCGGCACCCCGGGGTGCCCCGTCCGTCACCCATTTTGAAAACCCCTGTTCTAGACTATGGTCTATGCGCTGTAGTCAAGTTTATTTTAAGAACATGTCTTTAAAAGGAATGCCATTTTGGCAGTACCTACTAGTTGTGGTTAACTCTTGTGCTCTTTTGTTGTGTAAGACCACATTTCCTTCCCATCAGACACAAAGCTTTCACAGAACTACTGGTAAAAAAGGCATCACAACTGTCTAAGATTGTATGCAGTTTATGTACAATATCAAAAGTTGCCAAAAAGTGGTGATTAAGTAACCCATTTAGAACGGGGTACAAATTATTGTGTATTATTATTTTATGCTTTAACTATTGAAAAATCGGTTCTATAAGATTTTTTGAAAAACCTGTTTCCATGTCAGCAATCTGGCTAGCCATTGTCACAGAAAAGGTCCTTTTCACTTAACTGGAGCTCAGTTAGTCTGTTCTTGAGAGACTACTATGTCAGTGGTTCTCAAACCTTTTCATGTCAAGGACCCCCAAAATGATATTTATTTGGCCACGGACCCGCATCTCAAAATATCTACTTCCAGGGCAGGGACCACCCAGAAGCAAAATTTGAGTTACAAACGTTCGCTTTAAAAATACATATATTCAAAGATTTGCACACATTTTCACGACTTTTTCAAAAATAGCAGATCTACAAGCTTGCAGCGCTGCGAGCTTGTATATCTGCTATTTTTCAATAGTTAAAGCATTCAATTTAAGTAAACTAGCCCTTACCCGTTCAAAGATATGAGCTCCAAGATGATGTGCAGTGTGTGGGTTATGGGATGTGCACTGTGCACACAGTATATGAGGGATGGAAAGTAACTTTAACTGGTGCTTGCATGATGTGCTGTAGGAGCATCAATGTAAGAAACCCGTTTCGTTTAATGGCTACAGAGATACTGTCCCCCCCCCCCCCCCCCCCCCCAGCCCGCCCGCCCACCCGCCTGCACACACACCCGCCTGCCTGCACACACACACACACACACACACACACACACACACACACACACACACACACACACACACACACACACACACACACACACACACACACACACAGAGCTGGTTAAACATTTTGCCTCAAGCTAGATGCAGAATAGATGTGCCTCATGCTAGATGCAGAATAGATAGTAGATACACCATAAAAATGCTAATATACAGCATATGATTTGTGAAAGTGACCAACGGGCTTCACAGTTATGTCAGGTGTGTTCATATGCTTATGGTGATGCGATTTCAGATCAATTGCTCCAGCCACTGAGGAGAAACGCTGTGACACTCAGACACTCAGACATTCGCAAAATTATAGTATAGATGGAAACAAGTGCTTTATAGTGGGTGTGTGAAGGGGTTGGGGTTCAGATATACTGTAGTGTTTTGTTTGATTAACGGACAAAGGCTGCTAATATCCAGCTATACATCTGATGTGACATACTCAACACAAATGCCACATAGAAATAATTATTGAGATTTGGTGTAGACAGGTGTAGCAGTCCAAGTACAGAGACAAGGGGTCTAGACTAGAGGGTGGTAAGTGGATAATCAATGCAATCCTATACCAATACAATATACTGCCCCCTTGTGGGCCAAGTTTAAAAAGGCGAGCATACAGTATGCATAAGCTTCATGTTGCCTATTATCACTGTAGGTGGAATTACTTAAGCACAGTGTCTAATAACGGCGTGGCTCCCATGTGGAGCTCTGGCTTCATCTGGCTAGTCTATGACATCAGTTGTATGATGCATCTACTGTGTATGATCCCATATTTGGACACTGTGACAGCTGCCTGATCCAACTGCCAATCACGTCCATTATAAAATGAAAGTTAGTGCTACTGTATATGGCACGTCCATTATAAAATGAAAGTTAGTGCTACTGTATATGGCATACCAGTTACCCCTGTGGAGGCATTGGTATAGCAGCCTTTTCTGTATGTTTTTCTTTTGTTTGTGTCATGTCTTTTCTTTTTTTTTTTTTATTGGTCCATGAGTCCATAATAAAGTTGATGAATCCAACGCCATGTATTAGCCGTGAATCATGGTACTCGTACATAAATTATGACTAAGTGGCAGCACGGTCACTGGATTGTTTAGAGTGTATTTCCTTGTAAAGGCTGAACATATGGCTTAGTTATGCTTCCTGCTCACAAAATGACAAGACCATTATCCCTGCCAACTGGCAGTTACTGCTGGGCAGGATAATGGAGTCATGGCACCTCGCATAATGAAATTAGACAACTCTGTAACGATTCTGTAGCCTGCAGCGTTCAAAGAGCTGTGTGTGTGCGTGTGCGTGCGAGGTGCGATGTGAGGTAACCTTGGGAATCATTCATTCAGCAATAATTGACAGCACAAACTATCAATGGGAGAAGATCTTTATCTGTGTTGTCATTTTACAGTAATTATTTTGTGAACCTCTCTGGTCTGCTAACAGCCACTGCGTCCCTCTCTGAAGAAGAGCGTGACCCTTCAGGAGGCCAGTCCCATGCTGGAGGGTGATGGAGCTGATGGTACAGGCCAGTCTGCCGGGGACAGGAGGGCCACCTTCAGGAGACGCACTTCACTCTCGCAGAGCATCCGCAGGTGTGTTCTTAGGGGTGGGCGATATGGTGATAAATATCGTTGAGACGATACTATGTCTCTCCACGATATGCCTTTTCGTATATATATCGTGATACAATGAAAATCCTGTTGAAATTTTAATACAGAGATTCATTGCAGAATTCATTTATACCTGCATTTTTGTCTAAATCAGTAGTTTCAAACTTTAAAATGTCAAGGTCTCCCCTTAACTCTAACCGTATACAAATGTAAAAACCAACATGAAAAAGAATCGTGATAAGATTGTGTATCGTGATACTGCTTGGAAAAATATCGTGATATTGTATTTTTCCATATCGTCCACCCATATGTGTTCTGTGTTGGGGGGTGTACTGTACTTGTGCTGTGATCTGTGTGAGCATGGTTGGTGCCGTTGCCTGACCGAATTGAAAACAAAGACATTTAAGGGTATTTGACGTCATAAATGGCTTATAGCTTCAACAATATCCAATACATTTTTGTTTTGTTTTAAACAAGCTGAAAGTCCTTTGAGCATTTCCACAATAAGTTGAATGTTTTACAATGAAAGCGAGAACTTTGTTTGACACCAGCACCAATCTGCACCTGCACCTGCTCTATTACCCTCTTGCCAAGTTCGCTGGTACACTGACGTAACGTTAAATCACGTCCACACATTCTCACCGGATCGATGCACAGCAATGGATGGATGGATGGAATCAATGATTTATTCATTCCACCGCAATCCATCCAGTAGTGTTCGAGATATCCTCACTAATGGGGCTTGCTTGACTCCCTCTTTGTCTCATTTGTCTCCTTTAGCATGATTTTATACTTAGTAAATAGATCTTCTAGCAGATAGGCTATTTTCATTGTGTGACACCCACATGCAACTAAGTAAAATATTTAGTTGCTGCTAGCGTCTAGCGTGGACACACGCCTCAGAGCCAGAGCAACTTTGTTTTTGTAGCGGGTCAGGCCTGTCAGGTATTAGTTTGTAGCTTCATTTCGCTGGCTTCAACGTTTTTCAGTGCTCCAGTGACGCAATGAAGCATCAATCAAATCATGTTTTTATTTCACAATTTCCAGTCCCTTCTCTCTCCCCACAATTCCTGCTCTGTTCCGTAAGTGGAAGCAAAATCTTGCTGTTAACTAGTTCCCTGTGCTAATTTAACCCTATGCCATTTCATTTATGCAGGGTAGCCTTTTTTAACTTTTGATGTGGCTCGTGTGAACGCTGAATAACTCAGGCTTCCCTTTCGTTTAAGGAGTACAGCCCAGTGGTTTGGTGTTGGGGAGGACTGTGAGACCAAACAGCAAGTGTGGCAGAGGAAGAGCCTGCGCCATTGTAGCCAACGCTATGGCAAGCTCAAGGCCCAATACAGAGAGCCTGAGACGGTCACCAGCATTGACCCCGGCCTGGACTCACCAGCAGCACACAAGATGCCAAAGGTACACTATGCCGTGTGGAACGATCTCACACATGCACACGCACGCCCGCGCGCACGCACACACACACACGTCCACACACACGTCCACACACACGTCCACACACACACACACACACACACACACACACACACACACACACACACACACACACACACACACACACACACACACACACACACACAGACACAGACACACACTAAAACATGGTCACTGTAATGTTTATACAGTATGTTGATTTAAGAAATGCTACCCAACCCAAGCTTTTCTAGGTACTCAAAGTCGCTTTACAGAACAAAATAAAGGTAAAAAACTTTATTAAGAAAATAATTAAAATGTTGAAAGGCTAAAAAAGAACACAGAACAAATTTAAAATAGCTGGGAGGGAGAGTAGAGTTAGGAGGGGAAAGCAAGTCTAAAGAGGGAGGCTTTGAACACGGCAAGGGTGGGGGCGGCAAAGTAATGATGCGTGATAATGCATTCCAGGATAATGTAGATGTCACAATAGTAGTGCAGGAGCATCTGTGCCACAGCTGAATGTCACATCCTGTACTCCTCAACACACATCTCTTCTATTTTCCAGCTTTCCTTCTTCTTCTGCTAACTTGACTCTTCTCTGAAATGTTCTTCTTCCCTTTTCTCTCCATGCTTTTTCTCTGTCAGCTATTTTGTATTCTGGAGGGCTGGTGGTAAGACATAACAGCTAATACATGGTATTTCTCCAAATATCACTCCCTGATATGTTTTATCATTTTGTCATAATATGACCTTAATCAGACTGAGAAGTGTTGTTATTGAGCTATGCTCCAACACACTTGCCCAAACTTGACAAGGGGTGTGGACCTGATTCTGTCCAAGGATTGTGGACCTCTTTATGTCCTAAGCTTAACATGACCATATTATGCACTCACTTTTCTCACATTAGATAAACACTCAACATGCATGTTGCACCCACACAAGTAAGTAGCGTGCATATCTCTAGATTTGTCTGTCACCTCCTCAGCTGTCGTGTATCTATCATAAGTATGAAGTTGTGTGTGACTGATGTTTTTTTCTCTTCTCTGTTCTGCTTGAGAAGAATTACCTATCCCTTGTCTTACTGTGACATTGTAGCGGGGCATCCGTGATTCTGTGTATGTACACGGTCAAAGTTTAACCATTAGGACAGTTGGTACTTTGTAATTGTCTCATTATAAATGCATCATCTGAAATGGGTCTTAATCCTCTCTCTCTCTCTCTCTCTCCTTCTCCTGATCTCCCGTTCTCCCGTAGATTGTGGACCCTCTGGCCCGGGGTCGGGCCTTCCGCTACCCAGATGAGACAGAGGGCGGCCCCCCCCGGACCCCACACACCACCCAGGGGGGTCCAGTCACCCCGGGCGTCACCTCGCTGTCCTCCTACACCAGCCAACGCTCTGGTTACAACCGTTTCCCCAAGCGCAAGCGGGAGTCCGTCGCTCGCATGAGCATCCGAGCCGCCAACAACCTGCTGAGGGTAGATTTGGGTGTTTGTGTTATTTAGCTCTATATTTGACTGTTTCTGTAGGATTTAGCTATAATTGTTATAGGGATGGATGATTACCGGTTAATTGCGTTGTCAAATTGACTGATTGATAGAATACTTATTAGTCAGGGTTAGGGTTAGGGTTAGATGTAACTGTTTAAATGTCAACAGCACGTGGTACAGTCTGACATTAAGGCTAAAAAGATGACACAAAAAGTCTGGGGCACTTGTTTCCATTGTGGTCCGAGTATGAATTCAATTAATCAATGTTGATTTGACCAGTAGCGGACCAAGTTTCCCATACAAGTTACTTTTAAAGCCTATTTTGCCGTCTCTGACATGATGACTGATTAATCGTGCATACCAAATTTTTGACTGTCACCAGACAATGTACCATACTTGAATTATGTCTACGTTATGTCAATGCAGAGATTCCCAAACGTTCTAGCCTGTGACCCAAAAGAGAAATTACACATTCGCCCGGGACCCAAACTAGATAAAATAGCAGATTTACAAGCTCACAATGTGCCGCTTCACACCGCGTTGAGGCCTTACCTGACCCTGTGTCTGTGTGTTGCAGGGGCGCAGCGGCCTAGCGGGCACCCAGACAGGTCGTAGTCACCCGAGGAGGAGCTTTGTCCGTCCCAGCTGGATGGATGAAGACACTGTGGACTCAGCTGACACCTCAGAGTCAATCTTCTTCAGCAAGGTCAGCACTCTTTGTCTGCCCTCCTGTAAGGTTTCAACGTTCTATTCTACTCGGGTGAAAAGAAGTGGCTGGCGACTATAACGTAATGATGTTAGATTTGTATCAGAAGAGACATGTAGTGTACCCCCTCCCACATGACCATCTGTAGGGGTTAGCAGTGACAGTCAGGTACTACACTTCGTACACAAATTGGGAATTGGCATGACTAAATTGGGGGAAACTTCTATTGTGTCCTTCTATGCTTCTATGTCAATATTGCTCTCACTCCTCTCTCTCACATGCATACATACTGTACACACACACACACACACACACACTAGTCCCAGTTGTCCGGTGTCCCAGTTGGGCGAACGGACTGTAAAGCAAGCGATCTTCATCCCATTCATGCGTTTATCGTGCGCTTATAAAAATATAAATATAACGATTGCATTCACCACGGCTGCTCTTCGCGGGCACTCGCACCTGCGGCGCTCGGGCGCGAAGAGCAGGACCAAGGTCCGCTGGCCTTCGCGCCGCTTACAATGTCGTGGACAATAATTACAGTCTGTTCACCCAACTGGGACACCGGACAACTGGGATCCCCCCCCCCCCACACACACACACACACACACGCACACACACACACACACACACACACACACATATATACAGGAGGCATACTGTAGCTAAAGATGAGTAAATGCCACTCACAGTGTTCGGATTTCTCTGAGTCTCTCTCTGTGCACTTCTTTTCATGTGACTTAATCACATTTATCTCACCCCCCATAACACATACTGTAATACAGCCTGCCAGCTATCTTCTGTTAGCTGATTAGAGCATTGTAACATGAGAGGGAAGAAAATGACTTATTGGAAATGATGGGAGAAGAATACGAGGAAATGGAGCTGAGTTTAGCGAGTGAATGAGTTTGAGGAGGCTGAGAAAAGAGGGACTGAAGAGAAAGATGGGTAGTAAAGGGTACTACAGGAGATGGTATTGTGGCTGAGTTTCGGGTGGGGAAATGGCTTTTATCCTTCCACTGCAAATGGAGGTGTTTGTGTTACGGACAACGTGATCCCCCTCCTCCTTTTTTCCCTCCTTTTTTTTGTAGATGGAAGGCAAAAAAGTTTATTCTCTGTAAAAAAAACTGTTTCTTTTCCTGCACCTTCATCTCGATCCCTCCATCATTCCCAGATGGACGTCCATGAGGAGTACTCCATGGCTGACGACGTGTTCGAGTCTCCTCCCATATCGGCTTCTTTTGCCCCCAGCGAGCATCCTGACCAGCACTTGAGCTTGTAAGTTAAAAAAACAAACAAGGGGTGAAGTTCAAGAAAGGCTACATATTTTTTTAAATAATCTGTTAAATCGACTTGTTTGAAGTTCAAGAAAGGCTATTTAAAAAAGAAAATCAGTTAAATCGATTGGTTTGATTGACAGTTGCACCCCCACTATGCACACATACCATGGTGCTGTTGCAGGATAGATGGTGAGAAATCCACAGCATCTGTCTTGTGAATCTGTCTTGAGAGATTACTACCCCACTAATGTAACATTGGGTGCATTGACTTCTTTGAAGAAAAAAAAAATCTACACACATTGTTCATTAAGGAAATAAAATACACAAAATGTATTTTTCTTGATCGTTAATTCAAAAATGTTTCCGACCATGTGTGAGGTCTCTAGCGCCAGAAAATAAATAATTCTTACATTTGACATGTCTTTTTGTTATATCCCTGCCATTCGTTTTCCTTCATGCCACCTCTCTTCTACCTCTCCTACTGTATGTCCTGCTTCCCTCCACATCCCCCACTCCCGCCTCACAAACCAACACCACCACCAGAAAAGACGTATCTCGGACTCCAGGGACTCCGAGGACCCCAGCGATCGTGAGGACGCCGGTGGCTGCGCTCGAGAAGGGCCACCCTCGGCGGGGCCGCCGCATCGCCTCCCAGGTGAAGCACTTTGCCTTTGACAAGCACAAGCGTCAGTATGGGATGGGCGTGGTGGGCAAGTGGCTGAACCGCAACTATCGCCGCAGTCTGAGCAGCAACGTCCAGAAGCAGCTAGATGACTTCCACAGTCACAGGTTGGAAATGAGCCCATACAGTATACTCTGTGTGTGTGTGTGTGTGTGTGTGTGTGTGTGTGTGTGTGTGTGTGTGTGTGTGTGTGTGTGTGTGTGTGTGTGTGTGTGTGTGTGTGTGTGTGTGTGTGTGTGTGTGTGTGTGTGTGTGTGTGTGTGTGTGTTTTAACTTTATAGTTTATACAGTAAGCCATTGGTTCTCAAAGTGGGGTCCCCAGCTAAATGATAGCTAGGAGTTAAATTAACATTGATTTTACAATATAAATTGGGGTCCCAGAGATAGAAATGCCATTAAATGGAGGTCTGTAAAATGGTTGAGAATCACTCCTAGAGCCATGAAAATCTTCTCTTATGGAGGTCTCTGGCATATCTTTTCAAATGGGGGTCTGTGAGCTAATAACTGTCAATTTGGGGGTCCTTGACATGAAAAGGTTTGAGAACTACTGCTGTAAGCGATGTGTACTGATGTTAAATTAGCAAGTAAGACATGTATTTTGGGGTTTTCTATGTTAAAATGCCACTTTCATTTGACATATTATGCAAGTTAATATACACAGTAGAAAACTAAAAGGAGCACTCTCAGTCTGTATCATATGCAGTTTAGCGGGTGCACGGCTCGCCAAGATTCACAGTAAGAATGACATAGCAGCTCTCCAAAGTCCTTGTGGTACATGTAATACATTGATGAATTAAAAGTACCAGAAGGACTTTGGAGCGCTGGTGATGTCATTCTTAGAAAAATCCTTAATATAGCCATAATTGTAATGACAGAAATGTATTGTAAGTGTAGTTGAACCCCACTGTGCTTTAACCCACCAGGCCCTACTTTACCTATTGGATCACCTTTGTCCACGTTGTCATCACCCTGCTGGCCTGCTGTACATATGGCTTTGCCCCTGTCGGCTTTGCACAGCATTCCACTACTGAACTGGTGAGTCATCAATTCAACCCTTGAGGTTAATTTATACCGTCTTTGCTGTGGGCAGGGACATTCAACCGTAGTAGTCCAGTAGTAGTCACCCACTACTGTTCCACAAATTAGATCTGGAGTGAGTACGTTTGTCATTTTATTCTTTGTTTGCCATTATATGCTCAACTCATGTACTGTATAACTGTTAATAAACTGTTAATTTCCCACCATAAATGTACTCATTAAAAGCTAAACATCTTCACTGCTTATAGTGAAAACGTGATTGTTGAGCCCAAGTGGAATGTGCTTAATGCTACTGAGAAGCACTTAAAGATCTGTCCAGTGCATGCAGCAGTTCAATTTTGTGTGGGAAATGTGGGTAGATATTTTGCCAATAATACAAATTTGTCTCTGTCTTTCTGTTGACCTCTGTAGGTATTGAAGAACAAAGGCATCTATGAAAGTGTCAAATACATCCAACAACAAAACTTCTGGGTTGGCCCTAGTTCTGTGAGTATCGTTCACCTTGATTGTATGATTTGCCTTCATTAATCTTCTGTGTTTAATTATTTGCCTCTTAACTAATGCAATCTTATAACAAGATTATTTAATCACAAATACATATTAATCCATTAATTACTGTTTAGAAAAGACTGTGTTCATTAATTTGAAATGTTTTACTTTTTACTAATATGTTGACTTTCTGGGTCAGTAAAGTGATCCTTCTTAGAAGCTGTCAGCACACTGAGCATAGCTGGATTCTCTAATACAAACATATATATTTGAACACTGCTACTGTGTGTATCTCTGCTACAGCATACTACTGGTATTTAAAGGAGATCAATAGTATGACATAATGTATTCATTTTGCATGGAGTTACAGTTATGTAATAAGTATTTGATGGCCTATCCATGTTGCCTGGACATAGACACATTGACATAACTGAGCTCCAGTTAAGTGAAAAGGACCTTTTCTTTGACGATGGCTGGCCAGATTGCTGACACAGAAACATAGGTTTTTCAAAAAATCTTAGAAGGATTCAAAAGACACTTATAGAATCTGGTCAAAATTCAAATTTTCACGTTTTTTTTCAAAAATAGCACATCTACAAGCTCGCAGAGCTGCACTCGGTGCCGCTGTGATAATACCACAATACCTTGTATTGTGGTATTATGAGAGAAGCAATCTCATGGCCCTTTGCAGACTTGATTAGCTAAGTGACTTACTCAGGAATGCCAGGCACTTTCTTGGCTCCTCACAGCTTTAGAGCTGACCATGTAATTTGCTAACTCTATTTTTGTGAGGCTGGCTGCATTATTTTTTAATGTGTAGGCACTGGGAGGCCATCATCCTGAAAGAAAGCTTAAGTCGGTGTCTAGATGTTCTGGTATAAGAGAGATAGTAATCACATGGTAATACTTTTTTGTATCGGTCATGCAACAAAATATGTATGGCATGGGTCTTCAACAGCCGGTCCGGGACCCCAAGAGTGATAGAAAGTTCTTTACTCCTTTTTATATTAACCAATTGAACCCTAGTGTCCATATTCTGAGAAAGAAATAGCAGATCTAGTTCACAACGTCTCAGATTGACTATTTTCGGGCTTTGATTTGATTTGATTTTCAAAGAGCTTTGATGTAGGGGGGAAAAAAGAGTAGACTAAGTACAAAGTGAAAGGTCAAGTTTATTAAGTATTGATGGTTCAACTGGTTAAATATCTGAAATCACAAATTGATGTGAATCCAAAATACACTGACGATTGTGCTGTCAAACAATGAAACTATATGGAGGTTGTGGGGGTCCCTGCTTCATCTCTCTCTCAACTAAGGGGTCCTTGGCCTGAAAACATTGAAGACCCCTGATGTATGGGTTGGCTTGTGGCTTTGTCTTTACCTTGAGGATTGCTTCTACCTCCTCACCCCCTTTCAGGATGACTTGATCCACCTGGGGGCTAAGTTCTCTCCATGCATCCGCCGAGACCACCAGGTTGTGGAGCTGATCTCCAAAGCCAAGGACCAGGAGAGGGAGTCGGGCTGCTGTGTTCAGAATGACAACTCTGGCTGTGTGCAGACCCTCAGGTCTGGCTGCTCGGTAGGTTGTTTTTACATCCAGTATTCTGAAGGCTGAAAGGCTTTATTATTTTCAATCAGAGGATTTGTCCAGTGGTTTCAGTGAACATTCCTAAGTGGAAACCTCCCATGTACTTATAGTCCTGTTGACGACCCCTAGAGCTAAACATTCACTACTGTATAAAAGGATAAGAGAATGAGCTGAATGTAACATAATCAGATTGACTGTAGCACTGTTTTTCTGTAGATAAATAATGGATGACAAATTACAACGGCGTATTGAAAGCTGAAAACATGGAGGAAAAACCTAACTAAACACGAATGTCTGTCAAAATGGCACAGTGCTGACCAGTTGACCTTAAATGACCTCCAAAATTAGTTCACATACCTAATCCAATTAGGATTATGGCTTTACACACATCTATTTACATATAATATCAACACATTGTTGCCTGCACGTGAGCTTGTAATCCTCTTCATAACAAACAATCATGTGCTTACGCATTTACGCTTAGGGCTCCCCCTCAGCTTATAACAGTAGTCAACAGACTTTCAACAGGCAACAGGGCTCTCTCCACGTAGTACACCTGCATCATTTTTCCATAGCACTCACAATGTTTGCCATGCATTTTTCAAGATTAACATTTGTATTAACCAATCAAGACCTGAGGCCGATTCTATGAATGCCTTTTAAATCAGTAGATCTCAGACTTTTTCGTGCCGGCGAGGACCCCTAAATTGATATATATATATTTGGCCGCAGACCCCAATCTAAAATTGTGCCAGGGACCCCCAGAAAGAGAAGAAAATAACTATTCCACATTCAAGATTTTTCAAACATGTTCAAAAATAGCACAAGTTTGTATATCTGCTATTTTTGAGAACAACACTTAAAAATCTTCAAGTGTCTGTGAGCAGTTCATCTCTAGCACCATTGGACTGATCAGAATGAAACTTAGCATGCACACTCCCAGTAAGCCAAGGAATGCATTTTTCAAATCGGCCTCATGGTGGTACTAAAACATGTTGTGGCCAATAGTTAGTTCATTACAACTCTCATATAGGCCACGCACTTTCCCGCCTGACAAGAATTTCCACCAGTGGAATTATTACTTTGTCAACTGGAGATCACTTTTCTTTGGGAGTGGGATGATAAAAGACTAGGAAAAGTGATGTTGGTTAAATTCCCTTGAATGTTTCATTTCAGAACTCTAGAAGCTGTTTGTGAAACATGGGATTCTTCCAGATTATTGCTGCTATATTATCAGGGCCGAGCCTTTTGGATTTCTGAATCTTTGCCAGGCATACTTGTAGCTCTCTCAGACTCTCTCAAAGGAGTGGTGTCAATTGGCGGTTGCTCAGATCAATGCTGTTATAGAAGGTGCTTTCTCAAGTGTACAAACCATGTTTTCAGATGCTCATTGGCATCAGCTCCTTTGATCTTGATAGCTGGCAAGGCTTTCCTATTGGTGAGCTCTCTAAGAGCCTCCCATGCTGCAGAGTGTCTTTTCTCTTTGTGTGTTTTCCAGTTACTGTAGCAAATGCAAATCTGGGGGGGAAAAAACAACAGTTTTATTTGTTATTCAAATGATTGTGTGTGTGTGTGTGTGTGTGTGTGTGTGTGTGTGTGTGTGTGTGTGTGTGTGTGTGTGTGTGTGTGTGTGTGTGTGTGTGTGTGTGTGTGTGTGTGTGTGTGTGTGTGTGTGTGTGTGTGTGTGTGTGTGTGTGTGTGTGTGTGTGTGTGTGTGTGTGCAACTGTGCGTGTGTGCGTAAATGCTAAAATAACACCTTGCGTACAGGAATCGCTGGCCACCTTTATGAAATGGAAGAATGAGACGGTGGACATTGTCAGGTCCTCTGGCGCTGTCTGTCACCAGGACCCCAGGTAGCAGCTCTAGTTCAGTGCTATACCATTACATCACCAATGGAATACCATTCATTACATTCTGCCGAAGTCGTATAATCTGTCTTATAAGGTGGTGACGTTGTTTGAAATGGTAGACTATAATACTAGACATTAGTACTGCAATCCTGTTGAACTGAGTGTGTCAGGCAACTTTTACGGGATTGAAATCAAAGTATGTTAACGTACATCGTTGGATGTTTCATTATGGCATACTTAAGTATTTTAGTAGAACACTACTTACCACAGTAATGCATTGATGTTTTAGTGTGAAATACTGACTGATTCATAAAACTGGTTGACTTTGCCATGTATTATCCCATTCAGAACGGGTACACATTATAGTGTATCATTATTTATTTAAAAAAATAGCAGATATACAAGCTCACAGCTTGTAGATCTGCTATTTTTGAAAAATCATGAAAATTAGAATTTTGACCAGATTCTATAAGTGTCTTTTGAATCCTTCTAAGATTTTTTGAAAAACCTATGTTTCTGTGTCAGCAATCTGGGCAGCCATCGTCAAAGAAAAGGTCCTTTTCACTTAACTGTAGCTCAGTTAGTCTGTTCTTGAGAGACTACTGTGTCAGTGGTTCTCAAACCTTTTCATGTGAAGGACCCCCAAAATTATATTTATTTGGCCACGGACCCCCATTCAACATATTTAGTTCCAGGGACCACCCAGAAGCAAAATTTGAGTTACAAACGTTCACTTTAAAAATACATATATTAAAGATTTGCACACATTTTCATAACTTTTTCAAAAATAGCAGATCTACAAACTCGCAGCGCGGACTCGCCGCGCTGTGAGCTTGTATATCTGCTATTTTTCACTGGTTAAAGCATTCAATAATTCTAGACCTAAATGGGTTATACAAACATTGATTTACGATGTCTCTCAATTTCATATCCCTCGCGGCCCGTGCTGAGACCAGAGTGTGTGAAGAGCCCGCCTCAGCAGCGCCTCACTCTTGGCCTGATGACATCACCAAGTGGCCGGTGAGAGAACCGCTGCACTTTGCATAATTGATGTCAGCCAGCCCATCGTTAATAAAAAAAATATGCTTCTCCTTATGCACATATCATTTATGACGATTTGGAAGTTTACACTGCGAAAGACACAGACAATTAGACAATCTTAAACATTGCAGTCTGCAGGACATCATGGCCGGGTTCCCTCTGTCCCTCCAGGTGTGTACGTACCCCCAGAAGGCCAACCATACTGGCCTCAGCCACATGGACTGTAACATCATGGGCAGACCCTGCTGCATAGGAACCAAGGGCAGGTGAGAGAACAGAAAAGTCTTGTCACTGTTACATGGTTTCAGATCGCCTCCAGCATGTTGTACTGAACCTCTCAACTGTGCATTCACCTTCCTGCAGGTGTGAGATAACTACCAGAGAATACTGCTCCTTTATGCATGGTTACTTCCATGAGGAGGCCACACTCTGCTCACAGGTGGGTGTGAGTGTGGGTGCGTGTGCGCGTGTGTGCGTGTATGCATTCTTGGCATAGGGCACATTATCGCTCAGTAATTTTGGATGTTAAAACAGGTTATTTGGGACAGCATGTCGAATCAGGGACATTTCTATATTTGAGTTTAAGTCAGTGGTTCTCAAACTTGGGGTCAGGACCCCAAGTGGGGTCACCAAATTATTTTGTGGGGTCCCCAGATGATTAGCTTGATGTAAAAAATAATTCTCACTCAACTGTAAACAAACCTACATAAGTGTAGGGTATCTGCACAGTGACAATTTAAGGACTTTCAAGACCGTTTTAATACCAAACTGGCCAAACTGTCAAATATGAAGTAAGCCAGAGGTGACCATTGTGAAAATAGCAGACCTACATGCTCAAAACGCCTCGCACTGTGAGGCGTTTTGAGCATGTAGATCTGCTATTTTCACAATATTTATCTGTGGAACCGAGTCACATTAAATGTAATATCTACAATTCCAAGTGCTTGTCAGGGTGGGGGTCCCCAGTTCATTTATGTTTATTTTGGGGGTCACAGCCTAAAAAAGTTTGAGAACTCCTGGTTTAAGTTAAAGGTTTGCGTTAGGCATATACCTGTGAGGAGGCTACGGTAAACGTTTTTGTTTGTTTGTGTATGTTCATATGGTCTATGTGTGTCTGAGTGTGTAGTTTTGATAGCAGTCATTTGTCCTTGCCCAGGTTCACTGTCTGGATGATGTATGTGGCTTGTTACCATTCCTCAACCCCGACGTCCCTGACCAGTTCTATCGCCTATGGCTCTCGCTCTTCCTCCATGCTGGGTAAGGAAGGTCACGACAACATACAGTACTGGGGCCAAATAATCAAATGTTTTCCATTTGCTGTCTGTGCATGAACATACAGTATTTTATTGTACTGCAGTATGGGTTTACACAGATACTGTATGCCATCCTCGAGATCAGTGGTTGCCAAACATTTTAGCTTAAGACCAAAAAGGGAAATGAGATGAGATGTACAAGCTCTCGCTGCACCACTTCGTGTCACGTTGCGAGCTTGTGGTTCTGCTATTTTCACTACTTCTTAACCTTTTTGGGAAAATAATATTTATGGAAATTTTAGAAAGATTTTGGATTTAAAATTGAAGTAAGAAGCAAAAAGGGGGGTCGTCGCGACCTATAAAAATGTGTTCGCGAGCTGAACATGGGTCCTCCTGACCCACTTTGAAAAACCATACTGTACTGTATGTGTGTGTACCTATCTTCAGAACAGCTAATTGGGGACTACTTTTCCTTGATCTGATGTCTCTGCATTTGTAGTTGTTCCAAATGTTTGTCAAGTCAATATTGTGTGTGTGTGTGTGTGTGTGTGTGTGTGTGTGTGTGTGTGTGTGTGTGTGTGTGTGTGTGTGTGTGTGTGTGTGTGTGTGTGTGTGTGTGTGTGTGTGTGTGTGTGTGTGTGTGTGTGTGTGTGTGTGTGTGTGTGTGTGTGTGTGTGTGTGTGTGTGTGTGTGTGTGTGTGTGCAGGCTGTTCCACTGCCTGGTGTCGGTGGTGTTCCAGATGACCATACTGAGGGACCTGGAGAAGCTGGCTGGCTGGGCTCGTATCTCCATCATTTACATCCTCAGTGGCATCACTGGGAACCTGGCCTCAGCACTGTTCCTGCCCTACAGAGCTGAGGTATGTGATATGCTTGAACATGTGCGCGCACACATCCGCGAGCGCATAAGTATTGACAGTTGAAGTGGTTGAATATCTGAAAACACAAATTGACATGAATCCAAAATACACTGATGATTAAACGGTGAAACTATATGGAATCTATGAACAGGTTGTGGGGGTCCCTGCTTCATCGCTCTCTCAACTAAGGGGTCCTTGGCCTGAGAACGTTGCAGACCCCTGTCCTGCAGGAATAAGCACCAAGAACTTTAACCCCAAGAACTTTTCTTTTTTCAATTCCGATGAAGCCACATCCCCGTCTGTTTACAGTCAGTAGATTAGCTTGGCTCTGCCCCAGCAGCTTAAATCATTTACTGGATGGAGTTAGCTGATGCTGAGGATTATAGGACCTGACTGGCCTTTACTAGGTTGGAAAGCCCCCAAACACAGGCACGCACGCACACACACACAGACACACTCACTTTCTTTCTTACCTTTTTCTTTTTTTACCGAAATAATAAACTGTGTACACTAGGGTTCCCACGGTCATGACATTCCTGGAAATATTTTGAAATTAGAAAAATATGTTTCCAGTACTGGGAAAGGGTCCTGGAAGGTCTTGGAAAAAATAGCTATGCATTGTCTTTGGTTATTGATTTTGTTAATACCTCTGAAATGACAAATTAAACATGGGCCAAATTGTCAAATATTAGACGCAGATCTACATGCTCACAACGCCTCGCAAAGGGGAGGCGTTGTGAGCATGTAGAGCTGATATTTTCACAATAGAACCGTGTTATACAAAATTCCTCTCTTAGTGCTCGTCAGGGTGCCGGGTCCCCAGTTAAAACATGATTATTTTGGGGGCCACGGCCTGAAAAGGTTGAGAACCACTGGCATACACTACCTGTCTTTGGGCGCTGCGCATAGGAGTAAGCGACCTGTTATTGAGCTGAATTATTCTTATATAGTTCTGGAAATTGGATTAAATATTCTGGAAAAGTTTTGGAAATTAATTGGTAAAAATGTGTGGGAACCAAGCCCCCAGAACGGCTTGTAAACATTGAAGCGGCCGCCCTACTGGCCAAAGCTGGAATTTCAGGCGGGGTGAAACATACATGCACGAGCATAAGAGCGCAGCGCTGGGGTCTACAATAGGGTTCAATGGACGTCGACGTCGTTCGTGACGTCATTTGTGACGTTTTGGAACCAGAGCTGGTTCCAATTTCCCCCAGAATGCACCTGGATTAGCTACATGCTAGCACGTAGGCGTTGCTTCAAAACGCCACTGAGCACTTGCATTGAAATGATAGTGGGGGCGGGGCCCGTCCGCTCTCTATTTTATATATACTCTATGGTGGGAACCCTGTGTGTATTGAAAATGAAATCCACCATGGTGGTAATGGTCTAGATTAGAGAGACACTTGCTGAGAAAACCTACTGGAAAGACCCATCGATTAAACGATTAAAGATCTTTCTCTCACAGACACACCCACATACGCGCACACTCCCCCACTCATACACCCATCTTTATCCGCCTAGTATCAGGACAAATGGTGTGATCAGTGTTATCTGGGTATCATCACCACAGATAATCCACTCGTGTGTGTGTGTGTGTGTGTGTGTGTGTGTGTGTGTGTGTGTGTGTGTGTGTGTGTGTGTGTGTGTGTGTGTGTGTGTGTGTGTGTGTGTGTGTGTGTGTGTGTGTGTGTGTGTGTGTGTGTGTGTGTGTGTGTGTGTGTGTGTGCCCACGCGCACGCACTTATGCATGGATGGCCACCAATTTGGCTATAAATAAATATGTATGCAACAGAAAGTAATGTCACAGATGTCTATCCCTGTTCTGAGGTAGTGCTACTCTCTCTCTGCCCCATCCCCACCACATGCTTAACTTTAATGTATTAAACATTTGGCAAAAGTGTAGATATATAAAAGTATCATGTTGTGAAGTTCCATCAATGGTTGTGTAAGTTGTATGATACAACTAAGATATACACATACAGTACACACGGCATACAATGAATCTCACTGTGTTATCATTAAAACTTGAATCTTGAGGTAGATTCTTAGTGTGAGCACAGCATGTGAATTCTTCACCAAAGACTTGAAGGTACGGAGGGGAAATAAATCTCAAAATCCCCAATTGTTGCTCCTGATCTTAAACCTATTTCTGTGACCAAAGATTTTCCAAACATGTACGTTGTATTGAAAACCCATTCCTTGTAAGGCAGACTTTGTGAGACTTTTTTGTTTTCATTAATCAGAACTATTAAGTTCACCCCTTTTTCCAGGCTTTTTCAAAATGTTTAAAATCTACTTTGTTCCCTGACATTACTCTGCCCTCTACGTCTTAATCCTTTTAACGTCGAAACGAAACTATCAGCTCCATACGCGTATTTACTTCTATCTCCTCCATAGGGTGTCCTCTAAGAACTCCTAACACTATATCGTTCTGTGACACATGGTGGCTCTACTCTCATCTGTCACTGTGCCAGACATGACGTCTCATGACATGAGCCAAAGATCCTACCCATCTGCACGCCTCAGTATTGACACGTTCACACAGTTTCACAAGATTAACCAGGCCTTCATTATCCATTACTGCTGAGATCAGAAACTCCCTATGCTTTGGTAAAGAGTAACAAATTATTTAAAAAAGAATTCAGTGAATCATTAAGGCAGTATATTTGAAAAGGTTTGTGATTGTGTGCGTGTAAGTAGACAGCAGATACCAGATACTGTACTGTAAACTGTGGTAAGATAATGCACCTGGTTCCCACAGAACTATAGCCCCCAATTGAAGAGTGATTAGTATATCCTGTGAAATGATGAGGAATTGGATCAGGAAATGAACAAGGCTGACCATTGATTCTTAATGATTAAAGGCCCATTCCCTCTTTTTGATTTAAAGCTTTGGTTCATAATTCCTTTTTAGGAGTAGAGGTTAACAGGGGAATGCTCATGCTTTATTCTTGGCGATAATAGAAAGAACCTTTGTGAGAAAGATCAAGCACCAGGCACTGTTAAATACCCACAAATTACACATTCTAAAATCTCTGCCTGAATGTATTTATCTGTTGACATTAGAACAACTAAGGACCAGAAGTGCAGTCACTTGATCTGAACTAACATTGGTGTCAGTGTGGGTGCAGGACTAGACCACCGTGTGGCAGTTTAGCTTCCTGCCAGATTAGCCGTCTGCCTCATGCGTCAAATCTCAGAATTGAGCTCTGACGTCATGCTAATCTGCACACTTAATGTGACCCAAGGTTGGTGCTGCTTCTTCAGAGCTTAGTTTAGTGTTAAAATGGAGAACTTGAGCAAAGAGCAAATTAAACATGGATGGGGTGCGGGATGCTCTATTCAAGGGATTTAATATAATTGCTGCAACCTTTTGACATCAACTGCCCAAGGCCACAAATGAAAGGTCATCCATTTATTAGTCAACTGCGGTATTTTCTGGTTGTGCTTTTCTCTATTGACCTTCCATCAAAATATATTCTGTAAAAAATATCAAATATTTCAGACCTTAAGCCTCGTGTCAACCCGATTTAGTGGGTATAGAACCACTGCCCCTAGCTCTGCACTCAAATCAAAAGTTAGACGTCTTTCCAGTTGTTTTGGCTTCAAATGATTGTGTAGTTAAACCTGATGTATACCTAATTTGCGCATTGTGTCGCACACATGGAAGTAGTCGAACTACGAGCTCACAACGTGTCTGTGATGTGTTGTAGATGTGCTATTTTAGGTGCGCAACTCCAGCATGCAGCCAAGTATAAATCAGAGCTTAGTTTCTGACGACTGTCTCCCTCTTTCCTCCCACTCTTGTCTTCTCCTCTCCCTCCAGGTGGGTCCAGCGGGGTCCCAGTTTGGCCTCCTCGCATGCCTGTTTGTGGAGCTCTTCCAAGGTTGGCAGATACTGGCGAGGCCATGGAAGGCTTTTCTGAAGCTGCTGGGTATTGTCCTCTTCCTCTTCCTGTGTGGCCTGCTGCCTTGGATTGACAACATCGCCCACATCTTTGGCTTCCTCAGTGGCCTCCTGCTGTCCTTCTCCTTCCTGCCCTACATCACCTTCGGAACTTTTGACAAGTACCGGAAACGCATCCTCATCGCCATATCCCTGGTTGTCTATGTTGGGCTGTTCGCCTCACTCATAGTTTGGTTTTACATCTACCCAATAAACTGGCACTGGCTGGAGCACCTCACCTGCCTACCAATAACCCCCAAGTTCTGTGAAAAGTATGATATAGACCACGATATTGACCATGTGGATAATTAGTGGTTACCAACAAACCTCACCTGGCCCTAGCTTACTGTATGTGATAATGATCCTCTATACTGCAGCTCTCAGTTGGTACACAAGTCCTGTCTCAAAGGGGCCTTAAGAAGGTGGACATGTGGCAAAGAAATGGGCTGGGTTAGTTTGTTCTTATTTAAACATCAAAGGAACTGGAGAGAATCTATGTGAATATGAATTGCGCTGCTCCAGTGTCAGACTGATACTTTAACTTGACCCATGATCCGATTTAACCCTCAGTTTAGGCTGGCATGAGCTAGCGCACTAATTTGCTGATGGGCTAGGAGGTGCTCTGGAAAGAAGGTGGTGTCTACAAGGGCACAAAGGAAAATGTATTCTGAACTGGACTGTTGTCAACGCCATAGAAAGTCACAATACTACCAAATGCAAGTATCATGGACATGGCTCTGGTGGGTTGGCTCATGAGGATGATATACCCACTTACTGTAAAAATGTGACGAGAGACGGGTCTGACTTGGTACTTTTTTATTTGTTTTGGCAACACTGGATGTATTTAACACTACACAAAAAAAATGTAATTGTGTTCTGCAACATTTCAATATTTTAATGGTGCATTCGGTGCAAATTTACGTTTGTTTTTATAATCACTTTTTGTACTTTTGTTGCATGTCAATATTTTTCAGATGGGATGGGGGGATGCTGAAAGTATGTTCAGTAGTGTTTAAGTATTAGCTGTGCAACAGGGATGAGAAGATGGCAATAGAGTGAAATATAAACACAGAAATATTGGTAATTAGTTTCCAGCACCACTAGTTGCCTTACAATAACGATACCTATATACAGTAGTACATGTGCATAATATTCATGGTCAGCTTATAGAAGAGATGGAACATACAGTACAGGTTTTGATTTCTTCTTTGTCCAGCTGCTTCACAGCCTTCTTATGTGCATGTTGTTCAGTAATAGAAGCAAGGTTTTAACTGCACTGCCTCAAAAAGACTCAGTCAATCACCCCTACGTTTGTATTAATCTGTTACCACAGTTGTGCCTAAACCACTTTGTAGAATTTGAAATTACATAATTATTACAGGATATCTAATAGTTGAAGGGGCATATTATTTTGTCACTTTAAGTATCATTGATCATTTTGTACTGTATAACTGTGCCTTGTTGAACGATTGTGGATTCGCTAACCTCCGCCAACACGTTGCCTCGAAATATACATTTAAGACTGTCCTTTTTACCATTTACACTTGCTATCTTTGCCAAAATGGGTACACTACAGCAGTGGTTCCCAAACGTTTTAGCTCATGATAAAATTAAATTACCTTTGCCCTGGACAAACTAGTGAAAATAACTGATTTACAAGATCACCGCTTGTAAATCAGCTACTGTACTCTCACTACTTCACTACATCATTTGTCTAATTTATGGAATTTTCATTTTTCGTTGATTTCTTCATAAAATTACTGAAAAAAATAATAATTCATGAAAAGAAATTTGATTTCTCTTATTTTTTTATATACTGTATATTTTTGAATAATAATAATAAAACTAAATGTAGGAAACAAAAAAAATAAGGGACTCCCGACCCAGTGTTTGGGAACCAGTGTACTAGAGCATATTAGCCACTTAAACCCCAGCATCCAGACACTAGTAGTATAATCCATATGGGGTTTGAGTGGTTAAACACTTCCAACCTAGTGTCCCTAGGTAATGATTTACTATAATTTCCACATTTTTCAATAGATATAGTAGAAGCTCAAGCTTGAAGATCACACAATTCATTCTGTATCCAAATTCCAATTCTGCTTTGTGTTCTATCGCCCACTCTTTCGCTATTGCTTGCATGTTGAAAGTTCAGCGGTAGAAGGGGTCAAAAGTTGCACGGATCGGAACGGAAACCCGCTGCACGTGCAGCAAGACCGCTCTACTCTTCATTGTTGTCGATGTCACTTCAGCAGCCTATCAGCATCCTGTGTGAAGGACCCGTTATCGCTAACGGAGCATTGATGCCATCACACTCATCCCTGAGAAATGTTCAAGATTGACATGTCTTGTCTTGAACAATTTGAGGTAAAACCAGTGAAACAAGGATTTCATACTACCATTGGTACAGTCCACTTCAACCAAACTGAGATGGAGGCTTGTGAAAATCTTGCACGTGTCTTGGAAACACAAGACTACCTTACCTTGTCAACTCTTTGGTGGGTTTGCCTAAACGGTTACTGAGTCAAGACATGGGTCATTGGCCTTTATTCTGGTGGGTCCTCACTTTCTAGTCCCATGATATACTTTGTTTTGTTTTTGTATAGTACAGCCTAATTTATGCTTTGGTGACAAAGTATTGCTCAACAAAATCAGTATATCAGTTAAAAATCTGTTTTTGTTTCCCCCACTACGCTCTGTCACCAAAGCAGAAATGAGACATTACAGCCCAGGGTTGTACTGATGCAGTAGTCACTCTTAAAGGAGTAGTTCACCCCCAAAATGAAATTTTCTATGTTGATTACTCACGCCATGGAGACTTGAGTTCAATAATATTTTTAGGTTTTTGTCGCATTCCTAAGACAAAATGTGATTACAATAAATGTACCCCCATTGATTCCGGATGGGGGATCCAGAATCAATGGGGGTACATTTACTATAATATATTTGTTGTCTTAGGAATGCGACATACAAAAGAAAATATATTATTGAACTCAAGTCTCCATGGCGTGAGTAATCAATAGGAGGAAAAGTCATTTTGGGGGTGAACTACTCCTTTAATCACAGAGAAAACATGTTTTCAATGTTCATTGCATCGGTCCTCTGCAAAAGAATCCAATTAGTAAAACATAGGCTAGCTTTTAAAAGTGCTTTGTGTTTTCATGCTATCAATTTAAAATGTTCATCGCATATTCTGTCCCAGGTTTCTAGGAATCCGTCCGTTGAAGTGGAGCAAATGTTAACACTGACCTCTTAAGGAATGTACTGTACAGTGCCTTTTGAAATGTGTGCATTTGAATGTCTGTCTACCACAATACTATGCCTGTGAGTGTAATACTTATGTTTGCGTTAGGACCAAATACAAATGTATTTTCTATTTATTGGAATTAAAAAAAGGGAATGTTTGAATTTCAGGCCAAGGGGAAAGGCACTGGTCTGTTGCTTTGTTTTTATACAATCTGCCTGAAACGTTAATCTGTTAAAACATGATCTGCTTCAAATGTTTATTTGTTAAAACAATCAAATTAATAAAAACATGCCAATCTAATGTGGGTCCGTGTGCAGATGCACAGGAGTAGTTGACCCCCAAAATGCATTTTCTTCTATTAATTACTCACGCCATGGAGACTTCAGTTCAATAATGCTTTTTTGCATTTGTCGCGTTCCTAAGACAAAAGACTGATTGCGACCGCTAGGTCGCAGTTTAGTATCAAAACCTCCACCGGCCGTCTGTCCGTCCGTCGGTCACACGTCACACCTTTGCCCTGCTCATATCTCCGCATCAGTATGACATCACACTGCTTGGTGTGTGCCGTCAGGGTCATTTGTGTACGGTGTGATGTCATACTGATGTCAGCAGTGTGATGTCATACTGATGTCAGCAGCTATGTCTCTATATATGGAGTTATATGTTGTTCGTGTCCAAATATGGGGCTTGTGAGGTCAGACTTAGTGAGATTTGTCGGTTATCTCCATATATGGAGGGAGAACCAGCTTATGAGCCGATGAGTTGTGTCAGTCGAGATCCTGCTTGCATCTAATCTGTCGGTAGATAATGCCGGTCTTATATAAGGGTCATTTGTGTACGGTGTGATGTCATACTGATGTCAGCAGTGTGATGTCATACTGATGTCAGCAGCTATGTCTCTATATATGGAGTTATATGTTGTTCGTGTCCAAATATGGGGCTTGTGAGGTCAGACTTAGTGAGATTTGTCGGTTATCTCCATATATGGAGTGATGTGTTGGTTATCTCCATATCTGGAGATTCAACCTTCAACGATTTTGACATCTTGTTACTAATCTGTCGGTAGATAATGCCGGTCTTATATAAGGGTAATTTGTGTACGGTGTGATGTCATACTGATGTCAGCAGTGTGACAGGATATAAGCGACCAACGGTTGCTTATCTCCCGATTAGGGAGTCTTACTGGTTATAGTCAATTTACCTCTATTGATTCCGCAATGGGGGTATATTTATTGTTAGCAAATTATTGTTTTAGGAATGCGACAAAAACTTTTGAACTCAAGTCTCCATGGCATGAGTAATCAAAAGAAGAAAAGGCATTTTGGGGGTGAACTACTCCATTATTAAGTAGTTAAATTTCACACAGGTCATATTGCTTGCCAAATTACATGAACAATAGTTGTTACCTTGCTAACAATTGCATTTACAGCATAAATAATCCAATCTGATTGCATTGACAGCATAAATAAACCAATCTAACATCTTTCCTCTTTATACATTTTGAAGCCATGAATTGGATTAGTTTTGGTGATCATGAAACAAAATATATAAATGATCAAAGTTCATTTCTACAGTAGTCTGTATTCAGTGTACATTTATGTACATTACAAAACATTACCAAGTCGTTCTTCAGATCTGGTCTGCTGATGTTTGCCCCTCACTGCATTCTGAACATGTTTACAATTCTTTCTCAGGACTTTGGCAGCAGTAAACAGACTTCAGTAAATCCCAAGACGTTTACCGTCATAGATTAATGCGTCCTAAGGAAGATAGACATGCTGGCTGGCTAAATCCTAATTCTATACTGTGCAACTACAGACATGCAGATTAACTTTAAAAGTAGTCTTAACTAGCTGACATGAATAATTCATTATACATTTTAGTATTTACAAAAATGTCCAGCATTCATATAAAAATAAAATGGAATTATTAATATTTCAACAAAATGTAAAAAAACAATACGTAAAAGTATCATAATAGCATTAACTTATCTGAAATCTAAAAGATTGATGTCATCTGCCAGCAGAATACAAATACATACAGTTTCAAGTGGAAAACAAACACCTTGCTGAATGATGAATCAATGATGTTCAGAGTAAACACCAAGCCACATATTATTGGGCCCCACTCGGGAAGGAAGCCCCTTGCATGTTCTGAAACTTCTGATTGTTCTCATGTCCTCAGCAATGTCCCTTGTGAGATTAATCCACATTGTGTTCACCATGATTCAATGACCACTGTTGCGGCGCATGAAGGAGTGACCTCTAACAGGGTAGCACATCTCGATGAATGTCAGGGGCCCCACTGTAATGTCACTGGGACCCTGCACTTTGAAGCCTGACTTGTCATAGAAGGGCACCAGGAAGTCTTCACACATGAGCACTGCGTGACGGACACAGGGCAAGCAGCGGAGGTACTGGAGATATCGCCACATGAGAATGGAACCTTTCCCCTGCTGACGAAAGGTCCGGTGGACCGCTAATACATGGATGTGAACTGTGGTCCCATGAGGCTTATGGAGGGTTAGAGCGTCCTGGAGAGAAGAAAGGGATGGTTCACTATGCTTTGCTTTAATTGTAAACATTTGTGGTTCACCATATGTTTGTGTTGATTGTATACTTATTTATTACATTTTATTTATTTTTTATGTTAACTGTTAACATTTTCTTCAATGATTATGAAACATGTAATTTGGTTTTGAAAAGTGCTAAAATTGATTCTATTATTAAAGGGATATCATATTCCACTTAAAAGATAATAATAATAAAAAGAAAACGTTTTTTATCGTCTAATAGTGATAAACACTCACGATAATCGTATCGTGGAGATTTAATTTATTGTGATATAGTCCTCCGTCATGAACTGGGATAAATTTACCTTTTATTTGCAGAGCTGCATATCCGGTACCACTTAAACCCTCTATAATTGGTAAAAGGTACTTATAATACATACTTGATACAGTATTTTTTTCACTCTATCAAATGTCTTTGCCAAATAATAGCCGATCTACAACCCGTCGCAGAGCTTGTAGATCTGCTATTCTTTGGCAAATGTTCCGCCCCAAGATAATGGATTTTGATTATTGCGATAATATATCGTAAACCGCGATTTCTTTTGTCACAATAATCGTGATATGAAATTTTCATATCGTCCCATCCCTATCGTCTAATCAGGCTCTTGTGGACTGGACATCATTTAATTTGCTTCATTCAGTATTTAGATATTTGAGATTTATCAGAGTATAACGTCCTGGGCCCCTTCCCATACACACCCATAGTAACTTCAAACTCCATTTTAACCATGATAAAGCTATCAAAAACACCATTCCTTTTTTCTGGTCACTCCACACTCCTAATACGTGAGCTGGCCGTGTTTTTTTTTTTATAACCTTTTTCATTTATTTTTAATAATTCTTTATTGTGTTATATTTTGTTCCATTTTCCCCACAAATTAAAAAGAAATGAAAAAAGTTACAGAAAAAACATGGCCAGCTCACGTATTAGGAGGGTAATATGTCACCATAAAAAAGAACGGGTGTTTTTTTATCATGGTAAATGGTTGTGTATGGGAAGGGGCCCAGGACGTTCCTATTCTGATAAAATGAATATAAAATATCTAAACACTGAATGAAGCAAATTAAAACCTGTCCAGGGTGTTCCCAAAAGCCTGATTGGACCATAAAATTACCAAATGTTTTTTGGAAAGTGAAATATCCCTTTAATATAGCCTACAATGTCATACTGTAGGCTATCATACACCATTCATTCTAAACTGTATTTGAACTTCCATAAAAATAACTGTATGGTGATGCCATGGAGGTGGATGGATGCACAGTAAAACCGTATGGTTTGGTTCTATAGATTATTGGGTGAATACACTGAACCTGCCAAGGCTAGCAGTCTGTCTGTCTGTCTGTCTGTCTGTCTGTCTGTCTGTCTGTCTGTCTGTCTGACTGTCTCTCTATGATCCATCATAGCAGTTCTTGATTCCCTGCAGTGCCAATGTCTACTGGCTAATGTGGAGGAAGATTTCCACCAAAAAAAACAGTTTCTAGAGAAAAACAAAACAGTAGGCTATTTCCACTGAAGAAAATCTATTTTACCATAGAAAGTCTTTCCTGGTCCCACAGTGAGCCAATAATGAAAGCCACCAGGCGTCCCTCCTCGAACCAGCCCAGTGACAGCTCTGGGCACAGGGTGAGGAAATGTCGCACTTCATCCAGGTGGAGGGGACACTCTCCGGACACAGAGATGAAAGCTACAGGCAGAGTCAGAAAAGAGGAGGATTACTATAGTAACTAGTTACAGTTCGATGTCTATTTCAATGATATACAATGAGTAAATGGCTGGTTAGTGGTTACCCTCTCTCTCGATCTCAAATACACTGATGGCATCCTCCGGGCTGAGGCAACGAAATTCGCTGGCCGGGAGAGTGTGACGGCGCCCCTGGGAAACCGGAGACCGCATGTGGGGAGGTTTCATAAATGGCAGGGCGCTTACCACTGACATGTTGTCCCTGATCTTTCCTTCCCAAAGATTTATCAATAATATTCCCTCAAAGTCTAGCTGGTTTTCTTTCTTGATGGTGATAAATTAGTTTCTCCTGTCCATTGTCTGTTACTCTGTAGGTCCGATGCGTCTTGTGTGCGTAAAAAGGTTGTGCGTTTGAGTGGCGCACCTGGAGTAGGCCTATTTATATTCTCTCCAGAGGCCAACTCCCACATTCTGAACGATAATGTAGCCGGGCACCGGGTCAGGGATATTAGTCCTCGTGCTTAGAATTATCCTCGTCAGACGCACAACAGACTGGGATTTTAAACATCATGTGTTATGAAATAACTTGGGTAATCATAGGTAGCCAGTACTAGTAAGACACCTCAGGGAGGGAGCCATTCTTGGCCATCTGGCCAGAGATGTATATGGGACCAGTAGTTACTCATAATATGGAGACCCCTGCATGATAATCAACAATGTTATGTCAAAACATGCCCATATATGGGCATTCCCAGATATGTCCTTAATATTGATAATATAGGAATCTCCTATATTGGGCATAAAACGTATGTTAATTAGTAAAACCAAGCAGGGCCATGGCAAGTTAGGACCTGGGTTTGATGCCTTGGAGATCTCCATATATGGGCATAAGGGGGTACCCTAACAGGGCATCATCTGGGAATGGGGGCGTGACGTTGGTGCAGCGGTTAGTGCACGGAAGGTGGGTGGTTCAAACCCTGCCTAAGCAGCCGTCAGCAAGGGGAGAAGACGACAGCCAGCTCCATGGCCTCCCCTAAGTAACAAGGAATCTTGTGAAATTAAATGTCGTCAACCAATCATCAAGGACGATGATACACGAAAGAAGATCTGGGAATGCCCATACTGTATATGGACATTTTATTCATTCTATCCTTTAGTAATATAATTATATCCATATACATATACATATATATATATGGACTTTTAATGTTTTCGGCCTGGGATTGATGACATCAGAAATCTCCATATATGGGCATAAAAGGGATTTCGTTTCTGGGAATGACCATATATGGACTTTTTATTTTATCGTTTATTATTAATACTAGAAGCTGGGCCGCCCTTCGGGACAATGTAAATAGGGAATGAATGCCCCGCCCTTTAATGCAAACCCCATTATACCTGTTTTCATAGGACCTGTTTTGACCATCTGTCTGCCTGTGTCCATTTATGCCCATATATGGAGATCTCTGTATCTGTCTGTCTGTGTCCCTTTTATGCCCGTATATGGAGAACTTTGTGATTCTGCGTCCATTGTATGCCCATATATGCCATATATGGAGATATCTGTTTATCTGCGTCCATTTTATGCCCATATATGAGATCTCTGTCGCTTTTTCAAACAGATGGTCAAAACGGGTTCTATGACAATAGGTATAATGGGGTTTGCATTAAAGGGGGAACCGGCACTGTGTCTGCAACACAGTCGGAGGCACAGACAGATACAGAGATCTCCATAATGGGAATAAAGGGACACAGACAAACAGATGGAGGAGGAGACAAACTTAATGCAAACCCCATTATACCTGTTGTCATAGGACCCGTTTTGACCATCTGTTTGCCTGTGTCCATTTATGCCATATATGGAGATATCTGTATCTGTCTGTCTGCGTCCACTTTATGCCCATATATGGAGATCTTTGACCATCTGTTTGCCTGTGTCCATTTATGCCCATTTATGGAGATATCTGTATCTGTCTGTCTGCATCCATTTTATGCCCATATATGGAGATCTATGCAGACACAGTGTCAGTTCCGGAAAATCCTGATGTCAGACATCAGAATCCGAACCTTTCGTGCTGGTTACAGAAAATCGTGTATCGGGTCGGGTCGAGGCCGAGCACTGCACTACCTGCTGCGGTGGGGAACGCGCGTGCCGAATTTGAAATAGGGAAGGAATGCCCCACCCTTTAATGCAAACCCCATGAATGCCCCACCCTTTAATGCAAACCCCAATATACCTGTTGTCATAGGACCCGTTTTGACCATCTGTTTGTCTTTGTCCACTTATGCCCATATATGAAGATCTCTGGACACACAGTACCGGTTGTGGAAAACTCTGATGTCAGACATCAGCTCCGCATACGGGCATTCATTTTATTCCCATATATGGAGAACGCGCGTGCCGGTGGGACGAACGGTTCTCGAGATACGCGGATTACATACATACATACACACTCACAGAGATTTTTTGTTGACTCATGTGGCGTACGTGATGTCAGAGCCTTTTATGAGGTGATGTCACAAATCTCACAATGAGTCAGCGCTTGCACCGATTTCAGTTCTCAGTCTTATGCCCATATACGGAGATATCTGTCGGGTCGAGGCAAGATGCCCATATATGGAGTTCTCAGTATACGGAGATATCTGTCGGGTCTAGGGTCTGTGTCCCTTTTATGCCTATATACGGAGATATCTGTCTATGTATGTATGCCCATATACTGTATGGAGATCTCTGTATCTGCCCATATGCCCATATATGGAGTTCTCAGTCTTATGCCCATATACGGAGATATCTGTCGGGTCGAGGCAAGGCCCGGCACTGCAGTGATGTCACAATGAGTCAGCGCTTGCGCCCGGCACTGCAGTGATGTCACAATGACCGATTTTGCGCCGATTTCCTCCGGAACAGCCTGATGTCAACAATCAGCCCCGCATAAGGAGATTCCGAACGTTTCGCGCCGGTTAGGGAAAACCGCGCGTCGGGACGGGTCGAGGCCCGGCACTGCACTCCGTGCCGCGGCGGGGAGCGCGCGTGCCGAATCTGAAGCCGGTGGGACGAACGGTTCTCGAGATACACGGATTACAAACACACACGCAGAGACTTCTCGCATTTATAGATAGATGTATCCATACACATACAATATATGTTATGCCTATACATGCAGATCCCTATCTGAACCAGCCACACAGATATGGGCCATGCCTTTGCCATCTGGTCAGTGATATATAACAATGACATCAGGGATCTTCATATATGGGCATAAAAGGGATACCCATATATGGACTGTCACTGTGATATCACCAGTGATGTCAGTGACAGTTATGAATATCCAGGGTTTGATCTTTGATGGCCATGTTTTTTCTGTAACTTTTTTCATTTTCTTTTTAATTTGTGGGGAAAATGGAAAAAATATAACACAATAAAGAATGATTAAAAATAAATTAAAAGGGTTATCAAAAAGCCACGGCCAGCTCACGTATTAGGAGGGTGGTATGAGTGACCAGAAAGAATGGTGTTTTTGATGACCATGTTGAAATGGAGTTTGAAGTTACTATGGGTGTGTATGGGAAGGGGCCCAGGACGTTCCTATTCTGATAAATCTCAAATATCTAAATACTGAATCAAGCAAATTAAATGATGTCCAGTCCACAAGAGCCTGAATAGACGATAGGGATGGGACGAGAAAGATAACTTGGGTAATCATAGCTTATTACTACTACTCATACATGAGAAAAGAGTTATGGATAGCTATATATATCCATCTCTATACATACAAATCTCTCCCTTTCTAGCTATACATACAAATATATAGCTCTATATATAAATATCTCGCCAGCCAGCCCCCCCCCCCCCCCCCCCCCACACACACACAAACATATAGCGCTATCTATATTGATATATCTACATATTGATACTCTATATCTCAACTTCAGATATATAGGGCTATAATAGGCTACACACGAAATGTGCAACACCCACATTGATGAAGAAGTCATTTTAAAGACACAGATAAAGACAATATATATGTATTTGCAGAACAAGAAAGAGGAGTGCTGACAGTAAAGTGTGCTTTTTAAACATAAAGAAATTGCCTAACTGCACAGGACAAGTTGTTAAACTGAAAATAAAATGTTATTCAACAGCATGCACAAAAGGAAAAAAAAAGAGAGAAAAACAGGCTGGTGTCTAATGTACAGTAGATATGAACATTTATTTGCAAAACAACAAAAATAAATGTGTTTGCAATTTTAAAAAAAAGTGCTGACAGTAGGCCTAAGTGTTCAAAAAAACATGTTGAACATAACCGTCTTCTCTTAAGCAGTGTTAACATTTTAGAAAAATCCAATCAAACAGACAACACTGTATGGTAACAACTTGCACAAACATTTTAAAAAAAAGTCAGCAGCAAAAAGTGCTGACAGTAAGTGTTCAAAAAAACTAAAAACATGTTGAACATAACAGTCTTAACATTTTAGAAAAATCCAATCAAACAGACAAACACTGTATGGTAACAACTTGCAAAAAAAAAAAATCAGCAGCAGTGAATGGGTGCCATCAATTTGTGGATCCAGTTGTCCTGGAGATACACCGACACCCTGTGTGGAACAAGTAGGAATGTCACCATCATGACATTTTAAATTTGACCAGTGGTGGAAAAAGTACTCTGGCCATAGATCGTGCACTATGGTTCACATTGATGTCATAGAATTAGGAGAAAATAATTGTCCAGTTTCGATAATCCATGTCATTGAGAACACCTGCAGTGCTGTGGAACAGCCAGAGACCCATCTTGACTGCATGGCTTGGTGAACAACACCCTCTAGTGGCCAACAGTGGACTCCCAACTCTTCGGCAGATAGATAGGCTTATGTAAAAAGCAGTGAAAGGTTGATGTTCTCCTACAATATAGATAATATAAATATTGTTACCCCTCAATAGATATTCATTTCATTATACCAAATATACATTATATGAAATATAAATTCCAAAACATACCCTGTCAATATATGTACAGCTCTCTCTGGATAAGAACAGCACTGGTTTAACCAGGACCTGGAGGCATTCCCCTACCCTTTGTTGGCTCAGGCAATGTTCAGCTCTCCCTTACCAGCAACCTGCCAAGGCTGTAAATAGGATATAAAGTATAACTAATCTATATCCCCATATAATGAATAATCAAAGCCTCCACACATGAACTTAAAAGATTTCTTACCAAATGCTAGGCTGCACTACTCGTGGCTCCAGGTCCTCCCCAAACACTCTGGCTCAGGCTTCTGGCCATACAGAAGGCCTTCTTCTTCTTCTTCTATTCGGGTTTATTGGCGGTTGGCAAACATACTCGTGCATTACCGCCACCTACTTAACTCTTTATTTCCTCTTTACTTTTCCCTACGTGTGATTGGAGTCCTGAGTCACCCATATACTGATACTTATATTACTGTAATACAACATACAGAAGGCCTCAAACCCTGGCCAGCCCTTATGCACTCAGCCCTTAAAGGGCCAGTGCTACAACAGTTATGTACAATTCAAAATGTACAATAAATAGTCAAAAAACATCACCCAAATAACTTCTGTGGCAACAGGCAGCCCATGGGCCAGATCTGCAGGTAGAACAAGAATGTTATGTTATGTGGGATAAAAAAAATGTAGACACACAAATAATACAAAAAAATATAAATGAAGGTGATATGAATAATCAAATCAAACAATGTAGTTTTATTTGCTACAATATGATGACATTCACTATCATTGCTCCAGACGAGAAACAGTTTGGTGGTCGGAGACAGTATGGACAGGCCTTTAAGTTAAGGCATAAGGCTCATTTTCGTAGTTCTATTGATCCACAATTACTGTCCATGGGGTCTATTGGGCACAAATGCCCCTGTTGTCCAGTTTCCCGAGCAGAAACCAGAAGCTCTCCTAGCATAGAGTGGAGCCTATAAGCCACTATTTGTTGCGGTCAAAAGAGATTTTCTGCTTCATGATCATTAATGTGTTACTAGTCGTCATTACAAACACATCCATACCTTGGTTGTCCCACACAAGCCACCACAATCTCACAAATCATGTGAGATCATGTGTCTGCCAATCAAAGTGACTGTACTTTACTGGCCAATCACAGTGCATCTTTTCCGGGACTTGGCAAAACAACACATAACAGTATAACATCTGTTTTGCAGAGTTTAGAGAGGCAGCTTATGTGGGACAACCAAGGCATAGATGTGTTTGCAACACATTTTTGGACACTGCTCCTACAGATTTTGCCCTAAAATCACACAAAGCGCTGTATACATGTGACCTGACGGTCGCTTATCTTCCGATTAAGGAGTCTTACTGGTAAAGACACATAGTACACATTCATGTAAAAATGGGTTCTGCTGGGGAAACTTAACAGGGGCATTTGTGCCTAATAGACCCCATGAACAGTCATTTTGGATCATTATTGCAAGTAACCGTTGCAGTTACTAGCAAAACTTCCACCAGCTGTCCGTCTGTCCTTGTGTCTGTCTGTCCGCATCGCCAAAATAAGCCTGGGTTTCCAAGGCTAGTCTGTCGGGCGCATCACGTCACACTTTTGCCCTACTCATATCTCTGCCACCATTGCCCCTATCCATGCCAAACTTTGCACACACACTCATTGGCTGCCAAACCACAACCTCCACTCATTTCTCACATGGCCCTCTTCTAGCGCCACCATGAGGCCGATTCTTGCAAAAAACATTTTTGGACACTGCTCCTACAAATTTTGCCCTAAAATCACGCAAAGCAGTACAGAGTATGTCTACACCCATGTCATCAACATGGATCTGTCCCTTTTAGCGCCACCATCAAGGCGATTTTTTTCAAACAAATCTTTGGACACTGCTTCTACAGATTTTGCCCTAAAATCACGCAAAATGGTACACAGTATCTCTACAGTCATGTCATCAACATGCATCTGTCCCATCTAGCGCCACCATCAGGCCGACTTCTGCAAAACACATTTTTTTGGACACTTCTCCTACAAATGTTGCCCTAAAATCACGCAAAGCGGTATACAGGATCTCTAAAGTCATGTCATCAACATGGATCTGTCCCATTTCCCATATTCCCTCCTGATTGGCTACCATTGCCTTCTAAAGTTTGTGTATGCGACCTGACGGTCGCTTATCTCCCGGTTTATAATCTGAGCTTAGATGTTATTTAGGGCGGAGTTGTTCTTTAAGACAATCAAAATACAGCCCTGTGCGTTTGAGTGGCACCCCTGGAGTATTTATATGAGGCCAACTCCCCCATTCTGAACGATAAACATTTACCCGGGCACCGGGTCAGGGATATTCGTCCCCTTATGGGAATCCTGGTCTACGCACAACAGACTCTGATCATAAGACCAATTATACCGAAATATAATTAATACATTTCACTCTGAGACATAATTCAGTAATCCAAGATTTGTGATAATAGCATTCTGACATTTCTTTCAACAAAACTTTCCAGTCTTCACTAAAGACTGGTTATTGACTAATGACTAAAGACTGGTTGATGCCTAATGACTGGTTTGCCAGGCATTAGGCTATGTTATCTTTCTGCATTACTAACCCTGCAAGCCAAATGACGTCATGATGGTGTTATGATAACGTCCTCCGGTGACTCCAGTGACGTTCAGAACTAGGCCAGATCACAGCCCATATGGGGGTGATCTTGACGTCATTGCCAGGACGTCATAGGGACATATGGATTATTGTTATTGTTTGTAATGTTAGTTGAAATATGAGCATGTAAGGTTATATTCTGGGACATATCTGACTAGTTATGATATTTATCTGGCCTCGATCGGACCCTCTCTGATTAATCCAGGATGTCCGTTTTCGTGGGCAGGATTTATGTTGGTTGAAATCAGGTGATATTCTAGGCCAGATGTGACCAGTCATGGTTTGACTTGATCTGGCCCCAATTGAGACGTCACTGATTGGTCCAGGTCCTGACCGTGCTTGCTGGGAAGAGGATTAGGCCTACGGGGTGGGCAAGTTTGTTATTGATCACCAAGTTGTTGATCCAACTGTGGTTGCAGTTGCAGATGATTTCTATAATATAGGACTACCAATTTAAATATTTTAAATTGTTAGAAATGTAGAGGACGATTTGCCAACATATTTGGAAACATTGGACCACATTATACACAGCCACAGGCTACAATTAATGGGGTCCAAGCATGGAAGAATACAATTACTAAGTGATTATGAAAAGAAAGTTGATGAAAGATAAAGATGACTTTTCAGAAGAAAAGGAAGATGATGAAAAAAGAGAAAAAATAATTTAATAACTATCCAGTGATTTAAGGGTTCAGTCAATGTGGACTGTAGAAGTTGAAAGATGTAGCATATGTCTAGATATTTTACAGTTTTGGCTTTAACAGTTTACACCAGTAAGATTCCCTAATCGGGAGATTAGGGAGCTACCAATCGTAGCCAATCAGGAGGTAATATGACAAAGTTTGGCATGGATAGGGGCAACGGTGGCGGAGATACGTAGGGGTAAAAGTGTGACGGGAGATGGAGGGACTGACTGACCGACTGACTGACTGACGGAGGGACAGCCGGTGGAGCTTTTCATAGTAACTTACGACTGACGGTCGCAAAAGAAAAAATACATATATCGGACAATAATTGTCTCACGGCCAACTCTATATGCATTCTCAAGAGGAAAGAAAGCCAGCACTGTCAAGGTTTTCATTGTGGATAATGACGAGAGCATTACTGAAAACATGGAACTCCTTTAATTATCCATCTTTTTTAACCCAGAATTGTCAAACATTTTTTATTTCTGATTTCACCATATTTTATGTTTTCCTTTTTTTATACTTGAGGGCCACGTGAGGCTCCTCTTCCAATATAAGGCTCCCCTTCCTATATAAATCGGGGCCTGTATCTCTATAGTTTGTTCAATTGGGAAGGGCACTTGAGGGCCTGGGTGCCCAAAAGCAATTTTATTTTATGTATTTTTATTTTATTTTTAGGGCTACATAGCTCCCCTAGCCAACCTGATGCCCCAGGTTGGCAACTGTCTCGCCTGTACCACGACCCGGGACTTGGGACAATTCTCAATTCTCAGCTCCCACCTGATGCTGTCAGGGAGTCCCGTCTGCTCAAGACCGTACTGAATAATTGCTAGTTTGCATAACGACTTAAGACTAGGACTTGCATCTAAGATGTACAAGTCATCTGTACCTTTTCCCTCAAGTATTCCTCCAAAGATAATGATACGATCTCCCACCATGCAACAGCACATAGTAGTCTTTTGAAAAGATGGGATTTTCCCTTTGGGCTCAACCTTCTTCCAGGAGAAGGCCTCTGGATTGAATTTCCACAGATCATTGAAGTTCTGCTTCCAGTTACTGCCACCAAATATGTACAGCTCTCCATTGTAGGCAAAGGCTGAATGACCCCAGCATGGATCTGGATTAAACTGTGCGGAAGGCGTGGTGAGCCAGCAGTTGGACTCTGTGTCAAACACACTAACCTTATTAGTGTGTAGTCTCCAACGCTCTTCAATTCCGCCAAATACAAACATTTTTGTCTTGATTAAGGTGGCAGAGTGCCAAGCACGTGTCGAAGAGTATCCAGTAGTGTTAATTCGAGTCCAGACAATTGTGGTGGTGTCCAACGTGTAGATTTCATTGCATGTCAGTTTCATACTAGTATATCCTCCGTAGATATACATGACCTTCCCCAAGACACACGCTGAGTGGCAAAGCCTCACCTCTGGAACAGTTCCATACATCTTAGGTCTGAACCAACTGTGGGTGTCAACATCAAATCCATAAAGAAGGTTGCAGGAAGGATCGGTCCCACCCCAGATGTAGACAACATATTCTATGAGCACAGCTGTGTGGCCTGAGCGTCTGGAGGGAACCTCAAGGGGACATTTTCCTCTTCTATTAGTCACTGGTGGCAACGTCTTCCAGCATAAAGACACAGTGTTGAAGATGTGCACAGAAATCTGATCATCCTTGGTTGTGTTACCAAAGTAGTACACATAGTGCCTCACTGCTACAGCATTAGAACATCCTGCTTTCATTCCTTTCTGATGCACTGTGCAGTGAAACATTCCAGAAAGCAGGAAAACCTTGGATCACATTTAAACCCTACAGTTCTTTATCCTCTTCTTTAAATGTATTCTAACTGCTCTGCTGACTGTCCACTCAAATCTTTACAGGATCTTCTGGTAATCGGTTGTATTATTGTGAACTACCACTTATATCTGTTCAGCAGCACAAACATCACGCTAAGCTTGGGCAATCTGCAAGGCGACGGTTTGGTTTGACCAATCAAGGAAGCCGATTCCTGTTGTTCTTTGTCCTACCATAAAAGCATGACATCTCTTTGTATTCTTGCAGCTGTATCTACACAACTCTAGAACCGTCCAACCAATTGGCTTCAAATTCAGCTCACGCATCGCAGAGGACCTGAGGGAGTACAGCACTCAGCGCTGAGTCGATTGTATAGGCCAGTGGTTCTCAAATTGGGGTCTCGGACACCCAGGGGTCTATGAGGTCCATTTGGTCCCATTAGTACAGTCTGAACTAGGATACTAGTGTATATTGGGGTCCCAGATGTAGCCCCCACAGTTAGTACCAGCCATGAACCAACGACAACAGCCCTGCTAATCAGGCTCAGCCCTATTAGCACGACTGGTTGTACGTTGGTCTAGCGAGTGGGAGTCAAGGGTTCAATCCCCGCTTCCGCGCATCACTACAATCTGGCGAGTCGGCAGGACGAGGAGCGTGATATCCTCGCGTGAGAGACAGATCTATGTTGTGTGCGGCGGTCCGCGGCGTGAAGTGTAAAGCGTGAGGGCACGCTCCAAAGATCGGGGGGTGATTGTAGCCCCCACAGTTAGTACCAGCCGTGAACCAGCGACAACAGCCCTACTAATCGGGCTCAGCCCTATTAGCACGACTGGTTGTGCGTTGGTCTGGCGAGTGGGAGTCCCGGGTTCAATCCCCGCTTCCGCGCATCACTACACAGAGATCGTATTGTATTGTACCAGTAAGACTCCCTAATCGGGAGATAAGCGACTGTCAGGTCACATGTATACACAAAGAGGGCTGTAAGTGGCATTGGTTCCTGAGTGTAGGGGCATGTGTGTGGCAAATGTATTGTGTACCGCTTTGCCTGATTTTAGGGGACAATCTGTAGGAGCAGTGTCCAAAATTGATGGTGGGGCTATAAAATGGTCTTGAAGGTGGCACTAAATGGGACAGATCCATGTTGACATACTGTGTCCTGATTTGCGTGATTTTAGGGCAAAATCTGTAGGAGAAGTGTCCCAAAAAGTGTTTGAAAAAATTGGCCTAATGGTGGCGCTATATGGGAGAGATCCATGTTGCTGACATGAGTGTAGACATATTGTGTACCGATTTGTGTGATTTTAGCGCAAAATCTGTAGGAGCAGTGTCCAAAAATGTGTTTGAAAAAATTGGCCTGATGGTGGCGCTATATGGGACAGATCCATTTTGATGACATGAGTGCAGACCTACTATGTACCGATTTGCGTGATCTTAGGGCAAAAATTGTAGGAGCAGTGTCCAAAAATGTGTTTGAAAAAATCGGCCTGATGGTGTCGCTATATGGGACAGATCCATGTTGATGACATGAGTGTAGACATACTGTGTACCGATTTGTGTGATTTTAGGGCAAAATCTGTAGTAGCAGTGTCCAAAATGTGTTTTAAAAAATCGGCCTGAAGGTGGCGCTAAATGGGACAGATGCATGTTGATGACATGAGTGTAGACCTACTGTGTACCGATTTGCGTGATTTTAGGGCAAAAATTGTCCATAAATGTGTTTTGCAAGAATCGGCCTCATGGTGGCGCTAGAAGAGGGTCATGTGAGAATTGATGGGTGGAGTTTGTGGTTTGGTAGGCAAGGAGTGTGTATGCAAAATTTGGCATGGATCGGGGCAACGGTTGCGGAGATATGAGCAGGGCAAAAGTGTGACGTGTGATGTGTGACAGACAGACAGACTGACGGACGGACGGACGGACGGACTGACTGACGGACGGACAGCTGGTGGAGGTTTTTATAGTAAGTGCGACCTGACGGTCGCAACCAGTAAGACTCCCTAATCGGGAGATAAGTGTCTGTCAGGTCGCATACACAAACTTTAGAAGGCAATGGTAGCCAATCAGGAGGGAATATGGGAAATGGGACAGATCTATGTTGATGACATGACTTTACAAGATACTGTGTACCGCTTTGCATGATTTTAGGGCAAAATCTGTAGGAGCAGTGTCCAAAAACGTGTTTTGCAAGAATCGGCCTCATGGTGGCGCTAGAAGAGGGCCATGTGAGACGTGACGTGACGTGACGTGACGTGACGTGACGTGACTTGACGGACAGACAGACAGACTGACTGACTGACTGACTGACTGACTGACTGACAGCCGGTGGAGGTTTTGATAGTAACTGCGACCTGACGGTCTATATCCACCAAGTTATGATAGGCCTATTCAACTTTTGTTGATATAATGGCTAAATTTGTGCCAGACCCTTGGTGTGCTGGATTCCGAGCTGTACTGCCCGGCTTTTTGCCAGCAGACCCACCATCACCTACAACCTGTGCGGCTGCCGAGCCCACCCGACCTCCGTATGTACCTTTGTGTTGTATTGTCAAGAGGAAGATGAGAGACTCCAGACTCAACCACACAGATGAGCTTGAGGCCTCTATCAAAGCAAACCTGGGCTTCCATTACACCTCAGCAGTACCACAGGCTGACCACCTTCATGCCACGCCCCATTGATGAAGACATTTGTTCAAAAGTATTCAATTAACATAACCTTTCAGAAGTTTGACATTTCTGTATTATAAATCCTTCTTTTGAGTGATTGTGTGTAATATTCTAATAATTTGAGATATGGATTTTTTGGTTTTCATGAGCTGTATGCCATAAAAATCTAAATTTAAACAAAACGTTTTCCAGGTCAAGGACCCCTTAGCTGAGGGAGAGATGAAACTGGGACCCCCCACTACATATTGTATACAATTTGTGTTGCAGATTAAACCTTGTCATATAGCTTCATAGTCATTTATTTGACAGCACTGTGATCAGTGTATTTACCAGACATTTAAAACTCTCAGTTCTTCCACTCTGGGGTCATTCAAGGGATATTTAAGGTGTTTTAAGTGGTTAATGTAAATAAAGGGTCCCATCAAACAAAGATATGGAGACCCCCTGTAGTAACTCTGAGGACCCTAGGGGTCCCGGACACCCTGTTGAAGACCCCTGCCTATATTTTTTAATAAGAAATATTTTCTCGTCTGGATAGAAAAGTGTATTTTATAGGCTATGTAAGGTGGGTGGGGGGCTCCGACTATTCCCACTAAGGAAAGCAGGCTTTCAACTCCCTAAAACCGTCTGTTTTGGTGAGTAGTTAGAGTGTATTTTTACATTTTATTACAGGCCAACACCATAACGTTAATGAGAACTCTAATGCTATGGACCAGAGAGACAGGTTGGGTATTTCTGTGCTTGAGGCTTGATGTGCTGCATTGATATGCAATGCTTTATAGCATAATTGGCACAAAACCATCCCTATATATATATGTGTGTGTGTGTGTGTGTGTGTGTGTGTGTGTGTGTGTGTGTGTGTGTGTGTGTGTAAGTAACGGAGGTGATCCGAACCTCCCCACCCGGCTTCGAACCCGGGTCTCCCGCGTGAAAGTCCAATATCTGAACCATTACTTACTCCAAAGGAATATCCCTATGGAAGGAGGGCAGATACTAGACTTTGAGGCTTCAGGCTGGGGCTGCAACTCTCTCCGCCACACACACACACACACACACACACACACACACACACACACACACACACACACACACACACACACACACACACACACACACACACACACACGTGTTTGTAGCTAGCTAACATTAAATAACAGCTGTTAGATTACGAGTATTTGCCCAAGGGTGTGACTGTTTCAAAGCATGATCAATGCAAGCCCAATATATTATGGGGAGCAATTTGTCTCAATAATATGTGTGTGTCCAATACCATACTGCACAAATATTTCCAGGATTTGCACAAATATTTTCAGGATTTGCAAATGTTTTTTGTGATTGCACAAATATTTCCAGGATTTGCAAATGTTTTTCCGTGATTTACAAATGTATTTTGCAATCCACAAATAGAATGTATTTATCTGTGTGTGCATTCAATCTAAAATATCATTTGTAACTCATCAAGTCTGCATTTGAATTGTGAATCTGCATTTGTGAATAGACCAACACACACACGCATTCCTTTTTTCTGTTCCATCATTTTGAGACAAACGTACCGCTTTTTAACAGAATTTTTACAAATGTTTCCACAATTTACAAATGTGTTTTTACGATTTACAAATGTCTTTCAATAATTTACAAATGTTTTTCCATGTTTTACAAATGTGTTTTTACGATTTACAAATGTCTTTCAATAATTTACAAATGTTTTTCCATGTTTTACAAATGAGTTTTTACGATTTACAAATGTCATTCAATAATTTACAAATGTCTTTCAATAATTTACAAATGTTTTTCCATGTTTTACAAATGTCTTTCAATGGTTGACAAATGTCTTTCAATGATTGACAAATGTCTTAACAGAGCTTTTCTCTCTCACACTAAGATTTTCTCACAAACACCTGCAGATCCACACGTGTGTCTGCGCCCCCTCCCCCCTCTGCATTTGTGAATCTCTCTCACTGTGAGAGAAATCTCTGTTGTGTGATGTTTGTCTCAAAAGTCACATGATCGGTTGAGAGCCAATCACGTGAGGCCTTTTCCACTAGCCAATCAAAAAGCTCCAGGGTTGGCCAGGCAACCAGGGTTGCCATGTTCGCTAAGAGTAAGTTATTGGGCTTTCCTATCTATAAGTTAAGCTATTTGAATATATCCTTACGATATCTTGTCTGAAAACAATCAGTCAATGGCGAATTGTCTAAACCATTACAGAGTGGCACACGCTCGGGGACCACCTCCAGGGACCCCTGGCGATATGACTGTGGACTTGGGGATATGTATGGGGTTATCTTTGTGCCATAATGAATTCTTATTCGTACTTAAATAAATAACAAAATGATATAAATAAAAAATACATAGTTCTATAGATCTAGGGAGTCATCCATATGTTTTCAGATCTATATGCCCATCCCCATGTTCTATTAATAGATCTATGGAGTCATCATATGTTTTATTGTACTTCTTTTAAATAAAGGGGCCTCGGCATCGGCCGAGGGACCCCCCGGGGACCCCCTGGAGCTCCGGGGACCCCCGCGGACCCCCTGGCGCCGCCGCTAAGGGGCTCCGAAGGGGCCCAAAAATAGGAGCGGCACTTTCATGGGAAATTCGGGACTTTGACCGTGCGGACCCCCTCCATGGGTGACGGGACCGGGGCAAACGTGACAGCGCGGCCTGGTGGCGGCCCCCCGGTACTGCAGCGCACATAAAAACCCATAACTCGGGCTAGGAGTGACCGTTCGAGACGGGACCGGTACCCACACGTCCGGCTCGGGGCCCCGGAGCCGGCCACCTGGTGGCTGAACGCCGGTACTGCAGGCGGGTAAAAAGGCCGTAACTCTGCCACCGGGAGAGACGGGGCCGGCTGCAGGGCGGTCCCCCGAGGGGTACCCCACCCCGGACGGACGGACGGACCAAAAAGGAAGTGCCCTTCGCCAAACAGGAAGTGCCTCTATATCTCATGAACCGTTTGTCGTTCAGACGCGTGGGTGGCGTCATATGACTTGATTAAGAGTCCTTGACCTTAATTGGTGCAACAGGAAGTGCCCTTTGCCAAACAGGAAGTGCCTCTATATCTCATGAACCGTTTGTCGTAAAGACGCGTGGGTTGCGTCATATGACTTGATTAGGAGTCCTTGACCTTAATTGGTGCAACAGGAAGTGCCCTTCGCCAAACAGGAAGTGCCTCTATATCTCATGAACTGTTTGTCGTACAGACGCGTGGGTTGCGTCATATGACTTGATTAGGAGTCCTTGATCTTAATTTGTGCAACAGGAAGTGCCCTTCGCCAAACAGGAAGTGCCTCTATATCTCATGAACCGTTTGTCGTACAGACGCGTGGGTTGCGTCATATGACTTGATTAGGTGTCCTTGACCTTAATTTGTGCAACAGGAAGTGCCCTTCGCCAAACAGGAAGTGCCTCTATATCTCATGAACCGTTTGTCGTACAGACGCGTGGGTGGCCTCACATCACTTGATTAGGAGTCCTTGACCTTAATTGGTGCAACAGGAAGTGCCCTTCGCCAAACAGGAAGTGCCTCTATATCTCATGAACCGTTTGTCGTACAGACGCGTGGGTGGTTGTCATATCACATGATTAAGAGTCCTTATTAACCTTAATTGGTGATTCTTTTGCCAAACAGGAAGTACCCTCGCCAAACAGGAAGTGCCTCTATATCTCATGAACCGTTTGTCATGCAGATTCGTGGGTTGTGTCATATGACTTGATTAAGAGTCCTTAACCTTAATTGGTGCTTCCTTCGCCAAACAGGAAGTGCCTCTATATCTCATGAACCGTTTGTCGTAAAGACGCGTGGGTTGCGTCATATGACTTGATTAGGAGTCCTTGACCTTAATTGGTGCAACAGGAAGTGCCCTTTGCCAAACAGGAAGTGCCTCTATATCTCATGAACCGTTTGTCGTACAGACGCGTGGGTTGCGTCATATGACTTGATTAGGAGTCCTTGACCTTAATTTGTGCAACAGGAAGTGCCCTTTCGCCAAACAGGAAGTGCCTCTATATCTCATGAACCGTTTGTCATACAGACGCGTGGGTGGCCTCATATCACTTGATTAGGAGTCCTTGACCTTAATTGGTGCAACAGGAAGTGCCCTTCGCCAAACAGGAAGTGCCTCTATGTCTCATGAACCGTTTGTCGTACAGACGCGTGGGTGGCGTCATATCACATGATTAAGAGTCCTTGACCTTAATTGGTGCAACAGGAAGTGCCCTTCGCCAAACAGGAAGTGCCCCTATATATCATCAACCAGTTTGTCGTACAGACGCGTGGGTGGCGTCATATCACATGATTAAGAGTCCTTATTAACCTTAATTGGTGCTTCCTTCGCCAAACAGGAAGTACCCTCGCCAAACAGGAAGTGCCTCTATATCTCATGAGCCGTTTGTTGTGCAGATTCGTGGGTTGTGTCATAAGACTTGATTAAGAGTCCTTAACCTTAATTGGTGCTTCCTTCGCCAAAGAGGAAGTGCCCTTTGCAAAACAGGAAGTACCTCTATATCTCATGAACCGTTTGTCATACACGTGTGGGTGGTGTCATATGACTTGATTGAGAGTCCTTCAGCTTAATTGGTTTAACTAGCCCTGCATCCTCTTCTGATTGGCATCTGCCCCTTGTGACATGGGTAGAGCTGCGAGGGCCCGGTCATCACTGCTGAAGGACTCTTAATCAAGTCGTATGACACCACCCACAAGTGTACGACAAACGGTTCATGAGATATAGAGGTACTTCCTGTTTGGCAAAGGGCACTTCCTGTTTGGTGAAGGAAGCACCAATTAACTCAGGCTGTGCCATATTTAAAGTGGGACCTCTTATATTGCCGTTTCGCCAAACAAAGGGTTAAAAAAATAGTGTGCACATTCGTGCACAGATCATGCACTATGCATGTGCATGCTTTTCACAGCATGTGCATGCTTTTCACAGCTTTCAAACAAAAAGATCCGCTTGGAAATCCGTTCAGGCATTCAGGAGAAAACAGCCCTTATGTTTTCTTCAAATGTAAACAAACATGGCTGCCATGTTTGAAAGATGTGGTTGGTATGGGGGTTAAACATGCAATTTCGCGATCGCGATCATGCCTAGTACACTGTTGGAGGTCCAACATTTAAAAAAAAAAACAATTTTTTGATTTTTTTTTTTTTTTTTTTTTGTATTATTTATTTAAAAAAGACGTTCAGAAGACGTCTGGCAGGGAGGTCCATAGTTAAAAAGACGTTTTTATTATAGAGAACGTTTTTTTGGCAGGGTATGAGTTAAGGTTAAGGACTCTTAATCAAGTCTTATGACACAACCCCCGCATCTATACGACAAACGGTTCATGAGATATAGAGGCACTTCCTGTTTGGCGAGGGTACTTCCTGTTTGGCGAAGGAAGCACCAATTAAGGTTAAGGACTCTTAATCATGTGATATGACGCCACCCACGCATCTGTACGACAAAAGGTGCAGGAGATATAGAGGCACTTCCTGTTTGGCGAAGGGCACTTCCTGTTGCACCAATTAGGGTCAAGGACTCTTAATCATGTGATATGACGCCACCCACGCGTCTGTAAGACAAACGGTTCATGAGATATAGAGGCACTTCCTGTTTGGCGAAGGGCACTTCCTGTTGCACCAATTAAGGTCAAGGACTCCTAATCAAGTGATATGAGGCCACCCACGCGTCTGTAGGACAAACGGTTCATGATATATAGAGGCACTTCCTGTTTGACGAAGGGCACTTCCTGTTGCACCAATTAAGGTCAAGGACTCCTAATCAAGTAATATGAGGCCACCCACGCGTCTGTACGACAAACGGTTCATGGGATATAGAGGCACTTCCTGTTTGGCAAAGGGCACTTCCTGTTGCACCAATTAAGGTCAAGGACTCCTAATCAAGTAATATGAGGCCACCCACGCGTCTGTACGACAAACGGTTCATGAGATATAGAGGCACTTCCTGTTTGGCGAAGGGCACTTCCTGTTGCACCAATTAAGGTCAAGGACTCCTAATCAAGTCATATGACGCAACCCACGCGTCTGTACGACACATGGTTCATGAGATATAGAGGCACTTCCTTTTTGGTCCGTCCGTCCGTCCGTCCGTCCGTCTGAGCTTCCGTCCGAGCTTCCGTCCGAGCGTCCGTCCGAGCTTCCGTCCGCCCGAGGGTCCGTCCGTCCGAGCGTCCGTCCGTCCGAGCGTCCGAGTGTCCGTCCGTCCGTCCGTCCGTCCGAGCGTCAGTCCGTCCATCCGAGCGTCAGTCCGTCAGTCCGTCCGAGTGTCCGTCCGCTCCCACTCACGCTCACAGCCCGTCCTCACACATCAGCTCCCGCTCACACATCAGCTCCCGCTCAGTCCCCGTCCGTGTCCGCTTGCTCCGTCCGGACACGGACGGTCCGATCAGCGGCTGTCTCTCCGGGGAAACGCAGGGGTTCCCCAGGGTGGGGTTCCCCGGGGTGGGGTACCCCTCGGGGACCCCCCTGCAGCCGGCCCCGTCTCTCCCGGTGGCAGAGTTACGGCCTTTTTTACCTGCCTGCAGTACCAGCGTTCAGCCACCAGGTGGCGCTCCGCCACGGCCGGCTCCGGGGCCCCGAGCCGGACGTGTGGGTACCGGTCCCGTCTCGAACGGTCACTCCTAGCCCGAGTTATGGGTTTTTATGTGCGCTGCAGTACCGGGGGGCCGCCACCAGGCCGCGCTGTCACGTTTGCCCCGGTCCCGTCACCCATGGAGGGGGTCCGCACGGTCAAAGTCCCGAATTTCCCATGAAAGTGCCGCTCCTATTTTTGGGCCCCTTCCGAGCCCCTTAGCGGCGGCGCCAGGGGGTCCGCGGGGGTCCCCGGAGCTCCAGGGGGTCCCCGGGGGGTTCCTCGGCCGATGCCGAGGCCCCTTTATTTAAAAGAAGTACAATAAAACATATGATGACTCCATAGATCTATTAATAGAACATGGGGATGGGCATATAGATCTGAAAACATATGGATGACTCCCTAGATCTATAGAACTATGTATTTTTTATTTATATCATTTTGTTATTTATTTAAGTACGAATAAGAATTAATTATGGCACAAAGATAACCCCATACATATCCCCAAGTCCACAGTCATATCGCCAGGGGTCCCTGGAGGTGGTCCCCGAGCGTGTGCCACTCTGTAATGGTTTAGACAATTCGCCATTGACTGATTGTTTTCAGACAAGATATCGTAAGGATATATTCAAATAGCTTAACTTATAGATAGGAAAGCCCAATAACTTACTCTTAGCGAACATGGCAACCCTGGTTGCCTGGCCAACCCTGGAGCTTTTTGATTGGCTAGTGGAAAAGGCCTCACGTGATTGGCTCTCAACCGATCATGTGACTTTTGAGACAAACATCACACAACAGAGATTTCTCTCACAGTGAGAGAGATTCACAAATGCAGAGGGGGGAGGGGGCGCAGACACACGTGTGGATCTGCAGGTGTTTGTGAGAAAATCTTAGTGTGAGAGAGAAAAGCTCTGTTAAGACATTTGTCAATCATTGAAAGACATTTGTCAACCATTGAAAGACATTTGTAAAACATGGAAAAACATTTGTAAATTATTGAAAGACATTTGTAAATTATTGAAAGACATTTGTAAATCGTAAAAACTCATTTGTAAAACATGGAAAAACATTTGTAAATTATTGAAAGACATTTGTAAATCGTAAAAACACATTTGTAAAACATGGAAAAACATTTGTAAATTATTGAAAGACATTTGTAAATCGTAAAAACACATTTGTAAATTGTGGAAACATTTGTAAAAATTCTGTTAAAAAGCGGTACGTTTGTCTCAAAATGATGGAACAGAAAAAAGGAATGCGTGTGTGTGTTGGTCTATTCACAAATGCAGATTCACAATTCAAATGCAGACTTGATGAGTTACAAATGATATTTTAGATTGAATGCACACACAGATAAATACATTCTATTTGTGGATTGCAAAATACATTTGTAAATCACGGAAAAACATTTGCAAATCCTGGAAATATTTGTGCAATCACAAAAAACATTTGCAAATCCTGAAAATATTTGTGCAAATCCTGGAAATATTGTGCAGTATGGTATTGGACACACACATATTATTGAGACAAATTTCTCCCCATAATATATTGTAGCTTTAGCTTTCCTGTTCGATTTATGCGCCTTTTAAAAGAAATCCAGAGATTATATCAGACAAGACGGGTATATATATATATATATATATATATATATATATATATATATATATATATAGCCTTACATTAAGTCGCTCCTGCAGTAATATATATATATGTGTGTGTGAGACTGATCTGAAACTGTAGGCTGCGTTACAGTACAGTAAGTGTAAGTGTTATTGTTGTTGAGTACACACTAAAGCATGGCGTGTGTCAGACAACACTCAAACACTGACACCTAGCGGCCGAATAGGGCTACAGTACACCTCGCTGTGGCCTGGGTAAAGGCTGGGTTGATGATGCGGCGATGCAGCGCGCGCAGCCTCGCACTGCGCTTGTTACGTACCGACGTAAACACGTGCACTTCCCTGGTTACAGGTTTCTTTTCTCTTTTTTTCAAAAAACTCCTAACCATCCCTCTCACCCTCCCGCATCATTCCCTGACAACAGCAGCGATATGGCGGAGCCCGTAGCAGCGGATGCGACGGCAGCGACACACGCAACTCCAGCATCCCCGACCTCAGCCCTCTCTCCCGCTGGCAGCCCGGGCTCAGAGGAGCCCCAGTCCATGGCGTTCTCTCCCACGGCGGGCGGCTCTCAGCGGCTGCTGTTCTCCCACGACCTGGTCTCGGGGCGGCATCGCGGCTCCGTCCGGTTCGGCCTTGTGCGAATGATCCACGGAGAGGAAGAATTCAATTCGGACTCGGACCTCGACGACGGCGGAGGGAAAGGAGGAGGTGGTGGAGGAGGCGGCGGCGGCGGCCGCGGAGACTCTCCCTATCCGTATAACCAGTTCTCGGACACAGAGAGCGGCGCGGAGCAGAGTCAGCCTCTTGGAAGGGGTTTTGTGCGCGTCCAGTGGTACCCTGACGGAGGGAAGCAAGACATCAAAGAGACAAAGGTAGGTACCCCCCTCCCATACTACAGATGCACGGAGAGGGCTTGTTTAGTGTCCAGAGATGCACTGTCAACATCGGACCACTTGTCAGGTGTATTGTGGAGGCATTAGCTAAACTTGCTAGCTTGTCAGCAGTAAGGTGAACTCATTTATCTCTCTGCAAACACACATACACGGCAATTAGTTTGCTAGCGAGCTAGCAAACAAGCAAGCACGCTTACTAGCTAGCAATGTAGCGTTTAGCTCCATCACACCCAGCTGGAGCAAAGCAGGGCTGTTCCACTTCCACCTGATTGCACCCAGCTAGCTGTCACCATCACGACCATCGTCTATGATGACTGCTTTGCCAGCAATAACTTTCTGGGAGATTATAAATATGCATTCACACGTGTTTGTAGCTAGCTAACATTAAATAACAGCTGTTAGATTACGAGTATTTGCCCAAGGGTGTGACTGTTTCCAAGCATGAAAAATGCAAGCCCAATATATTGTAGCTTTAGCTTTCCTGTTCGATTTATGCGCCTATTAAAAGAAACCCAGAGATTATATCAGATAAGACGGGTAAAATGTATCTTCACAATTGGTAGGTTACAGAGCTCTTACCAGATTAGTGTTGCACTCAAAACACTGGCCATTAGTATCACATTGGCAACATTACATCATAATATATAATAAAGTACATTTTAGAGATTGTGACATTCCGCAATAGGTAACGTTAGGGTGTCGTAATTGATTTACAATGTACAATTATTTAATTGGCCTTTATTTTCACTAGTTAACACTTAACAGATGACTTGACTGCTAACTCTGGCCAGAGGGCAGCATGCATCTTGATTTAGGTTTACAATAACTATTCAAGAAAACACCAACCTAGGCATTGTTTCCCAGTTGCATTGAACCCAGTTCTATGTTCATGCATACAATTGAGAATGTCAAAGTGCTATGGCCTGGGTATGTCATTCAAATTGTTTTTGTCAGCATGCAATGCTGTTGTGGATATACACAAAGATTCATATAATCTTTCTTCACCCTATTTGTTCTTGTGATGGACTCATGACATCCGCATCCCTAATGCTGAATATGGATGATTGTCCTTGTAAAAGAATAGAATTTTCCCTACAGTATGAAGAGTTCTCTAGGACTTCATTGAAAAGCTCACTGGGTTTCATGGGGGATAAGCCTAGAACACGCATGGGACGATGCATGGGAAGAAGCTTATGTTGGGACCCTGCTTTGTTCTATTTGTTAAATGAGTAAAGTTCTAGCCAGGGTGAGTGCCGTAGAGGCCAGAACAATGGCTGAATGACACGTCATTTCAACATTTACAACGGAAATACAAGAAAAGTGGTTATGCTGTGTCACTAGTCACTACTAGCAGCTGCCATGTAGTATTTATAATGAAGCTCTAATTTTATACACCTGGCTGCACGGGGGTTTTCCTGACTCAGATGAATAGGTGGGTGAAGATGAATCGAATACTCTTCTCAACATGATATTCCAATTTGCGTCTGATTGAATGTTGTGTTCATGATTTACTGCATGGCATTTTTTGTAAGAAATGGGGCCATGTGGGGTCATTGACCAAATTGACATTTCGGCAACGGCAGCTGACATTTGTAGCATGTGACACACTCACCATAGGTCAGGTGTAGGTGATATAGCCTTTGACCTGCGTTCATGATTTGTGGCAGCAAAGATGACCTGTTCACGAACACGCACAGACTGACAAGCACGAAAACATCATCTACAACTACCGGCTGTTGTGGCCTTGCAGTGTTAATGAATATGAGACGTGTGGTACAGGCGTGCACACATATAGGCTCTAATGCAGCCTGACAGTGTGTTGCGGGTTTGAATCCCGTTCCAGACAAGAGTTGCTGCATGTCACAAAGATGTGACATGTATGTGTCGCTGTGTCCTGCCAGTCTCCACTAGTATATACTATCAATAAAGGCAAAAAAGCCCCAAGAAATATCTTTAAAAAAAAGAAGAAAAAAAAAGATTATGGGTGCCCGCTGGCCTACTGGTCCGGGCACATACCACATTGCCTCTGATGCCTGACAGCGTGTCGCTGGTTTGATTCCCGATCCGGATGACCTTTTCTGCATGTCATTCACCATCTCCCCCCATTTCCTGTCAGTCTGTCCTATCAATAAAGGCATAAAGCCCCAAAACAAATCTTTAAAAAATAAAATAAAAATAGATTATGAGACGTGAGCGAGCAGGTGTGGAGGTGCTGTCTGCCTGTGTGATTAAATGTATTCTGAGGAATATCAGAAACCAGTATTGTTTGTGGCTTTGACATCAAGGCCTATGACCAAGGCTGCCCTGGGGCTTGCCACTGTCCCCAGTCCGAAGTCACATCAGGCAAACCGTTGTATCCTTGAAAACTCTAAGGACGTAACAACATTTGTAGCTGGTACAGAATGCACAAGGTCACGCACACAGCACTGCAGTAAAAGTTACTCTAAATTTTAGATTTGAATTTGTAAAGTCCTATCAATATCATCAGAATCCGGATTTTTATTGACAAGTTGAAGTAGTACTACGTATGTGTCAGTGATAAAGTACACAGTTACTTTATCACTGACACAGTAAACTGTGTAAAAATAATTACAACTATTCACTCAGCAAAGATGCTATAGACTATTAGTACAGTATAGACTGCACACTGCACAGTAAATTAATTAACTGAAGGTGTAGCCATTTATTGATAACTTAATCACTAATCAGGTATCAAAAACGTCTTTCTGAGACTGAAGTGGTCGAGGTCAGGTGATAGCAACTATGCGCATGGCTGTGTTGGAGTGAATTGAAAGATGGAATGAAAACTAGACCTGTATTAATCCTGCAGAGGAAATTCAGTAACAACTTAACACTCAGGAGGGATTAAGGGGGCGGCTTATTCACAGATTTCACACTGGGTCAGATTGATTTGAACCGTTACCGAATCCGATTGCCTGGTCCCTGCTGACCAGCATTCACATTGGCCAAGATTCTAACATACCCGAGAGTACAATTTATTCAACTGTAATGACGCTGTTGATTATGGCACTTTGGGAGATGTCATGTCACAGAAGAAGTGTCACTTTTCAGAGTTTAGAGTGAATAAGAAGTTTGACTGTAGTTTTGAGTTGTAATTATAACAGAACAACAATAGACAACCAAAGCAGTGTGTGCTGACGTTCTTTGAAACATCGCAATGTAATGTTGTCAGTAATCATCGTCAGTCAGTGCATCCTTGGCATCTCAACCAATCCTTATTTTTATCCTAGCAGCAGCATCGCAGTCGCTACACATGTGATTTTCTTAATGGCTCTGCTAATCAAACATTAACAGGAAAAATAATGTGTCATTATAAAATATTTAAATTGTATATGATTAGCAGTCCACTTACTTCTTTGGCTACGGATGGCTTCACATTGCAGCGTACCGTTCCCGAGTACACATCAAACGGAGGGTGATCTGTTCCGAGGAACGGTATGCAGCGGTCACACTACCATCATTGAGTGAGAGTGAGGAGCGATGAAGACCTGATGAGTTTAGATTTAAGTTTGAGATCAGTTTAGAGTGCATCGCATGGTCTTGAAGGGTATAAGGAGCCAGTGGAACTTGTAGAATATTAAGTATCTTACTAATAATGAGGCAGGCCAGCAGTTTGGTGACAGATGGTTATGTTAATGTGGGACTTTTTGCCCTTGTTACAGTAACAGCAAGGTTCTTTCTTTCTTTCTTTCTTTCTTTCTTTCTTTCTTTCTTCCTTCCTACAGCTTTTTTATATTGAAACATTTTAAAACAATTCTAAGCAATATAAAACATTAAAAGTTGAATCATATACTTCAAATCAATGCAGCCAAATAAAGTCAGTCAATCTTTCTGACATTTATTTCAGCCAAAGTTCCAGTGGTACAACATTACAACAACATGTATCCTGGTCAAGATGCCAACAACAGTCATAAAAAAAAGAAAAAAATCGCTGTGCTGCAGGCCTACAGCACTGTGCTAGCTTTAGCCATAACATGACATCCTCATGACCTAAAACTGTTCCTTTAGGACCTGTACTTACTCTGACTGAAAGTGGTTATTTCACCTTCAGGTTAAGTTTGCCTTAAAAAAAATGTATGTATTTTTTTTAATACATAAATAAAATCGGGAAAATCGATTCTGAACTTTGAAAATCGATTAATTGAATCGCCGGCATTAACATCACGATAATATAGTAAATCGGTTTTTTTTTGCACAGGCCTAGAAAGATAGCGATGGATGTTGGTGGTATTTTGATTATCGCGATAATATTGTAAATCGCAATTCCTTTGGTCATGACATTAGAGTCCATCGTATTTATGTACATTTTAGCTTTTCATAGCTTTTGTTTAAGCATGGCTTTTATGAGTAAGATGACGTGAAGATTACATTACACACACACACACACACACACACACACACTCACTCACTCACTCACTCACTCACTCACTCACTCACTCACTCACTCACTCACTCACTCACTCACTCACTCACTCACTCACTCTCTCTGTCCTTCAGGCCCCTATTAGACGAAAACGCGGTTCACTGTAAACGTAATGGTTTATATTCGTTTGTGGGGGGTCATTTAGACGAAAATGGTGTCTTCGGGGGGTGAAACCGTAACAAAGTGAACCCCCCTCTGAAAGTGGAATAGGTAAAAACGCTTTGTATCTCCCGCTTTCATCTAAATACCGTAAACGCAGCAAACCACTGAAAATGATAAGATGTGGGACGTCCTAGGGCTGTCCCAGTGGTGTAAACTAAAGTAACTATTAAGTACATTTTTGCTAACGTTAGCCCTAATTCATACCGTAGCTATTTGAAAATAGCCGATCTACAAGCTCACAACAACGCGTCGCGGTGCTTGTGAAAATAGCCGATCTACAAGCTCACAGCGCGTCGCGGTGCGTTGTGATAATAGCCGATCTACAAGCTCACAACGCGTCGCGGTGCGTTGTGAAAATAGCCGACCTACAAGCTCACAAGTTGTGAAAATAGCAGACAACTGCAAAAATAGCCGACGCTGAAAATAGCGACAGTAGCCTATAATGTTTATCATGACTCGATCCAACATCTATAGCTCGTCGCCGTCTGTATGTACCCCCTCCATAAGCTGCAGTAAAGGCATTGACTCCAGTCCTCTGTGTTGAAACGAAACGTGAAGTGAACGCCTTTTTCTGTATCGTATCATAAGGAATAAATATCCCGGAGTGTGTATGGTACATGTGTCTGTTCCGACCGTCTGGAACAAACTTTTTAAGCATTTTTAGCCAGCCAGCCAGTCTGCCTGTGCTGTGTGACGGCAGTGAGTTGTGTTGACTGACTGAGGACGTAGAGGCGGGATGTTTGCGAACGAATCGAGTCTTTTGAACGGCTCTTTGATATGAACGATGGGATCCGGTTTGCAGTATAGGGAGCCGTTCCTTTCTAATGAACAACAGTGGTGGGAAAGGTACAACAATGTAGAAATACTCTGCCACAAGTTGAAGTTTAGAATAAAAAAATGTAGGCTACTTGAGTAAAAATATCAAAGTATTGGTATCAAAATGTAGTTAAAGTAGGCTACTAATAGTAGCTAGAAAGTACTCATTATGCAAAATGTTCCATTTCACAATTTTTCCAATGAATAAAATGTAGGGAGAAAAAAACATTTGAAAATAGCAGATCTACAAGCTCACAGCTTGTAGATCGGCTATTTTCAAATGGCAGGTAGGCCTATGTAGGCTACCTATTATGTCCGAAATAAATGTATATAGGGTTAATGTATAAGTGATAATTATAATCAAAATCTACCAAGTAACTACAACTAGTGACTAGAATGAGCCAGTCTTTTGAACGGCTCTTTGAAAGGAACGGATCCCAGAGATTCGGCTCACTTCAAAGAGCCATAAATCCCATTTCTACTGAGGAGGACCAGAGAACGGAACTTGGGCAGTGCGGTCATGGCGACATGCGCCACCTAGCGACCTGGCATGCAAATTACCGCGTTTATGGACAAATTGCGTTTTCATCTAAAGACCACATAAAAAATGAAAACTAAACGGCTCTTAGCCGTTTATAGTGAAGCCTGTTTTCGTCTAATAGAGGCCTCAGATTCAAACTACATACAATACATACGGCCAACAGCCGTAAATCCTCAGAAAATTCATCTCTGTTCAATATGTCAAGTAATGTCTTTTAAGAACCTTCATCTCCACATTTCCCCTTAAGGACCTTATCAGTACATTTCTTCTTTGCTCTAGCTTTGCCCTCATTTAGCATTGCATACCCCATGAATTATGAAAACGTTTGATCCTCCAGAATTTGGTTATCCAGTGACTATCCAGTCCACTGAGAACATCCTCCAAACGCTGCGACGAAAACAACAAGCCAGTCACTTCCTCGTTGATGGGAATCAGGATGGTGTCATGTTACAGGGGAGCACTGTGTAGTGTGAAGTATAATGCAGTGTTAAGTGGTTAATCAGACTAATCAACTTAGTCAGTTATTGGTTCTAAATATCTGTTTAGATATCTTTTTGGCTAATAGCCTTGTACTAGTTATTGCTTGGATCCACTTGTGTGTGAATAGACTCGTTTTAACGTGTCATGTAGAAAAAAAAGAAAAAGCACAATGCAATAGTGTCACGATTTGTCAGATTGCCCAATTCCTCCTTGAAAATTAATTACAAGGTACATCAGTTACTCCTATTATGAAAAACCCTTAAATGGATGCAAAGTCTGAAGTTGTTTGTATGTTGTTCAGTAGTTTTGGCGAAGTTGACTTTTTTGCGGGTGAAATTAACATGATAGCCTGCAGTGTACATTTAGCCTCCTTGCCAGTCAATATTCCACCACCACCCCTCCCCCAGTAGTCTCGGAAGGTCCTTCTTTGCTTTGTTATTGGTCAAGCCTGTCGTCCCTTGGTGATCTATGGGACGGTGGAAGAATCCATCTCAGGCAGAAGGGGTTTGGTTGAGGGAGAGAGGGATCCTGGGCCCGGCGCTGGGTTGCTCCACTCCATCAGCTAAGCCGAGGTCATATCTCATCCATCTAACTAAAGTGTGCTACAGTATCAGTGCACTGGTCAAAGGAATGAGGAGTGTAGTTCCTTCTTCTGAGCAGAGTGATATTGGCAGCACAGATGCCTCATTCGCCTCTGCAGTTCATTGGAGTGACGTGCAACATTTGTAGTCCGGACTTCCTGGAAAAACTAAGGGACTGCTGCCAGTCACGTGACTACTGGCCAATCACAGCACATCTTAGTTCTGATGTTGCGCGGCTTCAGCTATTCTTACAAAGCCAAATTTCACTTGCTCATTGTGAGCATCATTATTGGGCGTAGAATGTGGCAGTTGTTAAATCAGTTCAAAACATGACAAATCCAGTTTGTTGCTGGTGCTGGACACAGAGTGACAGTTCAACAGAAAAGTCTGCACAACAGCATTTCTAAAAACACAAAAACTTCATCAGTTGTTCATACTCTTGCCGAACCAGTTGGAAGAAGTTGAATTAATTCTATTGCATAATCTAGTACTGACCCACTTCAAGAGCAGTGGCCTGGGACTGCAGAGTGGCACACGCTCGGGGACCACCTCCAGGGACCCCCAGAGCTCCAGGGACCCCCTGGCACCGCCGCCAAAAAGTGCAAAAATGACCACCCCAAGCTGCTCACAGGGAATTCCCGGGTACCACCGACTCCTGGTGCTCCAGAACGGATGCAAAAGTGGTCGCGTAATAAAAAATGCTGTAACTCGGCCTAGGAGCGACCGGGAGACCTGGGGCCGGTACCCACGCGTCCGCCTCGGCAGCACGGAGACTGCCGTGAGTAGGGAGTCTTACTGGTCTAAAATACTATAATGTTGTTGTCTTGTCTATCAGTCCTCTAGTTTGCTAGTTTTCTTTAGAGTTTTTGAGTTGTATTTTACAAACAGTATAACTGTCCAGACAGACTGAGTTTTGGAAGACTTTACATGTTTGGACACAAGCATAAGATCAACCTTGTTCCATTAGCCTATATGATAATGATCATTCATAATTAAGTGGCTGTGTGTGCAATTAGCACCACTGCAAGGGTGGACTGCAGCCCTTCCATTAGACACACGTACTGACTGAAAGGCAGTGATTTAGTATCTCTAATTTCATTTGGAACACATTTTCTTCAGTAAATATATCAATCATTACTCGTGTGGCGCTTTCACCCTAATTTCCCACATGGTTACAAACCTGCAAAAGCTGGAAGTTTTAAGAATATTTAAAGGGATATTCCACTTCCAAAAAAACTTTTGGTCATTTTATCGCAAAAGTATAGTTTGTTTAGGAGGAACTTTGCATAATTTTAACCAGAAAATCGGGTACATGATCAGTCATTTCTTTGTTTATTTAGGTCATTTAGGTCATATCTGCCATGTGCAACTTGAAAGTCTACAAGCCAAAGAAAATGTTAATTGTCAACAACAAAAAATGCAATTAAAATATTTATCGCAATTATTGGAGTGACAATTAATCGTCATGTAAAATTTCATAATTGGGACAGCCCTAGTGTCAGACTGGTACCCTTTTTCAAACTTAGGACTAAGTTCTGTGAGATGGGTGAAGACAAAGTGGCCGCCCCAGGAGGACAACACCCCAATCAGGCAGGTTCCTCACCCGGCCTAGGAACACTGTTTTCTTCCAGAGATTTACAGGCAAGATTTGCACAGTGGTACCACAGACAGAGCTCTTGTCAAAGTCGCAGGACCCATGCTCGGTTGCCGGTCACACACCTGTGACCTGCCAGCAGGTGTGTGCCGGCAGGTTACATGTTGTACCTCATCGTAAAGGTGACTAATCAACAATATCAACTATCTAAAATACAATTCCAATTGGTATAATCAAAGATTAGAAAAAAACGACCAGTTTCCGTTTTTATTTTTTTTTGTTGAATTTAAGTTTGCGCAGGTTGTTTGTAACGGCGAACATGCACTAAACGGGCTGTATTTGTCACCATCTGGTAGCCTGCAGTCCTGTGTGCTGCTCAGGGAAGCTAAATGCAGGTGTGCTAGGTAGGCAGGCACGGGCAGCCGGCGGTGTGTAATCTGGGACAGAAGGTTGTTGCCAAGGCCCGCCCAGCAGCAGCGCTCTGGAACACAGAGCCTGAGTTACGCAGTTTAGTGGGTGCCAGGCAGCCAGTCCCAGGAACATACGCTGAATGCATGATCGTTTATGTGATTGTGAATGCAAGCCGAATATGAAAATGCACAAAAGCACACGTGTACACCCCTCCACCCCCCTGTGTTTTCTGTCAAGGCCCTGTTCCTTAGGGTAGACACGTGCTCATGCACACACACACTCGCACTTACGGCTGGGTAAATTACCACCATACCGCGGTTATGTAATCAATGCATACCGCGGTGTCGAGTTTATAACCGCGATTATTATTTGTATTTGTTACGACCGTAGGTCTCAGTTTACTATGAAAGCCGGCAGATCCTGTCCGTCAGTGACTCAGTCAGTTCGTCCGTAACGCCTCAGTGTCTATAGCTGAGCTGTTCTGACATCATGTTGTTGACTGTCAAGACTGCTGACTATCATGGATATCCGAAGGTCACGACACTGACCTCATCAAACCCTGGATATCCATTCATGGAGACGACTGGATAATCACCTAGATCTCCATACATGGAGCTGGTCAATGCCTCTATATCTGACCTCACAGACTACGGACATAGCTGACCTGTTCTGACATCACAGTGATGACTCGACAGAACAAGGTGTGAAGTGGAATTAGTTACAGTATGACACGTCTCTTTTCCCCTCTCTTCTCACCCTCCTTCCTTCCCACACCCGTCACTAGGGATGGCCAAATGGAGACATTTTCTTAACCGGTAACCGCAAGGCCTTATCGGTTAAATAACCGTTAACGGTCAAGCGTTGCAGACTCACAGTTGCATGCATGCAGGTCTCCATTAACCGTTAGTGCTTACCGGTAACCAGTTTCTTAGTGGTTAAATGGTAACAGTTAACTGTTGGCCATCCCTGTTGGCACAAAATAATGCGTAATAATGCGTTCCCAGTCTAAATGGGTTAAACCCCCTCCCCCTATGAAGAACATTCATGGGGGGCCCGCAGTGAATCCAGGGCCCAGAAATGAAAAGGTTTGAGCACCACTTGCATAGAAACATAGGTTTTTCAAAGACTTTTTCACGATTAAAAAAAATAGCAGATCTACAAGCTCGCTTGTATATCTGCTATTTTTCAATAGTTAAAGCACAAAATAATGCGTAATAAAGCGTTCCCATTCTAAATGGGTTAAACCCCCTCCCCCTATGAAGAACATTCATGGGGGGCCCGCAGTGAATCCTTGTACCCAGGGCCCAGAATTTGGTGCGACACCCATGTCTCCCCATCTCACCGTCTTTTATCTTCCACGCCCTCCATACCCTCCTGTCACTCTGTCTGAACCTCCTCTCCTCTCCTTGTAAAGTCCTATGAAAAGCTCATCTCCTTCACTTCCGTTTTCTTCCTTTGTGTCTCTCTACCCTCCACCCTGCTCATCTATCTCTCTCTCTCTCTCTCTCTCTCTCTCTCTCTCTCTCTCTCTCTCTCGCTTAAGCCTGTGATGGAAAATGTTGAGACTTGCAGTGATGTAATGTGGTGCTGTTTTGATGGCTGTCCATGCACGCACGTGCACTGAAACGCAGACGCGTGCTCTGCACCACACCCAGCTCCTGCCCTCAGATAATGGATCTCATCTGATCCTCTTTCCATCTCCCTATAGAACACACAGAGACTCGTATACACACACGCACTCATTCTGCCCCCCCCCCCCCCCCCCCCCCCCCGCCACACACATACACACAGGAGTGGACAGCCTCCGTAGTAACTGCCCGCTAGCAGTGCGAACGCTTCTCGTCCATACCTTCCCCTCATCAATATCGTCTCATATCGTGTCTCCATCTTTTCTCCACTCTTCCCTTTGCCGTATTGATTGATTGATTATTTTATTAGACAAAAATGGAGAACAGTACAAAGTATAGTCAATACAATTGAAATGGGGTACAGTACAAGTACAGTTAAACACCCTGACCCTGACACTCAGTGGTGGAGACCGGTGTCTGCCACCCCTCGCGCCCCCCACCACCCATCCATCTCTGTATCTGCTGTGCTCGCTAGCGCTACTGTCTATTTCTGGCACTTGCCGTGGCTGTTGCTGTCTCTTCCTCTCTCTCTCTCTGGTTCTGTTTTGATCTCCCACTTGTTGTGCTCGGTGTGTCTCGTCCACTGCTCGTCTTCATTTTCCCCCCTCTTGTCACCCACCCATCTCCCTGCTCTGATCACCAGCTGAACGTTTCTCATCTCCATCCTTTTCTCCACCTCCTCCTCATTGACCCCGCCTGTCCTCACCTTTAGGGGATCATTTTAATCGATTTATAAAAGATAATAAATCTAGAAGTAGAAGCTCTACTATTTTCACTATTTCTGCTTTCTGACAACACTTGTGCTAATTGATTTGTTATATTAAAAAAGAATGATATAAAAAACGTATTGATATTTCGATTATTAATCAACAGAGTAATCCTTGGAATTGATAAGATCATAGATATTTGCAGCCCAACTCACCTTAGCCTTTTCATTCTACTTGAGCACCCACCCCCTGACTGCTTTTGTTCTCCTCTTCCTCTAATGTTACCAGGCTTCCCCCATCCATCTCTCTCGCTCTCCCACACAATAAAATCCTTTATTTTTACTGTGCAGTTCAGCCTATTCTCTCTCGCTGTGTTATCATAGGGCCTGTGTGATATTAGTGCCATGTTGTCTCTCTCTGGGTAAGAAGCCCTTGCTTCCTTAATAGAGATATGGGTGCTGGCTGTGTGTCACAATCGATAGCTTTCAGCCAGACGCCACTTTCCTGCCGTAAGGAGTCTGGACGGTGTAGTGGTGCGGAAGGTGTGTTAACTCAGTGGTTTTCAAACTTTTCAGGCCGCGACCCCCAAACTAATCATATTTTAACTGGGGACCCACCCCACCCTGACGAGCACTAAGAGTTGAGGTATTACATTTTGTGTAACACAGTTCTATTGTGAAAATAGCAGATCTACATGCTCACAATGCCTCGCATTGCGAGGTGTTGTGACTCGTGAGCATGTAGATTGGCCATTTTCACAATTTCTGCCTTATTGAGGTATTAAAAAGTTGTTAAATTGTCACTTTGGAAATGTGCAGATACCCTCTATACACTTATACTGTATGTTGGTCTGCTTGCTGTTGAGTGAGAAAAGAATGTTAACATTAACATTAAGCTAAACATCTGGGGACCCCCCAAAATAATTTGGGGACCCCTCCGGGGGTCCCGACCCACATGTTGAGAACCACTGTGTTAACTCATACAGTAACCTGTAAGTCAAGACATCTCTCGTTGTACTCTTTGTGTCGCTAATGGAGCGTCTATTAGAGCGGAGCGCGGGCGGGGTCCTCGCCTACAGTCCCGCTGCAGCCTCACCCTCTCTTTGTCACTCTGTCCGTCTCCCCCTCGCTCCCTCCCTCCCTCCCTCTTTCTCTTTTTACCGGCCCCCCAACCCCCCCACTCCACCTCCCCAGTTGCACGGCACCTGTATAATAATAATAATAATAATAATAATAATGACTTGTGTTAATTAGGCCAGGAAAACAGGAAGTCAAAGCAATTGCTTGTCCTTGGATTCCGGTAACCAATTTGGCTGCTATAACCTTATCGGCCTGGATGAAGTGAAAGCCAAGATTGGCTCCTGTCTGTCTCTCTCTCCCTAACATTACTGTATATGAGGTAGAGCTGTAGTCGCTTGCATAAACCTGAAAGCCTAGTTCTTCCCAACTATTTCAGACACGGCAAAATATCTCGAAAGTATGCAAAATATCTCGAAAGTGTATGTGGGTGAGTTTAAAGGCCTGCATTATAATGAGTGTGTCTTGAAAGTGTCTTGTGTGTGAGTTTAAAGGCCTGCGTTAATGAGTGTGCGCGCATGACACGTGACGTGTGAGTGCACGAAACGGTGCTTTCTCTGGATTTGATTGGGGCTTTTTAGGCCGGTGTCTACCAGTGGTGGATGGTGTATTAATCATTAAGAGCAAGAGAGAGAAACTCCCAGACAGAAGGATACACGTGGTTGTTGAAAGAAAGAGAGAAAAGATAGCCCAGGAATCATGGAGAAACCCTCTCCCCTCTCTCCATTGTGGCTGGTGAACAAGAGGCAGGACATTTGCACGCTCAATGCTGCTGACTTGCTCTCATTGTGTTATTTTGGTACTGTAGCAGCTTGACCTCTGAACAAAACATAACCAAAACACGGTTTCCACTGAGTTCCTGAGCCCTGCCATCATAATTTTGAGAGCAAAAAAACAAGCAATTTAACATGCACATGCATGCACACAAACCTCTGCCTAGTATATTGTGCATGTCACGTCACGTGTAGTAGTTGGGACGTTTTCTCTTGGTAAGCTATTGGTTCTGGCGTAAGTTAACCTTATGAAATGATGCCTCTTTAATTAGGAATGTTCTACTTTTGGAGACTACACTCATCTGTACTCTGTCACATTCTGCGATGTGGTCTGTTTTCGTGAACAATGTTTTTTTAAGATTCATTCATATTTTATTTTACTTTTTGGGAAATGATTCCAACATAAAATCAACTCGAAAAAATATATACAGCTGTGTAAGAGATGACATTATGTAACTTAATGCAAAAAAATCCCTGCCAGACTGGGTGGCTTTTTACTTAGGGAATTTTATTTGCTAAATCTGACTGATACATTTTAATGTACCGATTTGTGTGAGTTTTGGCCTCAATTTGTAAGAGTAGTAGCAAAATGTGAAATGGTGGAAAACATTTCATCTCCCTTAGGCTACTACACGTGTGTGTGTGTGTGTGTGTGTGTGTGTGTGTGTGTGTGTGTGTGTGTGTGTAAACAAAGTTTCATGATAATTGGACAATGCGTTTATGGTTTGTGAAAGTTTGTGCCAAATGGGCCTCTCCTGCAAACTTTGAAAGACAAATCTAGCCATTGGAAATGGAATATGAGAAATCACAAGGAAATAAATGCTCTGACAGCACAGCAATATACACACACACACACACACACACACACACACACACACACACACACACACACACACACACACACACACACGTTGCTTGAGGAAACTTCACATGTGCAAGCTAGCTTTGTTTACTTCCTATTTGTCAGTCCCACGCTGGTCTGTTCTACTAGTAGGTCTATTTCCACTATTTTTAAAACGCAAATGATGATGACAATTATTATTTATTATTTAGATTATTATGATTATCTCCTCTTTGCATTGATGATTGTGACAAGTCATATGCTCATACAACCCCCCACTGATACTACTGATAACATATTATTTGATACCGCACACTGGCGCACAGCACACACACAACACATTCTGGTAAACATGAGACATTCAAGCCTTAAAGCAGCCAAACGGAGTGGGTTTCATTTGACAAGAAATCTATATGCCCGTTTCTTGTGCACAATGCACATCACCACTGTCTTGCATGCATACATTAGTGTGTGCTTCTGGGCCAACTGTTCTCCTGGATGATTTGCATTCAGTGTGCGTGTTGTGCTGTTGCTTGACTTAGGTTGTGGGGTGAGACAGACCCACAGATGCACGCATAAACACTGCTATAGCTTGTTCAAGCAACAGATGACAGAGGCATCATCTTTTGGAAATGCCTGCCTCAACAAGACTAAAGCACCGCTAGCATTCCCTAGAGGCCATGCTTTTTATTACACCCAACCCCACCCCATCATCCTTGAAGGATTAACACATATCCAGGGGTGCTCATAACCTTTGGGCACCAGTACTAAGGGGAGCACCTGGAGATGTTGCTTGGTGTGCACTCTATTTTGATTTGAAACAACAAGAGAACTAACAGTATAAATTGTTGTTGTAGTGCTTCAGGTGCTGTGAGTGTGCATCTGTCTGCATGCACAAGCTGTGAAGTGACCCCTGCCAGTGTCCTTGGCATTGTTCATCACACACAGGCAGTGTCTGTAAAAGTTGTAATGTGACATTACTTACTTTTAGTTGTTAATTTGGGAGGGATAGAAATCGTAGGACATTTTTGAACACCGTAACAAAACTACGATACAGAGTAGAGTTGAGTGTGAAATATGTCAGAGTTTGCAAGAATCTGTTTGACAGCAGGCGATGGCAAAGTGTTAGTTGCCATCCTTAGAGCCCCGTCACTAGTGTGGCTAATTGAATGGGAAAGAAAGGATATCCAAACAGGTTGGTTGTCTCTATGGAACTGGATTAGCATCCTGAATTAAGTGGCAGAAGATGATTAGTGGGATACTTTAAGTTCCATAGTTGGATACATTTTTCATTCAACCTTTTTTATTGAACTTTGGTAGATCATTTACATTTAGTAATGGACTAATTCTTTGTTGAGTGATGCTACTCATTATGATCGGCTCATGCTGCGGTGCAGTGTAGCTTTTGTCAGAGATATGACTTGGAGACATTGTAATGCAATAACGGCCTTTTACAGTGGGGCAAATTGTTATTGATTAGAATAAACCTGTGACTCTGAAATTGTGAGGGCACTGGTTAGGCCTACTACAGCATGCACTTTGCAGAAGTCTGCCCACTGAAAAAAAAACACTGTGTGTGTGTGTGTGTGTGTGTGTGTGTGTGTGTGTGTGTGTGTGTGTGTGTGTGTGTGTGTGTGTGTGTGTGTGTGTGTGTGTGTGTGTGTGTGTGTGTGTGTGTGTGTGTGTGTTGTTCCTCTGAATAAATGTCCCTAAAGCAGTGCATGGTTCCTAAACAGTGGTTGGGTTTGGGAAGAATTTGAGAACTCTATCCCAGAGTAAATAATTATTTTTCATTGGGCCCTACCCAACCCGACTAATTAACATACATTTTAGGCCCTACCCGGCCCTAAATGTTGGTTCGGGTATGGTCGGGTTCGGGCAGAATTTGAGAACACTATCACAGACCAATTGTTATGTCATGACTTGAGTAAAAATCCCATTTTCTCAATGGGTTTAAAACAAACAAAGAAACTCTTTAAAAAATATATATAATTAAGAAGTAGTGAAAATAGTCAATCTACAAGCTCACAATGAGACACGTAATATGTGCTTGTAGATCTGCTATTTTCACTATTGGGTCCCGGGCAAACTCTTTTGGGTCTCGAGGCTCGACCTGAAAAGTTTGAGAACCACTGCTCTAAAGCAGTGGCACAACCTTTTCAGGCCGCGACCCCCAAAATAATCATAATAATCAAACTGGGGGCGATTTACATGCTCACAACGCCTCACAACTACAAGTTCTGCCTCTAATATTTGACAATTTGGCCAATGTTTAATTTGTCATTTTAGAGGTATTACAAAATCCTTAAATTGTCACTTTAGACACTGGGGGCCCAGACCCACAGGTTGAGAACCACTGCTCTAAAGGACCCTGCTGTGTATGTCGCCATATGTATGTTCTTCCAGCAGAAGAGATGGCAGGATTAGACACTAGACAGGCTGCTGTTTAATAGATTACAAGGGAACATGGCGGCCCATCGATTGCCTCCACTCCTCTCCCAAGAATTCAACAGAGTAGGGTTACACAGCACCAGACAAAACGGGAATACTTGCCAGCCAAGGATGTAGCCTGTGTGTGTAGTACTGTATTTCTATCCTTGTGAGGCCTTTAATTGAATCGGAACAATAATACTCTGTATAACAGGGGTCTTCAACGTTTTCAGGCCAAGGACCCCTTAGCTGAGAGATGAAGCCGGGACCCCCAGATTCCATATAGATTCAACGTCTGACAGCACAATCATCAGTGTATGTTGGATTCATGTCAATTTCAGTTTTTAGATATTTAACCACTTGAGCCGTCGTTACCTTATAAACTTGACCTTTTACACTGTACTTAGTCTGCCCTTTTCCCCTCTACACCAAACCTCTTTGCCGAAAATACCAATTTTTGGCTACAGTTCTCAAAATATGGACACTAGGGTTCAAGTTGTTAATATAAAAAGGATTTGACGATTTGGAGGACCCCCTTTAGTAACTCTGAGGACCCCCTAGGGGTCCCGGACCCCTTGTTGAAGACACATGCTGTTTAATAATGTACTGTACCTACTAAAGATGAAGTGACACTTCGTTATTAATCCCTCTTTATTGCAGTCTTTACCAGTGACAACTATGAGACTGTTGTATCATTATCTCTTTAGCCATGTGCCATCGGTCCCCACATCCTCTTCTCAACACCTCTAAAATTACTGTATCACATCATGGATATTCTTCTCCTCCCACTTATTACCCGGCATGCAGGAGACCTCGTTTTCCTTGTCATTTCTTCACGCTCTCCCCTAATTAAGTTCCGTAAGTCTCAACCTTTCCCCACTCAGGCTGTCTGTGGCGTTGGTCTGCTTGCCACCTTCCTAGTACAGTAATTCAATCACGACACGACAAGCTGTCTTATTATATACACATTTGTAATTCTTGCTTTTTTGGTGTTCTAGTGCAGGGGGTCTTCAACAAGGGGTCCGGGACCACTAGGGGGTCCTCAGAGTTGCTACAGGGGGGCCTCCAAATCTTTGTGTGATAGGAACCTTTTTTCTCCTTTTTTATATTAACCACTTGAACCCTAGCGTCCATATTCCGAGAACTTTAGCCAAAAAGTAGCAGATCTACAAGCTCACAACGCCCCACGCTGCGAGGCGTTGTGTGCTATATCGGCTATTTTTGGCAAAGATGTTTGGTGTAGAGGGGAAAACGAGCAGACCAAGACAAGTACAGAGTGAAAGGTCAAGTAAGTATTGACGGTTCAAGTGGTTGAATATCTGAAAGCACAAATTGACATGAATCCAACATACACTGATGATTGTGCTGTCAAACGATGAAACTATATGGAATCTATGAACAGGTTGTGGGGGTCCCGGCTCCATCTCCAAGCTCCAAGCTGTGAGAACGAAACCCATCGAATACATTGTAGGGCCACATCAACAACTGGTATCCCACATTAATAATTGAGATGTTTTTCTTTGGATAATATCAGATTGTATAACCTTAACCTTTTAAGCCGTACTTAATTAATATGATGTGTCGGAACCGGTGGTCTTGCTTATCTATTACAAGAGCGACCGATAAATATAGGCTTTGTCCTTTTGCCCATTCATCCTTTTATCATACTGTACATCCAAACCGCTCCACCCTTTTCTCTAGTGTTACGTTGTGGATAAATGTTACTTTGTGTTCATTGTTGACAATGAATCATGTTGTTTTGTGGCTATACAGGATTTGACTCCCTTCTATGGTGTTTACTTTCACACTGCCATCACCGGGGTGGTTTCTGTTATGTACCTCACGCTGCAGGATTCTCGCGCTCATGGTCCACGTGCTGGCTCAGCTTTGTGTACAAGACACAAGCCCTGAAGCCTGTGTCTACATAGGCAGGCTGACACCAGAACAGAGGGAACTGGTTTTGACGTTTATTCCCCACAGTTAGCAACTAGCTTGGAACAGAGCTGTTGTGAAAGGCTTGTGAGCAGAAGTTCCGTTAGTTGTGGACCTACAGTCCATGGGCTAATTTAAACCACGGTTGCTTCTCTACAAAAATCATTCATGTAACTTTTCAGTGATGTTGTTTTCAAATTAGTGGGTCCCAGGAGTGTGTCCCAGGGAAATGATATGGGTCCTAATAAAATGTGTGTAAAATGTGAGAAATTGCAGTGTTCTTTTTTTTAACCATTACAACTATGTAGATTGAGTGAAAAGAAATCACACCTCGTGATGCAACTCTGCCTCCAGCATCAGGAAGCATGTCATCTCCATAGGCTCCTATTCATTGCTGCTGCAAAGAAACAGCTTTATCTCGCTATCTAGTACTTCCAGCGACGCTGGGCAGTGACGGTCGGCTGCGGTTAGGATTTCTCTTTTCCTTGTGAAAATAAACCTACTGGTCGCCATTAAAAGACTGAATTTCCACAACATGGACACAATTGTGGCAAGTGAATGGCAGCACTCTAGGAAAATAATTACCAAAATAATCGCATCCCAAGTGTTAATGGGTTAATCTTGTGTTTTCTATTATATTGATATTATATTCATGTGTGCAGTGATGTTAATAGGTTTTCAATGTAATGGGTCCCGGGACCCACAGGTGGTCATTCAAATGGGTCCCAGAAAAAATGTATGGGTCCCCAATTTGGGTCCCCATTTTTTTTTTTTTTGCATTGTGAGCTTTTAGATCGGCTATTTATAAAACGTTTGCCTCTTTCTTATATTATTTTACAATTTGACTAATGTTTGGACATTTTTGATAGTATAGTTTTAGTTTGTTGATTACTTTGGTGCAATAATGGTATTTTTCTTTTCTTGGGGTAATAAAAAGGTAATTTTCTCAAGTACTGTACTTATAAGGTCAATTTAAGGTTATTTTACTTTACTGGAGTATTTCCAATTTTCATTACTTTTACTTCTACTCCACTACATCTGAGGCAAATATTGTACTTATTCCACTACAATTATTTGAAAACTTTACTAGTTACTTTGAAAAGTATAGCCTACATAACCACTTCAGCCATGGCTATTTTCAAAGGATATTATTTGGTAATAATTGTGCATAATGAGTACTTTTACTTTTAGTCCTAAGTGTATACTTTTACTCAAGTACGGTGAGAACGTGTAGAGCGCTCGGGAGAACGGCTGTTGTAAATCACAGATAATTAGTTTCTCCGCTTTGAAAATCAGACGTCTTTTTATGACTTAATGAGTTTATGACCCTCTGCCAGCCTCACTCTGTGCCTCAGACGAGCAGACAGAAACGGCAGTAGCTTTAGCGTGTAGCTAAACGTAGCATCACATCACTGCGACAGAGCACGTTCATGTACCCGGGAGCGAGCGAGCAGTGGCCTGTCCGTTAACTGCGTTGAAGTTCAGTGCCTCTGCTCTGCTGCAGAGCGCTGTGGCTCCGCTGCATGCAGAAAGAGACAGACGGCTGGCACTTTCTGGCGAGGATATTAATGAAACGAAATGCTGTTTGCGACACGTTCATTCTGCGGGGACCCTGACCGCGACGCTGTAAATTATTTTAACATGTACTCAAATGAGGGCGCGTCCCTGGGACCCACGGGACCATGGCATGAATGTCTCTGGGCGACGTGAACGCGTCTCTGATGCGGGACGCGCACGTAATGACGTCTCTGTGTGTGTCGTTGATAATTTATCTGATTATTATCCAATGCAGTTCCAATGCACCATTTTATTCCTTTTCACAAAACAAATTTCCTTCAGGATTAATAAAGTATACTGTATACTATATCTATTTATCTATAGCTCAACAAATTAACAATATTGATATTTGATAAATGCTAAACAGGGAATGGAATCTAATCACAAACAAAAACAATGTAGATGAATAGTCACAAGCATGTGATAAGGTTGGTGTTTTGAGAGACAATATCACCCACCCACCCACCCACCCACAGGTCAATATCACCCACCGATCAATATCACCCACCCAGTAGGACCCCTACCCACCCATTGACAATGAGGTCAATTGTCTGTTTTGTAACCTTTGTCAATTTTCTTCTTACAGCTGAATCTCGAAGATCGATCCATAGTCATTAGAGACATCGTGCGACGAATGAATTCCAATGTAAGTGGAGTCCTCATTGTCTCTCTTTCCTCTCACTCCCCCTTTTATCCCTGTCACATGCTACTGTCTGTCCTCGGTTTCATCACTCTGTTCTTTTAGTTGGTTTAATTGCGTCAGGCATGACCGGAATACCATTACTGACTGACACATAACAGGCATCAAAGGAGCGTTAGTTGCTGAAGACTGTTGCAGTGTAAAAATAAAATGTGTGTTATTCACATGACGGAATAGCACGCCCCTAACGTTAGCACGACACCACAGAAAACAAGAGCCTAACATTTGCAATAATAAAGAAGTTGATTCTAGGTTTGAATAGAATGGTCGTATGACCCACGTCATGGGGATCTTTGATGATGGAAGTTACATTTTCTGTTTTGAAATATGTCCTCACTCTTCCTAACTATTAGGAGCAGTATACAGTACATCACTTACTTAGCTTGCGTTCTTGCCATCTGCTTGACTTCCAGGACAACCAGTGTGGTATTGTGACCAACATCGATATAGAGTGTGCAGTGAAACTGGTGGGGACCAACTGTGTGCTGTACCCAGTCAACAGCAAAGACCTCCAGCACATCTGGGTAAGAATGGAGATACCTGTGGAATTATGCTAAGCTACGATGAAGATCTGTACAAATTTCAGGTTCCCACTGTCATGAAATTCCTGGAAATATTTTGAAATTAGAAAAATATTTCCAGTACTGGAAAAGTTTTGGAATTGATCAGGGGTCCTGGAAGATCCTTGAAAATATAGCTATGCATTGTTTTTGGTTATTGATTTTGTTAACTCATTTACTGCCACCATAAATCGACTTTGAGGGTTCCCTGCCACGATTTTCGTACATTTTGACGTGGGCACGTGCGTGTCCATCTTGCACGATCCTTATGCACACCACGGTCCGTTCGCAGCTTTATTTTTGCTACAATGCCTGTTTTTGGCATTGCACATAGGAGTAAGCGACTCATTATTGCGCTGAGTTTTTGTTATATATTTAACCCAATTTCCAGGACTATATTATAGTCCTGGAAATTGGGTTAAATATTCTGGAAAGGTTTTGGAAAAGGTTTGGAAATTCATTGGTAAAAATGTGTGGGAACCCTGAAAATTCTAATATACATCTTCTAAGCTATTGAATTAATCGTTATGGTGTGCTATTCATTATTCTTTTTTGTATTGGTTAAAAATGTTTTTGAGAGTTCTGGACAGGCAATGCCATGCTCTAATATCAATAGAACTATTTGTAGTAGACATTAAAAACATGTGTAATCACTTAGTACTTTTAATGTAATGTAAAAGATGAAGTGTGCAAAACTCTGATTTACTGTTCTACTGTGGTCCTCAGTCTTTTATGTATGGTGACTATATAGCCTACGACTTCTGGCTGGGGAAAGTATACGACCTGACCAATCACATCATCCTCAAGCTGTCTAATGGAGCCAGGTAAAGTGTGTGTTTGTGTGTGCTTTGTACGGTGGTGCACAATCATGACCAAAAATCTGTTTGTGTCAGCATTATCTTCCGAGAATGTGCGTGTGTTACATGCGCATACATGTGCCCAAGCACATGAGGATACTTGATGTGGGTGTGTGTACTCTCACATGGGCCTGTCGCAATTATTTGACATAATAGCAATTATTTTGTCATAATCATCATACATTAATTGTTTCCATGTTGAAAAATCTTCATATATTTTCAAAAGTTTTCAAAAATAGTGGAAATGGCAGATCTACAAGCTCACAATGTGACGCACTGTATGCTTGTAGATTGCCTATTTCCACTATCAATGTCCTTTTTAAAGTATAAAGTTGTCAAATATGTCAGTAATTTCTTAGTATATTTAGGTTTGTGTCATATCTGCCATGTGCAACTTCAAAGCCTAAAAGCCAAACAGAAATGTCATTGTCAACGACAAAAACACAATTAAATCGTTAATCGCAATTATTTAAGTGACAATTAATCGCCATGGTAAGTGTCATAATGGTGACAGCCCTACTTGCACACAGACACACATGTTCCAAAAGCACCATATACCAACCATACTCTCTCTCCTCCCTCCAGGTGCTCCATGAGTGTGGAGGACGGTGCCAAGTTGTACGACGTCTGTCCTCATGTCAGCGACTCGGTACGTAACCACAAGCTCTCACCTCATATTTGCTACAAGAGCTAGTAGATCAGTGATTCTCAACCTTTTCAGGCCGCGACCCCCAAAATAACCATATTTTAACTGTGGACCCCCCACCATGACGAGCACTCAGAGTTGAGGCATTACATTTTGTATATCACGGTTCCATTAAGAAAATAGCAGATCTACATGCTCACAACGCCTCGTGTTGCGAGGCGTTGTGAGCATGTAGATCGGCTATTTTCAAAATTTCGGCCTCTAATATTTGACAATTTGGCCAATGTTTTAATTTGTCATTTTAGAGGTATTAAAAAGTCCTTAGATTGTCACTTTAGAAATGTGCAGATACCCTCTATACACTTAAATGTTATGTTGGTTTGTTTACTGTTGAGTGAGAAAACGATGTTGCACATTAAGTTAATCATCTGGGTACCCCCCAAAATAATTTGGGGACCCACAGGTTGAGAACCACCTACAAACCACCCAAGGGTACAAAGGGTTAAAAAACTAGCGTGCACGATGGTGCACGGATCGTGCACAGATCATGCACCACCATTAAAACAAAAAAATCTGCTTGGAAATCCGTTCAGGCATTCAGGAGATAGAGGCCCATACTCTTCAAATGTAAATGTTTGAAAGATGGAGTTCTGGGGGTCAAACATGCATTTCGCGATCACGATCATGCCGAAAGTAGTAGTAGGAAGTAGAAAGTAAAAAAAAAAAAGACGATATAAGACAATCGACAGGGAGCCCCCTAGGGATAAAGACGATATAAGACTACCAGGAAGAGACTGAGTTAAGGTGAACAATCTATAGTTTTATGTTCAGTTTTTAGTAACAAAGAAAATGTCCCTTACATGCTAAAACGTGTTCAATATATTACTGTAGTAATTGCAATGCACACTGAATGACAATGACTGCAGGCACACATTAGCCCACAGAAATCCTATTGCCACGTTTTGAGCCTATTGACATGTTTTTATTATTGGTTCTTGTGTTGTTGCCCAGGGTCTGTTCTTCGATGAGGCATATGGTTTCTACCCAGGTCAGGTCCTGATCGGTCCTGCAAAAGTATTTTCCAATGTACTGTGGCTGTCAGGAGTCAAACCTGTCCTCAGCAAGAAGTGCAAGTTCAGGGTGGTGGTCGAAGAGGTAAAACCGATCACTAAATTGGTTCACTTTTCAGTCAGGAAATGAAGTAAAACCATAGCCACACAATGCATGACAATTCCTCTTCTGAGGTAACTCTGTGTTCCTCTTGACAGGTCAAGGTGGTTGAGCTAAAGGTGACGTGGATTACCAAAAGTTACTCCCCCAAAGGTTCAGACAGTGTCTACCCCCCTCCCTCCACCATAACACAGGAAAACCTCTTCAGGTTGGACAGCATTTTGAACCATTTCATGCCTAAATAATAAATTGTAGCTAGTAGCCATTATATTCATAGATGTATGCCTTTACACTTTGACATGAATCCTTTATTCTGTACTTAAAATGTTTCTATTCCTTAGAACGGGTACACATTATTGTGTATCATTATTTTATGCTTTAACCGGTGCCGCGCTGTGAGCTTGTATATCTGCTATTTTTGAAAAATTGGGAAAAGTAGAATTTTTACCCGATTCTATAAGTGTCTTTTGAATCCTTCTAAGATTTTTTGAAAAACCTGTGTTTCTATGTCAGCAATCTGGCTAGCCATCGTCAAAGAAAAGGTCCTTTTCACTTAACTGGAGCTCAGTTCGTTAGTCTGTTCTGGAGAGAATATTATGTCAGTGGTTATCAAACCTTTTCATGTGAAGGACCCTCAAAATGATATGTATTTGGCCACGGACCCCCATCTCAAAATATTTGTTCCAGGGACCACCCAGAAGTCAAATTTGAGTTAAAAAACGTTCGCTTTGAAAATACATATATTCAAAGATTTGCACACATTTTCATGACTTTTTCAAAAATAGCAGATCTACAAGCTCGCAGCGCGCTGTGAGCTTGTATATCTGCTATTTTTCACTGGTTAAAGCATTCAATAATTCTAGGCCTAAATGGGTTAAACGTATCATGGTATTTTCTGACAATAGATATTAATTGAACTCAAGACGCATAACCTCAACGAATATGGTTGAATGCGAACATGGACTAACGTCAAAGTGTATGTTGTCCTCAGGGTGAGGCGACTAGGATACTATGACCACACCCAGAGGCAGCTGGGAGAGAGGGCACTCTATGTCTTCCCCGCTAAGGGAGATGCCACACGCATCACCTGCGAAGGACCCGAAGGTGCTCCTGTCTTGACTGAAGACCCAGTCGCCAGGAAGGTGTGTGTTTACAAATAAGAAATGTATTTTGGTAAAGCATTCAATTGTGTAGTTAGTTTTCAACAAGCTGTGTCACATGCAGACGCAAACAGACGATTACAATGCTAGAGGAATATCAGTGATAGAATTATCTGTGGTTGTTTGGACGACGTTTGCTATTACAGACTGTTATACAGTCGCTGGTCTTTTTGAGAGTTATTTGACTTTGTTTTTCTGTTTCTCCTGCAGTTGAAAAGAATGTTCAAGAAGGATTCAGGGAAAAAGACTGAGAATGCTGACCCACAAAGTGCCAACCAACACTCAGCAGAGAAACCAGAGGGTGGGCACACACACACACACACACACACACACACACACACACACACACACACACACACACACACACACACACTTTTTAAATCTCTTTTTAATGTGCACTGTCGCATTTTGATTGCATTTGTTTTTATTCTGTAAAGCACATTGAGTTGGCCTGGGGTATGAAAGGTTCTGCTTGCCTTTTATTGCCTTAGGCGTCTTAGCGTCCTGTGATTTGCAGCCAGCACTTGTGCATACAGTATAAACATTATTTGGACAGCTTTTTAGACGAGGGCCCCCTCTGGGATACATGTCCTAACCAATGTGTTGTTTGGCCTTTATTCAAGGAAAGTTAGCTAGTGCTGATACAGCAAGCAAGTAGCGCAATCGGATCCCTTACCATGAGTTGGAAGGGAGTGTGTCAAAATAAAATAAAAGACCCACTAGCAAAGGTCATGCTGTTCCTTGCATCTAACCAGACCAACGTTTTTTTTTCTTCTGACCAATATTGCCATCCTTAAAGCCCCCAAAAGTTTTAAAGTGAAATCAAATGGTACCATAATTAAGGACCTACACATTACCTTTTAAACCGAAGACAATTAGACATGTTGGCCTAAGGGTGGCACTAGTTGCTGAGAACTTGAGATCTCTGTAAAAAGACTTCCTACTCATAGAATGATTAAAGTTCCAGTGATAAATGAGGCCAAGCTCAGTGCAGTGCAAAGTTAGTAATTGCAAATTATGCTGAAGTGCAGCAGCATGTGCACTTGAACGACTTTTAATACCTGAGCAAAATAAGGAATTAATTTATATCTCCCAAGATGAAAAGAAAAGGCTTAAACATTGAGACTGAGAGAGACTTCATCATAATGTATTATGTCCTCATGTCTGTGTCATTTATACCCTTTTTCATGACAGTGTCACATGGCAGATCTGCAAGTTCACAATGGGTCGCAAGGCTTTGTGAACTTGTAGATTAGCTATCTTTGGCCAGGCTTAACATTCGGTAATTCCAGTTTGTCTTGATTTCTGCCTTAATGTGAAACACTTATGCAGGATATGAGGGAAAAGCTAAAAAAAAAAAAGGGGGGATCACGTTTTTCCCTTTTTCTTTTTTCTTTCTTTGACCATCCCATTCCCACACTAACCTGTTCCAAAGAGAATCCAGTCTTCCTGGTAATAATCTCTACTGTTTTAAGCCTAACACGCTCCCCGCTCCTCTCTCTCTTTCCACGTGTTACCGCCACCTCCAGCCGCTCACAAATCAGTCCAGACAGAGTCCTCCTATCCCAACAACAACAACAACAACGGTCCAGTGGAAGCCATCATTCACAACCCCACAGACCCTCAAAACCCTGCTGATGGCTGGACCGAGTCCGGGGAGCAAGATGCCGATGACGAAGCTGCAGAGGACACGGATGACACAAGGTCTGTTTAACCCATTTAGAACGGGTACACATTTTGTGTATCATTATTTTATGCTTTAACTATTGAAAAATAGCAGATATACAAGCTCACAGCACGGCACAGAGTGACTTTTTTCAAAAATAGCAGATCTACAAGCTCCTTTTTTTTCAAAAATAGCAGATCTACAAGCTCGCAGCGCGGCACTCGGTGCCGCGCTGTGAGCTTGTATATCTGCTATTTTTAACTGGTTAAAGCATTCAATAATTCTAGACCTAAATGGATTAAAGTTTTATAGGATTTTCTGTTGTCAGTATGTCATCCGCCAAGGGCCTTATGTTTTTGGCTTTTTTTTTTGTCTGTCTGCTGGTAGACTATTTCTAGCAGTTTTGAATGGATTTGGACAAGACCTTGGCCAGGGAAAAACTGATTAAATAACTGTTCATCCCAATCAGTGAAGAGGGCCTGTGGCAGTGGGTATGGCCAATTAATTTTGCCCCTGATTGTGACCTTCCCATTAAAATTCACACATCTGTTCTTCATTTTGATCTTAACCTTTGACCTTTGCATTCCACATCTGTTCAGGGCAGCATACTGATAATTCCAAAAAGGTTTCATGAAAATCTGCCTCTCTGTTCTTGAGTTATTTTGTTGACAGCCTGGATTTATATGTGATGACACAATGATTACATCATTGATCAAATTTTGCACAAGGACTCAACACATATCTAAACTTCTTTATTTCATTCTCTTGGTTATAGAGACACAGACTGATTATGACATTTTGACTTCACCTTGACTTTGACCTTGACCTTAACTTCTCTTTTTTTTACTCAAAAGTTACTTTCTCTTCAGGGAAGCCTTCTGATTATTCGCTCAAGTTTTATGACAATTTGGCTGTCCATTCTTTAGTAACCTTTCTAAACAGACAAACAAACAAGAAGGTACATATCAATTTTGATTAATTGTTATATCGTCGTTGTCACGTGGAAACCTTGTACTGTATGTCCAAAACCGTTGTTTGTATTTATCATTTTAAAAATGATCTAAACTAGTGAAAACTCCTAGTGAAAAGGAGTGCAAATCCCTAGCCTCCTCCAAATTTGTTCTGAAAAGTCACCTTCAGACGGCTGCTACTCGCTACTTAGTTGACCTTGTACCAGTGATTTGTGCTGTCATGAAACTGTACTTTGTTCTATTGCAAACTGCTAATAAACTCTTCAATCAATCAATCAATCAAAAACAGCCGATCTACAAGCACACAATGCCTCGCACCACAAGGCGCTGTGTGCTTGTAGATATGCTGTTTTCACAGGTTTTGTGCAACGGTCTTGTATGATGAAGCAGGGCTTTGCTTTACCTAAAAAAAAAACGTACGCATTTGAACTTGGAGATACAAGGGTTCTGCCCGACAGTGACGACAATGCTTTAACTGTGCATCTGACCCCACCCTTAGCTCCTTGACCTCCTCGGCCAGCTCCACGGCCTCCTCCCAGAGCGGAGGTCTGGGAACCAACCGTAAGAAGAGCATCCCGCTGTCCATCCGCAACCTGAAGAGAAAGCACAAGAAGAAGAGGACCAAGTTCTCCCGCGAGTTCAAGCCCGGAGACAGGTTTGTGGAACGGTCTGTGTTTATTGTGCCTGACTTGTCCTTTTCTATTCTTCTCTTATCTTTTGCTTTCTCTCACTCCATCTTTCTTTCACTCTGTCCTTGGCGTATAAAAGGACAGTCTGTAAGGCGTCGATTCTTTACTGCATTCTGAACCTGGTGACCTCCACACAGATGGACAGCCTTTAGTGCTGACCACCTAATGGGTGTCAAATCCTCAACCTTTGGACACACACACACACACACACACACACACACACACACACACACACACACACACACACACACACACACACACACACACACACACACACACACACACTCACTCACTCACTCACTCACTCACTCACTCACTCACTCACTCACTCACTCACTCACTCACTCACTCACTCACTCACTCACTCACTCACTCACTGTCTCTCTCAATCCGCCTCAGTCTTCAATTTTTGATTCTTGCCCTCTCACTTGTGCACATGCACAGCCACTACACCCCTACCCCACCGCGGTCCATCCATCTCTTTGTCCTTTGCTTTCTGTCAGTGTCTGGATTGCAGTCTCTCCACCCCCATCCATTGTTTATCTATCCATCCTCTTCTTTGTCTGTGTAAATGGTCAGACCTTCATACTGTATGAGCTCACCGCTCCTTCCAACTGTAATGTACGTATTTCAGCATTTCCAATAATGAAACTCCTAAAAATACAAATAAAATCTTCCTAGTTGTTTTTGAAGCTTAACACTTATGCTGCCATAGTTTTGCCATAACTAATGTAGTTTAACTGCAAAGGCTTTTTCCTTTTTTTATATACCAGATTTTCAGTGCCGTACAATTATTTTAATAGTTAAAGTGGTTAAAATGTTCCTGGTCTTAAGGGTTCAAAACTATGTAATTGTGACCGATGTGAAGAACGTTTTTGGCACGTGGATGTGTACCGAGAACAGAAGAGACAGGAGAATCATGTCTAACATTGGCCGCGGGGAAACTATACGTCGCGGACGTTTTTCTGTGTAAACACTATAATCACCTGATTATTTACTCTGAAGATAAGTGTTGCTTGCACATTAACATGCCCACGGGGAGCTAATTATAGTTGTCGTCCACCTCATGCAATTGGTAGGAACCGCCCACTGTTGTTGAAGATTGCAAAACACAACCGAATAATAATGTTCCCCAAATCATCATCCTTTCAAGTAAGATATCCAGCCATAATGACTTGATAGTTATTTTCATTATCTAAGGCATACATGGGCAACTGGCGGCCCGGGGGCCACATGCGGCCCTCACCTTCACTTAATGCGGCCCTCAGCATAATATCTGAATACTGATATATTAGCCTATTGATTTCAGCTGTAACAATTCCAAACATGCTTTAATTACTTCAGTCTATATTAGTAGCTTAATGATTAGTACTAGTCTTTTTTATGCACAATGTATTTGTATTTGTATTTAAGCTCATAAAGTTAACATAAGAACATATAAATGCATTGGAAATAAAATAAAAATTTTACTTTTCAGGATCCCAAATTCAAAAATAGCTAAAAATAATTCAGCATTCCAATTCAAAAATAGCAAAAATAGCAGATCTACAAGATCAAAACGCCTCGCACTGCGACGCATTTTGAGCTTGTAGATCGGCTATTTTTGCTATTTTTGACTGTATATGCATTGTGGCCCTCTGGAGTGAGTGTGTGGCCCTCTCCATCATCAAAGTTGCCCACCCCTGATCTAATGAGTGTTGTGTGTTCCTTCAGGGTGGCAGTGGAGGTGGTGTCCACTAAGACGTCAGCAGACGTGATGTGGAAGGATGGTCGGGTGGAGAAGGGGATCCGATCCAACACCCTCATCCCCATCCAGCACCTCGACAGTCATGAGTTCTGTCCCGGGGACTTTGTCGTTGACAAGCGACGTAAGATTAAGCCCTATTTTCTAAATAATTAAGAATTTAAGGGGGGGGGGGTTCTTGAAAGTGTATAAATAACAAGTTCAAGTTTGAGTGTTCTTATTGATTATAGATAATGTTTTTATTTCAGTGCATCATATTGTGGTAGCATATTAAATGATGTCTAATGAGATTCAGGCATTGACACTAAGGCTTGCCCACCTGCCCTCGGCAGGTAAATAAAACTCTCGGGCAGGTGAAGTTTGCTTTCAGGTTGCCCGACCGGGCAAGTACTCATTTGAACAGCCCCAGAAAGTAAAGAAAAAAATAAGTTACATTGAACTGTATTAAACATCTTATACTTTATAATGGACGATTTACTTTTCGGGCAACCTGTACTTGCCCGACAGGCAAGTGCCAATGAGACCTTAGTGTCAACCCCTGAGATTAATATAAATTAATTGTACAATGTGTGTGACCATTTTGAATCTTGGTTCATAGATTGTTTCAGTGTAAACTGTTTGTGTTGTGGAAGACATATCATGTACTGTATCCCATGCCAGTCCCTAAGGATTGTGAAGAGGTGCCTTATCTAGGCCACCTATCTTCAGCCACCTACAGTATCTAGGCCATTTCCTGAAAACATATCACGTTTATGCATGTTTGAAATGGACAGGAAATGTTGGGATTTACTTGCAAGCTGTGATCGCTTGTCACAAACTGTCACAAGTTTGTGTGTGTACTTGCTTGTTGTATATTGACCAGGTATTGTTTATGTTGTGTGTTTGCATGTGCATAGGTTTTCTATACCATATGTCCTTAATTAGTACAGTAGATCTATGTTGTTTGCCTGTTCATAGATGCCTGTTCTACCTACCATCCTGTTAACCATGTCAACTGTTTTCTTAACTCCAATTGTTCAGCCTCTTAACGCTGATGTTGGCTGACTAGGTTTCATGTTGCTCAGTCCACCCTGGTACTTTGGAGAGGAGCGTCTGCTAAATGCCTGCATTCATTATAATTGTAAATTGTGTGCTCATGTCCTTCCAGCTCAAGCCTCACAAGACCCTGCAGTGTACGGTGTGATCCAGTCTGGGGATCACAAGGGCAGGACGTGCGCTGTGAAGTGGATCAAACTTAACTCCTCCAGTGACGACGTGGAGGTCAGTCAACATCAAAGGACTGTGTGTGTGTGTGTGTGTGTGTGTGCCGTGCGAGCGATGAGACGAGACGGTGTTGTTCAACATTAAGACCGGGAACCCATTAAGCATTAATTTATGCTTTAACTATTTAATTATATCATATATTATATATTTTGTCTATATATATTTGTCTTCTAAATTCTTTTGAAAAACCTGTTTCTATGTCAGTGGTGCTCAAACTTTTCATGTGAAGGACCCCCAATTTTCGATCTCCCCAAAAGTATTAAAAAATGGTTAAAATGACACGGATGCTTTCCCAATTATAGTGGGTTAATGTGCATGAGGGAGAGATACAGACACAAGGCAGAGGCAGTGCGTGAGCTTGTATGGCTGTATGCGCATGTCAGGGAGGTTAGTGAGTGCAAGTAAAAATTATGGTTACCATAGCAACATGGCTCTTATTTGCCATTAGGGGAAACATGGTCGCTATGCTTCGATACCTGGCTATTGTATGTTGTTCAAGGTTATGGATGTTCTACTGATGCATCACTAGCCTAGGTAAAAGAGTTTTGTCTAATCCGTCCTTAAGGCAAATGTTAAATCCTTGGGACAAAAATTTTATTTGATCTGCTTTTTGAGCAGATGTTTTGACTTTTTCCATTTTCAATCCCAGGTCATAGGCGAGGAGGAGGACGTGAGTGTTTACGACATCGCGGACCACCCAGACTTCCACTTCCGCACCACCGACATTGTCATCAGAATATGGAACTCTGAGAATGGACAGAATGGACAGACCAACGACTGTGAAAATGAGGTGAAATGTGAAATAGGGTTGTCAAATAAATAATCGAACCTTGAATAATCATCGACTTTGCGTTTGCAGTTGATTATAAACTATTTAAGCTGATTACTTGGTGTGACTGCTTCTCAATGTTTTAATAATTCAACCAAATCACTGCCCTTGACGGTCTTCACTCACGTCAGCCTCGTCTAAACAAGACAAACCTTCCATCCATCTTCAACCGCTTATACGGAATCGGGTCGCGGGGTTAACCGTTCCAACTGGGACTTCCAGTGTTCCTCATCCTGAGCAACTTCCTCCACTCCTTCCGGCAGTATACCGAGATGTTCCCAGGCCAGTGTGGAGATATAATCCTTACATCTGGTCTTTGGTCTGCCACAGGCTCTCCTCCCAGTGGGACGTGCATCGAGGACCTTTCTAGGAAGGCGCTCGAGAGGCATCCGTACTAGATGCCTGAACCACCTAAGCTTCCAAGTGAAGGACCAGTGGTTCTACTCCAAGTCTCTCTCGGGTGATTGAACTTCTCACCCTATCTCTAAGGGAGATACCATCCACCCTTCTGAGAAAACTCATTTCGGCCACTTGTACCCGATACCTTATACTTTTGGCCCTCAACAAGGTCCCCCTCACTCCATATTCCCGCAATACCTCCCTCAGAACCTCCTGGGGGACCCGGTCATATGCCTTCTCCAAATCTACAAACCACATGTAGACTGGATATGCATACTCCCAGGCCCTCTCCAGGATCCCTGCCAGAGTAAAGAGCTGGTCAGTTGTTCCATGACCAGGACGGAATCCACATTGTTCCTCTTGTATCTGAGGTTTGAATATCGGCCGGGCCCTCCTTTCCAGTACCTTGGCGTAAACCTTCCCAGGGAGGCTGAGCAATGTGATACCTCTGTAATTGGCACACACCCTCTGGTCCCCCTTTTTGAAAAGTGGAACCACCACCCCGGTCTGCCACTCCCTCGGCACTGTTCCAGACTTCCACACAATGTTGAAAAGACGTATCAACCAAGACAGCCCCCTCAACACCCAGAGAGACTGCCAGATTAATTGTACAGTTATATTTCATCTCATGAAAGTTGAAACCCATTTACAACAGATTTCTTCTGCCAAAGAGACTTTATCAAGGAACCAGGAGAGAAGAACCTATTACTCCTGTTTCACTATACTAATTGCCAGTCTGTTTTTAGGAAATGGTTCTTCTACGATTACTTTTAAGGCACTTCATGGCCTAATTATATTTTAAATGTATTAACCCATTGCACGCTTGTATGCAGCCTGAGGTCCATAAGTAGGATCTGCTTGCTTTTCTGAGTTGGTTGAAGTCGAGTGTGAACGTCCCTTTACTGTCCAGGCCCCTCAGCTCTGGAATGACCTGCATGAGCAGCTCAGGATAAATCAGTAGCTTATAACTTGCTTCTTAAAAGCCTAGTTTTATTGAAACATATTGACATTTGTATATATGTCGAGCCTTGTTTGGATGATGTTATTGTTTACTGATTTAATTTCTTCAGTTAATAATAATTATTATGAGACTCATCAAAAACATTAAATGTATTGTATATATTCTTTCTTTGTGCCAGACATCGGTAGGCCAGGTGTCCAGGGTGGATGTGAGCAGCAAAGTGGAGGTAGTGTGGGCTGACAACTCCATGACCATCGTCCTACCACAGGTAACCATGTGATCTATTTCAAATTGAACTTCACTTAACAGAACGTGGACCGTCTGAGCAAATTCTATGTCAAATGCATGCACATAATGCTGGATATTGTAAAGCGCTTTGAGTGCTTAGAAAAGTGCTATATAAATGCAATCCATTATTATTATTATTATTATCATTATTAACACAATGCCTGCCAAGGGTTAAAAAAAAATCTATCTTAGTACTGCCCGGCTTTTTACAAAAAATTAAAATGAAAATAAAAAAAAAATTAAACATTTTTTGAAAAAAAATAAGCTCTCAGAAGATGTCCATTGCCCCCTTGCAGTTGGCAGAAAAATATAATCAACCCCAAGAAAAATCTATTTTTAGATTAACACACACAAACAATTACAGCATGTGGATGGTGGCCATTTTGGCAGCCATCTTGAAGAAGGTGTGCAGAAAGCTGATTACATGAATAACATTTTTATAATTTTTTATCAGCATCACAGGCTGCCCAAAGAGCTGTGAACACATTGCTGTCTCATATATTAGTGAACAGTGCCCCCCAGTGGCCAAAAACGGTAGAACGTACAGTAACGTGTAAGGCGGTAGATAGCTGGGCAAAATAGAACGTTTATAAACGTGTAAGGCGGCAGATGTGTTAAGAAGTGTCACGGTTTGCCCTGCAGCAGACTACAAAATGGATTACATCAGTCTGTGGCCCATGGTCTATTAATTAAGACACAACATGAGAAGTGAAACTGACAAAAGAGAGTCTTTGTAAGAGTCTTGCCGTCTTCCCCTGTCCATGCACACAGCACCTTTACAACGTGGAGTCGGAGATCGAGGAGACGGACTACGACTCGGTGGAGGAGACCAGCAGTGGTCTGTCCACCGAGGAGTGGGAGGACGAGAGTGACAGCTGGGAGACGGACAACGGTCTCACCACGGAAGACGAAAACCGCGTCAACAACGCCGACAATGTCTCCGCCACGGCAACCCCGGCCCCCACACCCACGGGCACCTCGCCTTACATCATCCCACCGGAGGAGGGCAGCAAAGCAGGGGCCTCCTTCACCCTGGGAGAAGAGGGTGAAGGCGCCGCGGTGGGTGGTTGCATCTGCCCATTGAACACCCCGGCGGGGCCTTCCGACGGGTCAGAGAAGCCCGGTAAGGAGGGCATGGCACGGGGCATCAGGGAACTGAAGGAGGCGCTGAAAATCCTGGAGAGCCTGAAGAACATGACGGTGGAACAACTGTGGACCGGCGGTTCACCCACCTCCCCCACCTCCGTCGAACCTGCGTCCGCCGCCAACGCGGCGAGCTCGGTGACTCCTGCCGCGCCAGAGAAACCCACCAAGGAGAAGCGCTTCCTGGACGACATGAAGAAGCTCCAGGAGAACCTGAGGAAGACGCTGGACAACGTGGCCATCGCAGAGGAGGAGAAGATGGAGGCCGTGGTGGGAAGTCCAGGCAGCGCTGCAGCAACAGGAGCAGAGGTTTGTGATTTTCTTGAAGAAAATCACAATCCTTCTTCTAATGTGGGTCTGATGCTTAACGGGAGGAAGACAAGAGTTTTGTCCCCAGGGACTCTTGTCTGTCCACCATTGATCTTCTGTCATGTTGAGAAAATCGTAAAATTGGGTCTCAATATTCTGACGTCAATAGTCTGACATCACTGCTGCTATATGGCGCTATTACCCAGGTTCACGTTATTTTTTGTATTGATGTCCCCATAAGGGAATCTTAGATCGCCTCATATAAGAACTGTGTTCCAAAAATAAACACACCACGTCTGTGATTTTACTCATATGGATATGAGGCATCAACTAAAGGTGGAAATGTACACATTTACCCAAAGAGTAACGCCATAAACGCTAGAAACGAGTCAAACAAAACCCAACGACTGCATTTGCCATGAACGTGGCTGGTAGGGAACAGTGATTTCAACCCGGAAGTGTAGTTTCTGACTTTTTCCGGCAGACTAACTGTATTTTCTCCAGAAACTGGCTATATCAAATATGAATGAATACCATAAACGATGCAGAGCCACCCCCCTGACAGAAACATCCGGATTATTTGTTTATTTTTGGAAAACAGTGTTCATGTGATCAAAGATTCCCCTATGGGGCAAATTACTTGAACTCGGGTAATGGCGCCATCTAGCGGCAGTGACGTCACAGAGCTCTATGCTACTTTTGTAATAATAATGCACGTCTGTAGAGAAATGTTGATGGATCACACCGACCTTTACATACAGTACATGGCAGTTACTGTGAGCATTCGGTCATATACATATAACAATATTTACATTATCGCACATATTGTTTTAGTAAATATATTTGTTACCTGATCTGCCGATACAGGTTTCACTACACCAACTAACAACTATGGCTCTGACATATTGTTAAACTATCGTTTGAATTATTTCTGAGTTAAGAAAATGGAATGTAAGATTATCTAAAACCATTTATAATCTGCCATAGGAAGTAAGCACATACCATAAAGCTTAGATATCAAACACTACCGAAAGGTAATTTATTCATCATTTGCAGTATAATGTTCTTACAATCTGTCATGTTAACTCTTTAGGTAGAGAGAGCCGGGGAGGATCACCCACAGCCGGAACCCCAGACACCAACTGGTGCAGAGTGGCCCAGTGAGTGGCCCAGCGAGTGGCCCGGTAAAACACCAGTACTGTGCCAGCAGAGTGGGGGCAAACCTGGAGTCACTTTCACCAGCGCAAAGGGAGAGGTGTTCTCTGTGCTGGACTACTCACCAGGTGAGACAACAGGACATTGATGCAAGGAGTTTTTATTTGGACATTTCTTTAGAGAATAAATCCCTTGAGATGCATCATCTCGTCTTCCAGGGTGTCCTGCAGGCACAACACACAAACAATGACATGAAACAATCACATAACAATCTACAATACATTTAAAAAAAAATATATAAGGGCTCTCACACCATCCCAGACCATTCTACATCTGTTAATAACGTCATCTAAAAATACGGTAATGATAAATAAAAAGTAACTGAAAAATGAACTGTCCAAATAAAATCAAAAACATCAATTATATAAAACAGGAATCAAAAACGGGAACAGTTGCATTTAACTGAATCAAACAAAGATTTTTTTTTTAAACCGGAAATGAGGTAATTGATCTAAGTGAGGTAGGTAAATTATTCCAGTCAGTAGGTGCTTTAATGAACGTCTCCCAATTCAAACCGCGTTCAATAAAAAGAGGGAATGAAAGGTTGAGAACCACTGGTGTACTCGACCGGATTGATACAACTCAATCCGACTCTGGTCACAACACACAGGCCGATCTGATCTACGTCGGCCTCCGACAGAGTGAAACAGAAGGACTCGGTTATGCTGACGGGACCACAGATGTGGTTGGCACATCACAACAATGACATCAATCTGCCATTGCTGCTTCAACAGAAATCTCATCTGTGTCTGTTTTCATTCGTTTATTTGTAATTGGAGATTCTGTATGCCAGTTTGTCTCTGTTTAAAGTGATCCTGTGAAGGCTTGAGAATATTTCGCGTCTGTCTCTGAAGAGAACAGACTTCTGTTCTGTTCTTTTGGAAGATATTTAAAAAAGAAAGTAGCTCCCAATATACAGTGTTTCCTCATATCTTATGAATCAGCACATCTGCCCTTTATTTCTATTCCATAATCCATAACTGTATCTCTCCAACTGTCTTCCAGCCTTAAGCCTGATTTATGCTTCAGCGACTAAACTGTGGTGTGGTGTGGATTCTTAACTGATCCATACCACTAGACATGAATGTATTGCATTGCATAAACCGCTAATAAATGTCAGTTTGACGAGTTTCCTCTCGTATTGCCAAACTGACACTTATTTTCAGAACTATAGCAAAGCATAAATCGGGCTTTAACATACACACACGTATGTAAATTACCATATCTTTCTATTGCTATTCCATAAACATGATCTCTATTGTGTTTTCCCCAGACACACACACTTTTAAGAAGATGGAGTTCCAGCCAGCGGAGCCTAAGAAGTTCTTCAGCACAGTGAGGAAAGAGATGGCTCTGTTGGCTACCTCTCTGCCTGACGGCATCATGGTCAAAACCTTTGAAGATCGCATGGTATGATGGCCATTAACAAATGAACACACAAGCAAAAAGTATTCCAGGGTTGCATCCTTAATTGTTTTGTTGTGAATTTGATTAAATAAAATGTTCTTCTACGTTAACCTTGATCTTCTAATAGAAAAATACTATACTCCGTTTTAAAATACGCTCATTTAATTCCCTCTCTTCTCTGTACAGGATATATTCTCTGCTCTGATCAAGGGTCCAACCCGCACACCGTACGAGGACGGTCTCTTCCTGTTTGATATCCAGCTGCCCAACATCTACCCTGCTGTACCGCCCCTTTTCCGCTACCTGTCCCAGTGCAGCGGTCGCCTCAACCCCAACCTCTACGACAACGGCAAGGTCTGCGTCAGTCTGCTGGGCACCTGGATTGGCAAGGTGAGCTTGATTTTGCCGGTCACATTGTGCAAGTCCTCCTGAAACTGCTTGGCTAGAAGTGATATGCTGTGCCATAACATTATCCACACTGTCATGGGTGCTTTCTGTTGCTGTGCTCACTTTCACACTCCACCTTTACAACGTCTACAGTATGTGAGAATCGGCCTGCTAGACCAGTGTACCCCTAGGGGTACACGGGGGTATTGCAGGGAGTACGTGGGGAAAAACTAGAAAATGGGAATATGTATTTTACTGTTATGGTTAATGATAAAACATTGACAGAGATGGTGTGAACCTGCTCATCTGTACATTTCTAAACCAAATTACATCTATTACTTGACTAGTAAATGTTATTGAATAGAAAGCAATGTTTATTTGCCATTATGCTGTTTTATTTTTGAACGTATTGGTATTGTAACTGGACTTTTTATGTCAATTTTACTGTAGTCAGGGGATGGGGGTACTTGGCTTCAGAAATCAGTGTAAGGGGGTACTGCAGCCAAAAAAGATTGAGAACCACTGTGCTAGACCACCTGATTGACATTTCAAAGTACAACCCTGTATGCAGTTTGCTGAGGAAAGTATGGGGCTTTAAGTTTCTGTGGAAAAGTGTGATTTTTCGGGCAGAGTTTTTAGAACAAATCCACACATGCAAAACAATATGATTCTTCCCTCTCGGTCTTGCACCGTGCACTTCTGAGTTCTGTGACCTTGCTTTTTCATTCGATTAATTCACCCAAAAACTATTTGTTATTGTGTTACGGTGCCTTTTCATGTGATGAATTCAGTCATCTGGTGATTCGAGCGGTTTCGGGTTGTGTTGTACACCGGTTGAGTTCACAGGACTCAATTTTTACAAAGAACAAGGCTGATTATTCTGAACTTCTATGAGTAAAGGCATCAACTTTTATAATTGAGGTATCAAATCTGTAATGCTGAATATTTGCTTGCGAGTACTTTGCATTTTCATATCGTTTATTTGTCACGCCTCCAGTCGGCAAAGGCCTTTAATGTCATAAAAACCTACCTACTTTTGCCGTTGCGGTTCATTGGAGCGACCTGTAAAAAAGGGAGTGCAGAAGACACGCTGCCACTCAAAGTGACTACTGGCAAATCACGGCGTGTCTTTTCTGGGACTTATCAGAATCTAGGGTGCGTTCGAATAAAGGAACGACCAGAGGGCTCAGTTCCTATATCCAAACCAAGCCCCCAGAGCCACGGTAAAACAGTGAAGCGGCCGTCGCCTGGTGGTCAAATCTGGGATAGCATCACTTCCGCATTTAAAATGCTACTGCGCATGCTTCTATCGTTTGAAACCCTAGTGCGCCTGCTCGGTGCTCAATACTTCCGTATTTAATGCGCAAGTAGAGCAATCTTCAGGGTGCTTCAAACACCACTGAGCAACTTTTTTTTTTTTTTACAAGCAGGTGCGTGCAAGGAGCCAATATTAACAGTTAAAGCATTGTATTTGGGATTGAAAGCTTCACCTTGCATAAGGCCAGGGGGTTAATTATTAGGCTAGAATCCATATTGAATTCGAATGTGTAGGCCTAAATTAAGCCAAAGACAGAAGTATCTTTCTTTCTCCAGCCTACGGCCGCGGGTGCTGAGAAATACAATCTCTTGCAAGATCATTTCATGGTTTAAACTTATTTTATTCTATACTAGCCTATTTTTAGTCTGATTGGGACGCAATGTGCTCATTATGCTGTGATGAAAGTTGGAAGCTTTACCAACTCAAAGAGCTGCGTCATTAGTTAATAGTTTCTCGTCGTTGTATGATGATTACAGAGTAAGACTTTCATACCGCGACAATGGTTGAGTGAAAACTACGTATTTTATGGCTATGCCTGCATTTTTGCTGCCAATGAGGGCATGTGAAAACACCCAAAAAACAAAACTCCCAGAAAGTTGAAAATGATTATGCTAATTATTTTGCAGGAAAGAATCCGGAACTGTAGTGAAAACATGCCTTTAGTTTCTGTCTTCCTCATGTAGCTGCTGTGAAAGGCATGGGCCAAATTGTAGATAAGTACTTTTCCCTCAGTGCGGATTGTATTGAATTTCACTTGAGTCTCCTTGATGTGGATTGACCCAACATCAGGTTGAACTAACAGTAAAACAGAGAACGAGGGAGAGATTGTCTGGGTGAGCCCATTGGTGCTTCAATTTATTGTTTTGAACCTACCTTGGACTACTGGTGATGAGCCCTTGAAATTAAACCGTTTGCTCACCACTCTCTCGCCAGAGAATAAGCCATACAAAAGAACCATAGACCCTTGAAATAATTACATACACACCGAAATGTTATTTTGTACCAAAAATAAATTATTAAAGGATTCTGCATGCATTAGTATTCAACACATTTACTCTGGAAGCCCAAAGAAAAAATGCCCTACTAAAGAGTAAAGACGATTGCTTAACACAGGATGCCAGAGGTTGACAGTTTTGGTGGCACTCACTTGGGCCATATGTCAAATCGACCGGCTTCATCGGGACACGTCTGCTTGCTTTTTGCTAAGAGATACGTTATGGTTTAATTTATATACATTTATTATTCGTCTGACAAATAATTAATTTCGGCTTTACTGCATGACTGTACAAGGCTAACCATAAATGGCACTGTATATCTACCTACTTATATGGTGATGTGATCCACAGGGCACTGAAAGATGGACCAGCAAGTCTAGCCTTCTGCAGGTTCTTATCTCCATACAAGGTGAGTGCGCATGCACACACACACACACGCGCACGCACGCACACTCACATGCATTCAGACACTGCAACCGAAGCATGTTTTATTCATAGGCTCATTTGCTCAGACCTGCTCCAGATGCACACAGCTGTAGAGCTGTAACACACTCCTGACATTTAACCACTTTGTACGTTTGTCTGGATGTTAGGATCTTGAATCGGCATTATAACATATTTTGTTGTACTTCATCATAATCTTCACCAGGGGTCTTCAACAGGGGCTCAGTTACTACAGGGCGGTCCTCCAAATCTTTGTGTGATACAAACTTTTTTTTTTCTCCTTTTTTATATTAACCACTTGAACCCTTGTGTCCATATTGGGAGAACTTTAGTCAAAAAATAGCAGATCTACAAGCTCACAACGCCTCGCGCTGCGAAGCGTTGTGAGCTTGTAGATTGGCTATTTTCAGCAAAGAGCTTCGGTGTAGAGGGGGAAAAGAGTAGACAGAGTGAAAGGTCAGGTGGGTGCCCGCTGGCCTAGTGGTCAAGGCACATACCACATACTAGGCTATGATGCCTGCTGGCGTCGCCGGTTCGATTCCCGATCCGGACGACCTTTGCCACATGTCATTCCCCATCTCTCTCCCCATTTCCTGTCAGTCTACTATCCTATCAAATAAAGGCATAAAAAGCCCAAAAACAAATCTTAAAAAAAAAAAAAAAGGTTGTGGGGGTCCCTGCTTCATCTCTCTCTCTCATTAAAGGGGTCCTTGTCCTGAAAACGTTGAAGACCCCTGCTCTACACAGTATATCTATCGGGGGGTAGACATAATGTACTGACATCTTGTCTTTTCCTTTTATATTGAACCTGTCCTATATTGAATCTGTCATACACCTTATTGTACGATAGCATAAACATAAGCATATGAAACATTTTGATATTTTGCTTATAATTGATTCTAATCCTCCAGCAGAGACTGGCTGGGGTTATGTTTTTGCCCCATTCCATCAGTCTTTGGCAAAATATCTTTAATGGAACACTGATCCGTAGGCTGCCCCAAAGAGATGCTTATGTTTTGGGTCAAAAAGGTCAAAGCTTAAGGTCCAGATTGATAATGGATGGTTAGATTTGAATTAAACTTAGGCAAGGTCTTTTCCTATGTTATATTTGACCTTTTTTTGTTTGTTTGTTTGTTTTTTTCGTTTTTTCATCATGATTATATAAATTAATCTAGATAAACTAAACTTTCAATGGTACCATGCTTTATAAAAACGTAAGTAATTCTATCATATCATTTCCCCACAGGCCTGATCCTTGTCAACGAGCCCTACTACAACGAGGCGGGCTTCGATAGTGACCGAGGCCTGCAGGAAGGCTATGAGAACAGCCGCTGCTATAATGAGATGGCCCTGATCAAGATGGTCCAGTCCATGACCCAACTCCTGCAGTCGCCCATTGAGGTGTTCAGCCAGGAGATCAAGGAGCACTTCTCTACGAATGGCTGGCGGCTCATACACCGCCTGGAAGTCTGGTTGGAGCTTCACGAGGCCACTGAGAGGGGATCTGCGTCACTGCCGTCCTCCAGGTCTCAGCCCTCCCGGGACAGACCCCCATCGGTGGAACCCCTGGACGAACAGGTGACCCTTGTCTCAGCGTCATCGGTGAAGGCCATAGCTCAAAGCAGCCCTAATAAACCTGGGTATGATGGTGTGATCGGAAGCTGTATTTTAGAGGAGGAGCTGGAGGACTCAGGTTTGAGCCCATCCACCACTGCACTCTCTCATCAAGAACTGAGCCAGAACTCTGACTGCGATGGGGCAACGGCCAACACCTCCTCAGGAGCTGAGACCGGGGGCGTCTCCGCCACTGGCCCGCTCGTACGTGGCGTGGTGGTGTCGGACTCTGGCTCCGCAGGAGCAGGAAGCCAGCAGCCTGCGGTGCGACCAAAGAAGCGGAGAAAGAGTTACCGGAGTTTCCTCCCCGAGCGCAGTGGCTACCCGGACATCGGTTTCCCCCTCTTCCCGCTGTCCAAGGGCTTCATGAAGAGCGTCCAAAGTGTGATGTCACAGTACCGCGCTGCACTGGTCGCTGCCGGCATCCCCGAGCACACAGAAGACAAGTAAGTGCCTCCCCCTACCCCCCACAGCAGCTGTTAAGCCACTTAACCCTCCGTAACCTTCCGCCCTCTTTTCATTGGACTACCGACTCTTAAGCGCATTATCCTCCTGGATCCATGGAGGTTTTGGTACTCTCCTCTACTGGGTCCTGCCATCTCTTTGGTCCATTGCACCGCTCATCAGAGATGTACTGTGTGCCCAGCACTGCCCGAGCCTCTGCTCATTTCCCTGCCCCATATCTATGCTCAGATCCTTTTACCCTTGCCATTTTGTTTCTCTAGTCTCTACTGCCCCTACAGCGCCTACCCAACCGCGAATTCCCCTTTTTACCCACCTCGGCACAAATATACTCCACGGGGGGGAGAGCACAGCACTTTACATAAGAAGAACAATGATCAGTGTTTTGCTGTGGATATGTGACCTGGTTTTGGGGCACTCCTTCAATGTTGCCACAGAGAAGCCGGATGTACTTGGACGTGAGGGAATAGTGGATTGGATATTGCATCGAGAACCAACGCATTACAGGGCATGGGTGCGTTAAGCATGTGGACACGTGGCCCTGAACGCGGAACTCGAGGTTTGGAAGTTGTGTTTTGACTTTGGGAGTGAGAAAGACGCAGAACACAAGCGATCATTTAAACTAAACGGTGCCATTGACTCCCTGATGTTAATAGCAACGCAAATCCTGTCTGCTTTGTCAATCAGACCGCAAAAAAGAAATGCAGACTTTGTTATGGCATCGCGTGGTACACACACATAAAACACTGCTGTTCTGATCGCTGTGTCACCCTGCTACAGTATACTAATGGACAATCTGATCTGGCAGAGGCCATAGAAACTGTAGGTCAGGAAGATTCTTTTGTTTTCTTCTTCCCTTTGTTTTTCAAGTAGATGTTACTAGTTGTACAATTTCTTCTCTCTCTCGCTCTATTTTTCTTCTCTCTCTCTCTCGCTCTATTTTTCTCTCCCTTTCTCTTTTACACACACACAGCGCGCGTGCATAGACACACACACACACACACACACATGCGTACAAATATCTGAATGTTTAAAAACTGCCTCCCATGACTGCTTCACCACGTTGTGGTCCACAAGCCGTGCTCGCCCACATCCACTTTGCCAGTTGCGCACACCGAACCACGCAGCGATCATTGAGTGACAAAGTTTACATGCGGCAATCACCTCGGGAGGTCAGGCGGGGTCGCAGTGAAGCTCTTTATCAGACGAGCCTAGAACAGGAGGAGAGGACTCCTGTTCACACAGTGCTCCATGCTGCTTACGGTCGGCTCCAGAAACCGACACAGCGCTGCGCCACTTCTGTAGGCTAAAGTTTCACCTTAACTCAATTAAGATCACGTTAAAGTTTGGGATAGGCTGGCCCGCTTAGGTTGTCCTCCTTCGCCTTCCCGGGTTCTTCAGCCATTAACGGAAGTGGACCCACATCACTGCAAATGACACGATAAAAAAAAGAAAAGAAAAAAAAGATACAGCATCCATTCCGTCATCTCATCTCGACATGTTGCCTTACTTGAATTGTTCTTAAGACCATCATTATAAAGAGCTGCTTGCATCATGCTTTACACACACACACACACACACACACACACACACACACACACACACAGACCCATACACACACACACACACACACACACACACACACACACACACAGACCCATACACACACACACACACACACACGCTATACTACACCCTATTCCAGTGTTTTTGTTTTTGTAGTATAGTACTTGGATCTGTTTTTACCTCCCTTGCTGATTCTTGAGGCTGATAATGTAACTGAACCCAGATCTGTATGGAAGACCCACCGCTGTCCCATGCCCCTCCCAAGATAACTGGAACAGTCTTACAGTACACTTTAGTCATATTGTATTCAGCCCTTCCATGCAAGTGCAGTTAATTAATCAATTCACTATTAGAAGTTTGATGCTGAAGTTGTTTTGACATGTTTCCAACATTGTTCCGATTATTACACCTGCACATTGTTTAATTTTGCTTGCCCTGACTGAAGCACGCCTGGTTAATAACTGTCCAGCCCCCGAATGGGAACTGCTAACCCCACAGAATAAGCTTAGTTAGATAATTTTGAACCCAAATAGATAATTTTGAACCCAAATTCCATTGAGTATGAGATGGGAAGCAGTGTGAATTTGTTTTAATTAATTTTCCAGATATAACAAAATGTGTCTTTACAGAAACCCCTCTAAAAAGACAACCATATAAAATCTACGTAAAAGATGTTACACAGCACTCATGATGACCTTTTATATTTTTTTGCTTTTCCTTGCTGTTATTTCCAAGTGGCAGAGCTGTTCTCTGCTTGCGCATTACGGGATAATGCTTCTGTTCTGCAAAGTACTGTGAATCAACTTGCTGCGACCTAATTTAAAACGTATGGATTTGATAGTGCTTCCTGGGTAAATCATATCAATATGTTAACATCCATGAGTAATGAAGTTAACAGCATAGCCTGAACATGATACTGCTGTTTTGCCACTTACTATGATTATAATAATATCAAATACAGGTCAGCCGGACCCCTTGAGCTTGCTTTACCTGTGAAATAAAATGAGAGTTGTCTCTCTGGTATTTTACTTGAACAAAGATCCTTAAGAGTGTTTTGAATGAGAGAGTACATTCATGTGCCATTGTAAATGAGTGAGGGAGTGCGAGCCGAAACTAAAGTTGTGATGTGAAGAAATATCATATTAATGAGGGATTGCTTTTGTCTGTTGCATTGTCTCCCCCCTCCCAACTATGGGACTTCCATTCCTATACCATTCATAGCAGTCAGGCTTCCATGACTGTCTTCTTCCTGATTTTCATTTTGTGCTCTTCATGGGCTGCTGTAACTATTGCATGTAGCCTTATTTTGTTGCGTCCCGGTCACTACCTGATGTTTGTCACTCACCCAGTGCTCAATCCATGACGGAGTGTATTTTCTCTTAAGCCCAATTTCTACTATGTAGTATGACTGTGTTGCTTGCCGATTATTATTTTTTTGCAAGCGACACAGCCGTACAAAGAAGTATAATTTAGCCATTACAGTCAGGGGCCTAAAAATGGTCACGGCTTGGTCTGATAGATTAGAGTTGGTGACCACCGCAACATGATTGCCGTGTGTGCCACCTAAAAATCTTTAACCCTCTTTCTTAACGGTGAACAAAGACAGAAAATGTAAACCTGATTAGCTCTCGGAAAACAAAATGCAGAGAGAGATCAAGCACATGAAGCTATGTACAATTTTCTGTGTATGTGTGTATATTATTCAGATCTAGCCATTATTATTGTTATTGCAAGATTTCTTTTATAGCCAAAGCATGTAACATGTTGCTTTAAGCCTCCTGAATGGGCTAAACACAAGACTTGACTGTATGATGTCTACATTTCCACAGTGGCCTGTTATTGATATATAAAAAATTGAACTAATAAAGTTGATTTGTAGCCTGATTCCCTCTGTACAGAAGTCATGACTATATAAATATATAAATACATATATATTTAACTGAGTTCTAAGTAGTCATGTGAATGCTTGGGGCATAAATGTATAAAACGAGTGTGTGTATTGTACCCTTTTTTTCCTTTTCCCTTTCTTTTTTTACAGTTTACTTTTGTTGCATTCAGACTGTATAAATTGATGCATTAAACTTTGCAAGCAGTATGATAATACCATTGTGGCTTTTATTTCAATTTAGATTCTTAAAGAAAATAGTTTCTCTTTCAGGTTGCAGTCGATATTGGACAATATGGTACAGTATAGGGCATTCACCAAATATTCGAACATTCGAATATCAAAGTCACTATTCGACGTTGTTCACCGAAGTCGAATATTCGCTTATTTTATTTTATTGTTTTCTCTTTAAAAAATATCTAGTTTATAAAGCTTGGCTAGATAGGAAGTCATAATGAGTTGTCAATGCCCCTATACCAGGGGTTCTCAAACCTTTTTAGGCCGTGACCCACAAAATAAACATATTTCAACTGGGGACCCCCACCCTGACAAACACTTGGAATTGTAGGTATTACATTTAATGTGACTGTTCCGCAGATAAATATTGTGAAAATAGCAGATCTACATGCTCGTGAGCATGTAGATCGGCTATTTTCACAATGTTCGCCTCTTGCTTACTTAATAATTGACAGTTTGGCCAGTCCTGTCGAATATTCGACTATTCAAATACTTTGAGGTCGAATAATTCGAATACTAAAAATCACTATTCGTGAATGCCCTAGTACAGTATATGGATACTTCGCATCATTAGGGTCACAAGTGTTGGAAGTAAAGTAGGAATACCGCAATGTATTAATACTCTTACTCAAGTAAAATAATCCAGGTCTTACTTGTAACAAAGTACAAAAGCACTCTGTTTTACCTCTTAAAATACGTCAATTGCATTAGTTACCTTCCACCACAGTACTTGACTATTCATGCACTGAGGTGAGTCGGTGTCATTGTATTCACATTGTGGTGGTCAGTAAAGAACCACAACTGAAAGCTGATACTCATTGTAATTGTCTCCCAAATCTCTCAATGGATTCTATGGTATTGCAGCCAACTCTTTGTATGTGCAAGTGTAGTGTAGCAACAGTTAATGGTGACACAATCATTCATTTGAAAATCAGGTTTTCCAAGCGTTGAACAAGTATTGATTAGCCACTATCAGTATGTATGTGTGTATAAAATAATGTACCATTAGTACTGGACTAAAATAAGTTGTACACTGTCATATCCATTTCCATTTTTATTGATCAATAGAAAACACTCCAGTAGACTGCTTAATTTTGTTTTTCCCCCATTAAAAAAACATTTGTCAAGTGGAAAAAATAGATCTCTATAACCTTTTAAGTACAGAAAATAAGTCTTTCAGTTAAGATGACCCCACACACCCACACAAACATATAGACACGATAATATTTCAGAAGCAGCAGTAAAGACTTAAAAACAAAAACAAAAAAACAATTTCAAGTATCTTTGGGGGCTGAGCCCTTACATACCAACAGCCGAGTGTATAGCTTCATTTATACTCTAGTACAATGTGTCACTTGCTGACAAGAACCGATTTGCATCTCATTGTCAAGCGACAAGGAGTAAAGGAGTATACATTAAAGTCTGATATATACTTTGTCATATGACAGAGCATAAATTGAGCATAAGCCTTAGTCATCCAATATTATGTTAGGCTCATAACTGGGACACTCTTGCTGGTCCTCATTCTATTTCCAATCACAGAGGCTTCTAGTTGGAAATGAGATTCAGGCCTGAAGGGGTTCCATGTCCTTCACGAAGTAGACAGCAGAAATGCGAGTTCTACCCAACCTTTGGTGACAAGAAGTTGACAATATGTGTGGCTGTCATATGGGTTTTTGGAAAACTCTGAAATGACACAATTTGTCTCAATGCCGAATTGATGCTCCAGCAGTCTTTTTGATGACACCTTTTCACTGAAGCATAAATTTGTTTTTTGGTTAGAAGTAAACATATTGAATCTTCAATTAAGAATGTTGCCATTTTCCCTTTACTCACATTGTGCCAGTATTAAGTATATGAAATTGAATCAAAGCAGCGTCTGAAATGAAATAATGTATTGATGCCTTTAAGAGTAGATGTATACATTTTCAAATCCAGGTCTGTCATGGAAAATGAATAGATCTATTTCTATTTTAAACACTAGGAGGCAGCATAATCAAGGCACAGCAAATAGAATAGTATAAAGGACGCTATATAGACATACTGAACATCAACCAACAGCAAGCAAAATAGAATCTGGATATAGTTCATGGGATCTGTCCATTTTTTACAGGAAATCCTGTGCTTGATTTCAAAAGTAGAAAAATGCAACTGAAATACTTAAGTGTTTCAAACCATTTTCAGTCAAAATGTCATCTCACGTCTGACAACCGATACAGATTGAAATGCCTTAACATCTGTATCATTGCAGCATTTCTGTGCCAAATAAGTGTTAAGTTAAAGAGGCCAAGTTCATCTTGTTATAAGTATCCATCTGTCAGCCAATTAGAAAATTACACCCAATATGAATTATTCATATTGGATATTGGCAAGGAATCAACATCTTAATCTTTCCATTTTATTTTAAATAAATGTAATTAACATGGTGTAGGCCTATACATATTAATGGCCCAGTCTCCAGGCCTATACATATTAATTTGAATTTGAATTTAGAAAAACATTTTAAAATACTTCAAATAGCCAATCTACATCAACACGTTGTGAGCTTCTAGATCAGCTATTTGAAATATTAAAGAATGATTTTCAAAATGGTAAAAAATGGCAAAAAGGTTTAGGGATAAGGGAGTAAGCTAAGGCATGGATGAAAATAGAGCCCCTAGTGTCAGCCTTCAGGTGGAACACATATAGCTCTCTTTTCAAAGGACCACGTGGTTAATGATGCAACCAAACAATCACTCGCAGTCGAGGTGAGGAAAGGAGGGCGCATGGTTAAGGAACACAATGCCACCCACCCATCATGCAACATTTAACAAGTCAATAACAACCTAGAATCTATGCTACTCGTCATCCCCGATTCCTCTCCACCCTCCCATCCCTATTGTCACTTAAATATTTCTACTTCTCTAGCCTCCAACTGCGTCTAGCCCCCCCCCCCCCCCGAAGCCTCCCCCTTTCCACCAATAGCACTTAATCAGCTGAGTGTGAACCAACCCCCCCCCCCCCCCCCCCCCCTATTTTAAGGCAGAATAATCACAAGAGTTCACTTGGGCCTGACCATGTCTGGGCGGTACGGTGCAACGGAACCTAAGAGCAGAGTGGTTTGTCACACGGATGAAACAAACAACTGCAGGATTCTAACATGAGAATGAGAACACTGTGTGCCGCGTATATGCAAGCCCTTAGAGTCCCAAGAGGCAGACAAAACCTGGCACAGTGAGGCATCCGGTCATCACTTCTGTCTGTGACTTCATGCTCGCGGTGGTGAGAACACCTACGTAAGTGATGATCGTATCGATAAATCTCCCATGGGGAATGGCTGTGTGGTTGAGTGTGGTTGTGTCCGTGTGTGTGTGTGTGAGAGAGAGAGAGACAAAGGAAAAGGGAGAGGTGAGTGTGTTTGTTTGCATAAACATTATGAAAGAGCAGCTGAGTCTCAGTGCTCTCCAGCGCATTGCAGTACCTAACGAGGAGCACGAATGGAGGATAGAGGGGTGGAAGGGTATGGGGGTTATGGGGGAAGGTGGGAGGGATATGGCTCATCGAGGCACCGGGAGACATCAATCATCCAAGCTGGAACACAGCACAAGTAGCTTTCCTTTGGAGGACAAAAGCAGACCAGGGCCACACTGATGTATGGAACCACTGTAAAATCATAAGGCATTTGTTTTTACACATTTGCTACATTACTGCTGCCGTTTCACCCCTGAGAGGATGGAAATGCTTGGAAAGGGCCCTACATCATTAATCCAGATCGATTATGGGTGGAAAGTAGTGGGCTGTTCCAAACTAAAGCACTCAGTTAAGTAATTTGTTTATTTGCGCCTGATAAATAAATATATATCTTTAGATAAAACAGATTCATATAAAAAATATATAATAATGTACTTATTCTACCTATTAATTTGGTTGATGAATTAATTTAGTTGTCCAAGACTTATTGTTGTTCATCTGCATTCACTCAATTGCATAACAAGGTGTATCAGTCCATTACTCTAGGGTTGAGCTTTTGAACTACAATATTGACACATGGATGTTAGCCACACCTAGGGCTCGATTTCACAATGATGAACACTCGCAAAGCTCAAGTTCTGTTCAAACGAGGGCAAAGAGAATGTCATAATGTCACTGCTAGCTCCTGGCTATTCTATCACACATGCGCATTGTTGTGCACACTAGTGCAGAGGAGTCGTCAAGGCATGAATCTGAAAGTGTCACTATTGCATAACAGCAGCTAATGTACTGTATTTCAATATTCATAAACAATGCCTACTTGCAGGAGGTTTGGGATAGTGGAGATGACAATGTCGCTCCATTCATTATTAAATGATTGATGTTTAAAGGAGATTATGCATTGTGTGCGTGTAATATGTGCGTGTCTGACAAAGACCTCATTTTGGAGTGAATTGTGTACATCAAACCAGTTGATGGATATGGAATGAATGTCAATGCAATATCCCCCAAACATTTTCAAAACCAACATGAGGGCCAGTGTAAAATGAGCCAGAAGTAAACAAAGACTGGCAATTATTGTCACCGTGTTGCAGCATGATAATCTAAACATAAAACGGCTAAAACAATATACAGGTATCTATCCATTGCTGGAAATGTAACCTTCTTAATTTGGGATACAAAGGAGTAGATTATCATATCATGCCTCAACATACAGCAAGAGGACTCAGTGGAGCCCTAGGGATCATTTCTCTTCAGGGTCATCCAGTGATCAGTCTTGCTATCCCCCTGTGTATCTGTGCTTGCACTGGCCCGTATTCTACCACCTCCCCATCCACCGTTATGACCCCTTTGGTTGAGTGGGGCTCCAGCCGTAGCGCCCGCACTCTCACATAAGTCAGATGCTGGCAGTTGCTCGCCAAATGTGCGCCCTTCTCCATGGCCAGGAACAGTCTCAGCAGCGCAGTGCGAGATATCCCTGCTCGGACATAGAAGAGGTGGATGACACCTTCGTCTGGTGCGGCGCCGGGTGCTGCCATTAGGTCCTCGGCCAGGTGGGACTGATACATGGCCAGCATGAGGACGAAACTCTCCTCCTGCACCACCACCCAGTCGCTGGGCACCGGCTGATCCAGGGGCGACAGCAGGGAGTCATGAGGACCATTGAGGGCCTTGGTGGCATTGCGAGACGGCGTGCCGTCTGTCCTCCTCACTTTGAGGGAGTTGTTGGAGTTGCAGGAGTTGTGAAACGTGTGGTGGGGAGAGTCCTGGGAGGGCTGGCAACCGAGGGAGGCCGGGCAGAAAGACGAAGGCTTATTTGGTATTGTGTGCGTGCCCAAAAGTCCCCCTTCCTCCTGCTCCTCCTCCCCCTTGCTCTCCTTGTCAGCAGCGGGTAGGTATGCCAGCCTGCCCTGGTAGACACGGAGCGAGGCCAACCTCACCAGGGTCCCGACGGTGAAGCGGGCAGATCCAACATGCCGGTACTTCTCGCTCTCCACGTCCACATCCGCCACAAAGCCCCAGGCCAGCGACAGGAAGGAGAAGACGCGCGGGCTGGAGGACAGGTGGACAGACGCCAGGTCCATGGGCGACACCAGGCCCTTGCAGAGGAGGAAGCCGCAGCTCACCAGCAGCTCCTCACTGAACACCTGCACAGCTCTGGAGAACCAGGGAGGAAAGGGAGAGCATTAGTGGGACGAGAAGAGTCAGAGAGCACCGGGAGACGAGTGTTCAGTGTTGTGGAGATGGACAGAGGTCAGTGTCTAAGGACCGATATCATTCTAATTAATTTGATGACCACACATCCAAGCGCAGGAAGAATCATGCGACCATCCTCATCATCATCATTATGAACACAGCTGTACATATAAACATTAAACACAATGGATTAGTTTCACCATTATGTAAATATGTTAAATCCGGTGTTGGGAAAACTCTGGGAATCTTTTATACAGTAGAGCAGGATCAAACTGTTTTGTAGTAGCTCCACCTCACTTGACATGGGGGCACTGGGGAATGGGGAGGGGGGTTACATAAGACAGACGAGCCACGGGCTAAGACCTAAACATCACAGCTAAAATGCAGCCAAGTAATGAAGAGTAAGGACGTAAGGAAGGGGCCCAATCTCTTTCCAATATGGCTGCTGCGCATAGAGCCGACGTGGAGAGCAACTAGAGTTGACCAGTAAAGGGGATTAAATGAACTGGGAGGTGGTACGGAATCATGAGGGCCAGATCAGCACATGGGCCTCAGCTGTAAGACTGGGAGGCAGGGGTAAAAGGTCCCCCCCCCCCCCCCCCCCCACACACACACACACACCCCTCATTAAAGATGGGTGCCTCAATGGAATTGACTGCCTCTCAAGGCCAGAATCCCATCCATATTCATCAGCCTGATCATATTCACTGGTCTGGCCGTTCAAATAATACAGTCTAAACACCGTCTTCTCGTGTTTCTTTCTAATCGGTGTGTGAAAGTGAAGCAGGGCGTTGCTGTAAAAGAGCTCTCGTGCTCAGCATAGCTATCCTGGGTAAAATAAAGGACGATCGTTTTAAACGATTATGTGGTAAAACAAAAGTCAGGATAATAATTCACAAACTGAATCAGACTGAATGAGTCATTAAGTATATATTTACCTTGTCTGCGTGCCCAGCAGACTGATTGCGATTTAAATACATGAAAACATTTTAATGTAACATGGCTACCTGGCCCATTTATTCAAGAAATAAATAACTGGTATAATAACATGAGGAATAAATAACACGAGGTCCTCCATGGATGGAGAATAGAATGTGACATCCTGTACCAGGTTTTTCTGACATGCCCTTCTGGCAGCAGACAGGTAAACAGTAGCTGAAGGTGATAACAACAGTGGGTCAGAATGGAAGACTCCTCTACAGTTCTGCATGCTGGGATTGCTGGCACACAGGAACAGCTAAACAAATCACATCCCACAATTCACTTTATTACCTTCAGCTGCATTTGCCGATCAAGATGTCTACTGTTATTATTAACAGTAGACATGTTATTATTTTATGCTTTAACTATTGAAAATTAGCAGATATACAAGCTCACAGCGCGGCACCGAGTGCCGCGCTGCGAGCTTGTAGATCTGCTATTTTTGAAAAATCGTGAAAATTAGAATTTTGACCTGATTCTATAAGTGTCTTTTGAATCCCTCTAAGGTTTTTTGAAAAACCTATGTTTCTATGTCAGCAATCTGGCTAGCCATCGTCAAAGTTAGTCTGTTCTTGAGAGACTACCATACCATGTCAGTGGTTCTCAAACTTTTTCATGTGAAGGACCCCCAAAATGATATGTATTTGGCCACGGACCCCCATCTCAAAATATCTAGTTCCAGGGACCCCCCAGAAGCAAAATTTGAGTTACAAACATTTGCTTTAAAAATACATATATTCAAAGATTTGCACACATTTTCACAACGTTTTCAAAAATAGCAGATCTACAAGCTCGCAGCGCGGCACTCGGTGCCGCGCTGTGAGCTTGTATATCTGCTATTTTTCAATAGTTGAAGCATTCAATAATTCTAGGCCTAAATGGGTTAAAAAGCGTCCATTGAATAATGCTGCCATCTACGGAAACTAGCATAATCACTACACACATAGGGTCTTGTGGTTAGCTGGAGGAAAGCTTGCATGGAAATAAACAATAAAGCATGGATGGCACATCCACTAACTAATGTACTCTACCAGGTGCCGGGCAGAAGTCAGAATCCAGAATTTCAGTCTGCACAAACTGCATCACGCTCTGAAGGTAAAAGTTAAAAGACGATGTCAGATGAAGAGCCGGTGAGGCTCGAAATGTCGCATTGTCCGTTTTGGTGGAAACCAAATAGTAAACCTTTTAACTTTGGAGCATGATCCAGTGAGCAGACTGTGTTTTTGGAAAGCTTGTCTAGTGCACATTCAGTGCATGCCATTCAGGTCTGTTCTGAATCAGACCATTATTTGTCAATCAAATGTTGTATAAATTCCTGTGGTGATCATGTACATGTTGAGCATTTCAGATTATGTTGCTCCCTGCCTAAGTGTTTCATAGATAAAAGTAGCTAGAACAGTATTATGAGTTGCGCACAAACGTAATTAATGGTATAATAACCTTCATGTGCAGTCACTTACTATAGACTGCTAAACATTACTGTGGGTTCGCACACTTGGGCATGTTAAGAAATCTTTGGGACATTGATGAAAACTGGGACAAGAAGACAAAGTCAAATTGTGTCAGGACCTTAATGAATTCTACTTGTGTTCAATCAAATATAATCAGTGGTGTGATATGGATTTTAGAAGTGGTGCCCCTCTAAATTCGTGACGTGATGATTCATGTGCGTGCAAGTGAGGCGCGTACAAGTGAGGCGCGTGCGCATGCGCGTAAGCTAAATAAGTCTGGGCTCGCCGAGCCCAACCGAGCCCACGGCATCTCACCCCTGAATATAATAATGGCACCTTCCAAGTTCAAAAGTCTCTCTCTTACAACTCCTTCCTTGTAGCCTCTTATCAACCACATAGTTTTGTAATTGGCAGTGCTCATCTCTGCTGAAGATAGCTTTACCCACCTCCAACACTTATGTGTTGCTTGTGTACTGTAAAACAGTGGTTCTCAACCAGTGGTCCGGGGACCACCAGTGGTCCTTGAGGGGGTTCCAGGTGGTCCCCAGTTAAATGATGAAGAGTTGGTAACCAAATACGGGTCCATTTGGTTTCATTTTATGCCCTCAAGAGTAACATTATTGTTAAACATCTGCATTACTTTAAGCATTACTTGATAAGAGGTCTATACAGTTAGAGAATGTAGATTGTTTTTTTTGTCAATGTTTGCCTGTTCGAGCATGGAATTGTGGACAAAATATTATCCAACGATAACAAAATAACAAAATATTCAAAGTGTTGGGTCTGAGAGGCTAAATCTCAAATGGTGGTCCGTGGCTCAAATGCCAAATACATAATGGACCTTGACATGAAAAAGGTTGCAAACCACTGCTGTATCGGGATAGTGATCATCATTATAGCAATGACTGTAAATCACCAGGAGAGGGAGACTCTCAGGGGAGGCATCTCGAACCCGCCCAGCTCACACATAGCCTGTGACATCTAAATCAACTTATACTGTACTAGCGACCACTGGACTCATCATTCAACCACGCATACATAACACAAGGACACGTTCCAGTACCGCACACACACACAGCTGCAGAGCTGTGTCCAGGAACTCACCGAGTCTTTCAATTCTGCATAATACCAGCAGACACACTTCTAGCTGCCACTCATTGGATCCACATGCGGCTCTCACAGCCTCAGTGAACCCCTACATTCAGCTGATAATAACAGATACATTCTAGCTAGGGGATTCCACTGCGCCAACCGCTGCGTCTGTAGTCTAGATAGACATTCTGGATGATGCTGGTCTGTGGGAGGGAGAGACATAGGGGGAGGAATAGGGAGAGACAGATAGAGGGGGAGAGAGACAAAGATGGGGTGAGAGGAGAGTCAGAATGAGAGAGATAGAGGAGGGGAGAGACGGGAAGGGGGGGGGGGGGGGGGGGGGGGGGGGAGTCGGTGGGAGGGTGAACAATGTAGAGTCTGGTCTCTTCTGGTCATTGTTGGTGTTAGACAGCCATTAGACAATGTGTGACTGATGGGTCAATTCTGTACCAGCACTGAATGAATGATGTTCTGTGGAAACCACGAGCAGTGGGAGGTGAATTCTTTAATTAAAAAAACTAACAAACATGAATGTAGGATAGTGTCTCTGTGGTAAACAATCTCCACTTTTGGTGTTTTTCGTAGATCAGTGGTTTTCAACCCTTTTCATATCAAGGCCCATTATGTATACCGCATTTGAGCCATGGACCTCCATTTGATGAGATCAGACCCAAACCTTAGAATATTTTGTCATCGTTGGATAGGATTTTGTCCACAATTCCATGCTATATTGGTGTTGGCCATAGGAGAGATAACAGTCCAATGTTGATCAAAATAACAATTATTTTACATTCTTTAATTGTGTAGACTTAAAGGAGCTATAGTCAACTTTTTCATTGTAGGGCCGACACTTTGTTTACATCCTAGTCTATAGACTAGAATGTAAACAAAGTGTCGGCCTGAAAATGGCCAAAATGATTATTTTATCATTATTTTACCTTTTTGTGGTCATTTTTGAATAGAAACACATATATGAAGCTTATTTTTTTATAAAATATTTTCGAAACATTATTTTTATTTTAGCATCTGTTAGTCAAGAAAAAGTTGTCTATAGCTCCTTTAAGTAAGTAATGCAGATGTTTAACAATTTAACTCTTTATTTAAAGAGTAATAAATGAAACCAAATGGACCCATAAGGTCACCAAGTTGGTGACCCAACGTAAAGGTCACCAACTCTCCACCATTTAGTTGGGGACCACCTGGAACCCTGTCAAGGACCACTGCAGAGACTTGGAGCTTTCTTGAGATCGAACATGCACGCTAAATATAATGACATGGTTATTTTTTGTTTTAATTGTTTTCTTTATGCATTTTAAGTGCAAAATTCTAATTCTGAAACATTAACCATACAGTGACCTTTATAGCCAACATTGAGTCAATTATCCATGTAAGTTCGATAGTATTTTAATGACCTAAAACAAAGCCATTCATGGAAAAATGGTCCATCTATAAACAATCTGATAATCTAAATCCGAGATTAGACAGAGACATGTATAAATACCTGTATGGTCCTGTGCGCTGTGCTCAAGGGCAACACACCCAGTGGTAGTTAGCAGACCCATGTATATGTTTGACATGTAACCCAGGCTGGGCTGTACCCATAGACAATAAAACAACACAGCTGCTACACAGAATGCCCTGTGTGAGGGATATTTAGTCATTTAGTCACACCACAGTATGACAGCCAAATACAGTAATTGTATTAACTCATACAGTGCCAAACGACTTTCAGATCAACTATCTCACTATGGACTTCCCTGCCAAACGACTTAAATCGACTTTTACTTAGAAAAAAAAACAAAAAAACTTTTTTTTTTTTATTGGACCCCATTAAATCTAGTAAACATGATTTCAATCGCGATTTTGCATGTTCCACCCCCCATACAACCCCATCTTTCATACAGGGCAGCCATCTTTGCTTACATAACATGTAAAACATAATGGCTATTTTCTCAAGAATGCCTTTGTTTGAAAGCTGTGAACAGCCTGCACAAACATGGTGCATGATCTGTGCATGGGCATGCATGATCTGTGCACTATAAATTACATGGAAGTCTATGGAGATTTATGGCAGGGAGAACCCAAAGAAGGCATATTTAATTGGCAGTAACTGAGTTTTTAATTACCAGAGAAGGCACCCCTCCTGTGATTACTAGTAGGCCTACTAGAAGAAAAGAACCCTTCGGGGCGTGTGTACTGTAGCAATGACACATGCGTATGAATGCACAAGGGTAGGCGACCATGGCAATGAATTGGTAAAGTTCATGCACTTGGTGAGTAGTTTTTGGGGTTAGGTATGGGCATAAGGTTTTCAAAAACCATCGCAAACGAGTTGGGCTCGCCCCTAGTGGTCTGTTTGCAATGAATCAAATGTTAGATAGGTCAGTATATGGTTGATACCCCCCAAATAATTGATAAAAGTTTTTTCAATGGATTCTATTACTATTGTAAAAAATTAAGGAAAAAATTACTTCTGGAAAGGCTTCATTATCAATGTGTCCCTGTATGCTTACCCTGTGTGTGGACATAAATACATTGTTAAATACTGTGTGTGCGTGCGTGCGTGCGTGCGTGCGTGCGTGTGTCACCCACCCAGAGTAGTGATGTATGGAGGCAGCCAGGGCATTGCCCGACCCCCCGGGCAGGATGCCCAGTGGAGTGCGAATGGCCTCCTCCCAGTCTGCTCTCTCCAGCAGGCCATTTATTACCTGTCAGACACAGACAAGACAGCTTGAATCATGTAGATTCTAATGGAGAAGGACTAGAATTTGCTGTGGCTGTCCTTAGTTATTATCTGCACTGACGCATGTCAGTCAATCTGATCAAATAGGCCTGATACTGTAGATTAGAACACCCACAACCTATTCATGTCTAGATTACACTAGAATACATTGGTTTAGGTACCTACTCTGTAGGTACAGTAATATACATGTATGTTCTCATAACTTAATGCAATACTTTATATTTTTCTTAAAATATAAGAAAATAGCTACACTAATGTGTCATGAGCTAGGGTTGAAATGATAAATTAACCAAATGTTTTAGCAATGGAATAAGAGATGGTTTAGTGATGCAAATAAAGTTAATATATGGAGATCCCTGATGTCATCAATATTAATCCCATATCTAACAGGACTTCATATGGGAATGCCCATATATGGAGGAAGACAGCCCATATCTGTGTGCGGATATTGTGGTCTTTGTTGCATAATAATGAAAGGTTATGCGAGCATGTGTGTGTGTGCGTGTGTGTGTGACTCTGTGTGTGTGTGTGTGCGTGCGTGTGCGTGTGCGTGCGTGCGTGCGTGTACCTCAAACAGTAGTCCATCTCCAGACATGATGACCAGAGCGTCCCACTGTGACAGGTCTGCCTCCCTGGCCAGCTCTCTGGCATGGTTTTGCCTCTCTGTAAAACAACGCAGGTCCACATCTATTACACTGTAAAGTATGCATCCCAGTAATGCAGGTCCACATCTATTACACTGTAAAGTATGCATCCCAGTAATGCAGGTCCACATCTATTACACTGTAAAGTATGCATCCCAGTAACCCAGGTCCACATCTATTACACTGTAAAGTATGCATCCCAGTAACCCAGGTCCACATCTATTACACTGTAAAGTATGCATCCCAGTAATGCAGGTCCACATCTATTACACTGTAAAGTATGCATCCCAGTAACGCAGGTCCACATCTATTACACTGTAAAGTATGCATCCCAGTAACGCAGGTCCACATCTATTACACTGTAAAGTATGCATCCCAGTAATGCAGGTCCACATCTATTACACTGTAAAGTATGCATCCCAGTAATGCAGGTCCACATCTATTACACTGTAAAGTATGCATCCCAGTAACGCAGGTCCACATCTATTACACTGTAAAGTATGCATCCCAGTAATGCAGGTCCACATCTATTACACTGTAAAGTATGCATCCCAGTAACGCAGGTCCACATCTATTACACTGTAGAGTATGCATCCCAGTAATGCAGGTCCACATCTATTACACTGTAAAGTATGCATCCCAGTAATGCAGGTCCACATCTATTACACTGTAAAGTATGCATCCCAGTAACGCAGGTCCACATCTATTACACTGTAAAGTATGCATCCCAGTAACGCAGGTCCACATCTATTACACTGTAAAGTATGCATCCCAGTAACGCAGGTCCACATCTATTACACTGTAAAGTATGCATCCCAGTAACCCAGGTCCACATCTATTACACTGTAAAGTATGCATCCCAGTAATGCAGGTCCACATCTATTACACTGTAAAGTATGCATCCCAGTAACCCAGGTCCACATCTATTACACTGTAAAGTATGCATCCCAGTAATGCAGGTCCACATCTATTACACTGTAAAGTATGCATCCCAGTAATGCAGGTCCACATCTATTACACTGTAAAGTATGCATCCCAGTAACGCAGGTCCACATCTATTACACTGTAAAGTATGCATCCCAGTAACGCAGGTCCACATCTATTACACTGTAAAGTATGCATCCCAGTAACGCAGGTCCACATCTATTACACTGTAAAGTATGCATCCCAGTAACCCAGGTCCACATCTATTACACTGTAAAGTATGCATCCCAGTAATGCAGGTCCACATCTATTACACTGTAAAGTATGCATCCCAGTAACCCAGGTCCACATCTATTACACTGTAAAGTATGCATCCCAGTAATGCAGGTCCACATCTATTACACTGTAAAGTATGCATCCCAGTAATGCAGGTCCACATCTATTACACTGTAAAGTATGCATCCCAGTAATGCAGGTCCACATCTATTACACTGTAAAGTATGCATCCCAGTAACGCAGGTCCACATCTATTACACTGTAAAGTATGCATCCCAGTAACCCAGGTCCACATCTATTACACTGTAAAGTATGCATCCCAGTAATGCAGGTCCACATCTATTACACTGTAGAGCATGCATCCCAGTAACGCAGGTCCACATCTATTACACTGTAAAGTATGCATCCCAGTAACCCAGGTCCACATCTATTACACTGTAAAGTATGCATCCCAGTAACGCAGGTCCACATCTATTACACTGTAAAGTATGCATCCCAGTAACGCAGGTCCACATCTATTACACTGTAGAGCATGCATCCCAGTAACGCAGGTCCACATCTATTACACTGTAAAGTATGCATCCCAGTAACCCAGGTCCACATCTATTACACTGTAAAGTATGCATCCCAGTAACGCAGGTCCACATCTATTACACTGTAAAGTATGCATCCCAGTAACGCAGGTCCACATCTATTACACTGTAGAGCATGCATCCCAGTAACGCAGGTCCACATCTATTACACTGTAAAGTATGCATCCCAGTAACCCAGGTCCACATCTATTACACTGTAAAGTATGCATCCCAGTAACCCAGGTCCACATCTATTACACTGTAAAGTATGCATCCCAGTAACCCAGGTCCACATCTATTACACTGTAAAGTATGCATCCCAGTAACCCAGGTCCACATCTATTACACTGTAAAGCATGCATCCCAGTAACCCAGGAAAGCCTGGTTATTATTTTTAAACAGGCTGTGTGATCCGGTCTAGGTGTGACCTAAACAGGCAACAGGCAGAAGAAGCGGCATCGCTTTGTTTTGGTCCCCCCTGTTTGTTTCACCAATCCCTATTTAAATGCTCGAGAAGTGCAGTCTTGCCAGTCACTGCGAGTTGGATTAAAAGATAGATATAACAAACAAACTTTTAAAAAAATAAGCAAAACTACATACACCGCATCAAGGGTTTTATTGAGTAGGCCTTAAAATTGTCCTTGAGTGCGGGGAATGTTTTGAACTGATTCCGATTTGGTAGTTCCGGCCAAAAGTGTAGTCCGTCTGATGAATACAAAATGACGTAGTCTGTTTCCGCTCTCGACCGGATCAGCAACCAGAAACGGGAAGTGATCCCAGACTAGTATCCCAGTAAGCCATGTATCCCAGCACTCAAAACTATCATTTGTCAAAGGCTCCAGAACGTTGTGCCTCTGACTGTATCAGTTATCAAGTGGCTGAGAAAGCTGATATTGGGTCTTAAATTAAGTGTCTATCACAGTGCCAATTAGAGCAGGAGCACTGAATTAGCCAGGAGCACTCCATCAAATTAAACTAAGGCTGACTAATCTGATGAACCTTCATGACAGGGCCAGACATCTCTTAGGAGGATGCTACATGGTGGCATTTCAGAATCAGTAAAAAGTAGAAAGTACAAATAATAACCTAAGAATGAATGGTATTAGTTGTTAATAGTTCAAATAATAATTATTCCTTACGATTTCATTTTGCACCTCTAAAAACACCAGACATTCATTCTTCATTCCAAAAGGATGTCCACCAATTGACAAACATGACACATATTCTTGCACAATAAAACAAATTACTTTTTTGAAGATATTAACTCATCCTGGTTTTTAAAAGACTTTGAGTGAAAATGACCCATCCAAACAGTGAAGTGGTGCAGTGTGCTGTCCCGTTTCCAACATACAGTACACAGAGCTAAATCCTCACTGTTCACATTTGTATTCTCCTTCTTCTGTGTGGTTCACAAGACTTGAGCTGTGCCTTAAAAGTCTGTCCTTTCATTTGTCTTATTCTGCGACAGGGAAAAGGTTACATGCCACCAAGGGAGGACTCACGCACAGGGAATGAAAAAAGAAGTTCAGACTGGAGTGTGGTTTTTAAATGATTCTATTTTATATAGCTGTCTGTGTAGCTTATTTTATTTATAAGCCAAAAGTACAGAGAGTGCACAAGTGCATTATTGTTCTCTGTGTGTCTATCTTGCTGTCTGTTATGTGTTCTGGAACGCTTAATAAGTCCCTGGTGGATAAGAATCCATCCATCCATGCACTTCAGAGGCATTTGTGTCTCACGGTTTCTATATACTGTATGTTCTTCTATTCTTCAAGGTGAAAGGTCATGAGCAGTCTTGTGAAGAGTGAAAAAAGAGCCAGTCGAGTGCAGTGGACCGTCAACCACAATGTGCTATCTCCTCTTTTCAACACTGAATAACAATCACATCTCACTCTCTCTCTCTCTCTCTGTCTGTCTCTCAGCTAATGCTACAGTTCTCCTTTCAAAACAACAGAACTGAAAGGACGGGGAGAGGAACAAAAAATATAGAGAAGGGTGGAGTAGCGATCGATTCAAATGACAGATCGCCTGGGGCAGCTGTAGATGAGCGTGTAGAGAGACAGCCGGTCTGGTAATGAGAAGGTCACCAGTTCGCCTCCTGGAACAGAGACTTCGCCACGGATAGGGATGGGATGATATGAACATTTCATATCACAATTATTGTGACCAAAGAAATCACGAATTACGATATTATCGCGATAATCCAAATATCCCCAACATCCATTATCCTGGGAAGGAACATTTGCCAAAGAATAGCAGATCTACAAGCTCACAACGCGTCGCAACGATTGTAGATCGGCTATTTTTTGGCAAAGACATTTGATAGAGAGTGAAAAAAAGACTGTATCAAGTATGTATATTATAAGTACCTTTTACCAATTATAGAGGGTTTAAGTGGTACCGGATATGCAGTGAATTGATCCCAGTGCATGACGGACGACGATATCACCATAAATTAAATCTCCTCCATGTACGATTAGCGTGAGTTTTTATCACGATAAACGATAATATCGCTTATCGTCCCATCCCTCGCCATGGGATTAACAAAGGTCTACCCCCCCCCCCCCCCCCCCCCCCCACACACACACACACACACACACACACCTGTGGGTTGCTGAACCACAGTAACACCCTGCAGCCTTTTGTTTAAACACCAAGCACAATCGCAACAACTGAAACATAAGGTACGTCCGTGTCTCGTTTTCCAATTGACTGCCATTATTGCAACTATAAGTAGACTGACAAGCTGCTGCACCGCTGTGCCAAAATCTTTACACAAATGTAGGCTACACAACAGGTATTTAGCACACACTCTTAATCCAGAGCAATTTACAGTAAGCAAGGACTACACGAGGGAATACATCAAATGCATAGAAATAGTAAAATAGGATCATAGGTAAACCAAGCACTTGGGATGGCCGATATTAGCATAAAAATGTATATCAGAAGTTCTTACTGTTTAGTGTTTGTAATATATATGAAATGTAATGTAAGTTTACCATAATCACAGTAATCCTTAAATAGTATTCCATCATATTCAAGGGCTTTTGGAGAGAAATGGGAGACTCCAGTCACTTTCACTGCAGAGGGCAGGTATGTTGGTATGTATGTCTGTCCAGTTGACATTCATTGGCGCTTGTTAATGTTAGCATATAAATAGCAGCATATATCGGTATTGGTTAATATCGGTTAATAAAGGTATCGGAAATTAAGAGTTGGACAGGTGAAAAAGTCAATATCGCACATCCCTACCAAGACCCTATCATCAGTCTAACAGCAGAATCACTATATGATGCCTACAAACACGGAGGTGCAGAGAAACACAGATGTGCCTGCACACATGCAAATACAGTATATATATACACGCTCGCATGCAGTGCCATGTACACACACACACACACACACACACACACACACACACACACACACACACACACACACACACACACACACACACACACACACACACACACACACACACACACACACACACACACACACACACACACACACACACACACACACACACACACACACACACACACACAGTTCAGTATCCTCTGAGGAGGTATCCGATTACAAGGGTTCTCTCTTTACATTTCATTCCCTTCCCATCTTTGCACGGGACGACATCCCAGAGAGAAATCAATTCCTCCTTATCAGTGCAGTCACATCACATCTCCCTACAGTATCCATGCAGGAGCGGTGAACTAAAAGGACTGAAGGCCTGCAACCAGCAAGCAAAGTGCACCACTACAGAGAGGGCTGGGAGGGGGACAGCACTGAACACATTTATTATGCACGTGTCCTCCCATGGCGTCTACCGTCCATGGGATACAGGCAGCGCAGGTTTTCAATGTGGTGGGTTCAGAGTGGGGGTCGCCAGGCGGCGTCAGGGGGTCAATAGGAAAAATGTAAAAACGAAAAAAGGCGAAAATTACTTTTATGTATTTTAACCCATTAAAACCAGGGGAAGTACCTGTGTCATTTTAGATTTTTGCATGCACACGCTTCATTATGTTAAAATAGCAGATATCTACTATTTTTGAACATTAAAAAAAATCTTGAAGTGTGAGAACTACTGATTTAGAAGGCATTTGTGGAATCGGCCTCAGGTCTTAATGGGTTTAAAAACGCAAGAAACTCTAATGATAAAAATAATATGATCATTATAATTCTGACTTTTGACTAAAGACTGAAAATCGAAAGGCGTGAAAACCTTCAATTGAGTGAGTAAAAGGTGTGTAAAAGTGCAGTTCAAGTGCATTTACACAGGTGCAGTTAAGACAAGGAAGACAATTATACTGCAGAAGAAGATGATGTCAGTATCATGGTCAGTGATAAATCCAAGTGCACCATAATCTGTGCACTTGGATTTAGTTTTCAATAAATATGAGGAGTAGGACTAAAACAAATAAGATATTATCTCAACCCAAATCCCAATCCTTACATTTCCTCTCTCTAACGGTTAGAATGGGTTAGAGTCTAACCCAATCAACCAAATAGCTCCCAAAACAAATGGTTCAATTGAAGTGCATTATAGGCCTTTCATAAAAAAAAAAAGAAAAAAAGACAGAAGATAAAGATTGATACCAAAATGGCAACAATGCAGAGCAGTTTAGATCTTTGTTTGTAGTAGTTTCTCGTGTTTCCATCTAAAATAAACCCACTTCTCTTATACTCTGGCCTCGCTAACTGGAGAGTGGTGTGTGTGTGTGTGTGTGTGTGTGTGTTTTACTGTGACAATTTAATTAATTGCCTGATATATTCACACGCACGCGCACACACACACACACACACACACACACACACACACACACACACACACACACACACACACACACACACACACACACACACACACACACACACACACACACACACACACACACACACACACACACACACACACACACACACACACACACACACACACACACACACACACACACACACACACTAATAAATTATGCACAAAGCTTGACCAACATCACATTGTCTGTCTGTTCCTGTTCCGTCTTGTATACTTCTGTATCAGTTGACTCGCTTATCTTCCGCCCATGTAATGAGGCTAATGCAAATGCATGTATTCTGTGTGTGTTAACTGTAATAAACCCTTGGACATATTGTGTGGTGCTGCCTTGGTGTCATCTTGTTCTCAATGCTTCAACTGAAATTCAACTGAATTAAAGCTGTGCTATGTAATGTATTTTTTTGTGAATACAATGTTGTTTTTGTCCAGTCTGTGTGGAGTAATATGTTAATACAATATAACTTGGTTTCCCTCCTCTTCTATTGAGACATTTAGATCCTGTCATTCTGTGTCGCCACCTCAAATAGAGGAGAGCTTTTAGGATTGCAACAGAGGAAATGGAAATGATTCGATTGTCAGTCATGGAATGGAGTCATACAACAATGTGACAGTAACATCCTGCTGCTGAAAACAGGCTCCGAGTTCGATATTATCATCCCCATGTTCCAACTACCAAAGTGCAAGAGAACTTCATGGATGCATCCAGGTTCATACCAGTAAGACACCCTTAGAGCGAGTCACGCACATGGGCGAGTGCGCGCATCCGCCTGGGTGACGGCAGACTGCTGGGCAAGCGCTAGTGCTTTGGAATGGGATCAACTTTGACCAAAGAGAGGAGACGAGGACTGTGTCACACATCTGATGCGCAACACTGACTCACAGTAAAACCCTCAGTGTTATTTGAACTCTGAGAAGGGCTCATATTACACTCTCACTCAAAGTTTGGATTAACATGCATGCACGCAAGGATGCAAGGATTAATGTACTATATTGGATTTGGAGAGATTTGGGATTAGAGAATTTGGCAGTCTCTCTTAGCAATTTAGTAGAAACTCTTATCCAGAGCAACCTATGAAGTGCAAGGTTGGGGTAGTGGGGAGGAACACGTCTCTGGAATACGTACTCTGTGTGGCTAAGCGTGCGGTTAGGGTTAGAGATGGGGTTAGTAATGGGGACAGTCGGAGTAATGCATGTCGGAACAACGCTATGCATCCGGAGTAGTGTCATGAACCCTAGTTATCTCTTGAAAAATGTATTTATTAAAGGGATAGTTCACCCCATAAATGACTTTCTGTTGAGACTTGAATTCATGGATATTTTTGTTTTTGTCGCCAATAATTTGAGGAGACTCTTTGTGTCTCCATAGGGAACAAAGCAGGATATTGGTGTCTCCATAGGGAACAACTGCTGGTCATCAAATTATTGGCTTAGGAATGTGACAAAAACAAAAGAATATCCATGAATTCAAGTCTCCATGGGCAGAGTAATCGACAGAAGACAGTTAAAAGAGTTGTTATCAACTATCACTGTTATGTGCTAGAAAATGCAAGGCCCCTGTGCTTTACTGTTTCAACACAAAACAGCACAGAGCGCTTGATCACTTGACTATAGAGATAATATAATAATAATAATAATAATAATAAAACTTTATTTGTATAGCACCTTTCATGACATGAAATGCAGCTCAAAGCGCTTTACAGAGCAGAAAATGAAGCACAAGTGCTTAACAGAGAAACAGTAAAATAAAATAAAAAATACAGAATAAAAAGAAATAATTAAAATTATTACAATTAAGCAGAGAAATAACAATTTCAGAACAGTGCGGACATCAATTAGCAGCACAGGGATTTAAAAATTTAGCTAAAAGCAAGAGTAAAGAAATAGGTCTTGAGCTGTGCTTTAAAGCTATCCACAGAGGCTGCCTGTCTTAGGTGTAGTGGGAGTTTATTCCAAGCTGTCGGTCCGTAGAAGCAGAAAGCTGCTTCACCATATTTTTTATATTTCATTGTTGGTGCCTCAAGTAGGTCTGCACTAGAGGACCTGAGTGGGCGGGTTGGAACATATCTATGCAGGCAGTCATAGAGGTACGAAGGTGCCAGACCATTTAGAGCTTTATAAACAAGTAAAAGTATTTTAAAATCAATCCTAAAAACAACCGGGAGCCAGTGTAGCGACGCTAAGACTGGAGTAATATGTTCTCTTATCTTAGTTTTAGTTAAAACTAAAACTAAGATAAGGTACAAAAAATATGTACCGACTTGCCTGACACACAAAGATCAGCCTCCCAGTGGCACAATAATAAGCCAATTTTAAAAGGATGGCATTTGTTCCTCACCGTAGTTTCACCACAAGCAGGCACTGTGTTCATGATTTGTGGCATTTTGTTAAAAACAGGCCACTCCTGCAAACTTTAGATGTCAATCTTAGCCAATCAGGATGGAATATGAAAAATCGAACAGATCCGTCTTGATCACATCCTATACTGTAGAGATCAAGTGTACCAATTTGCGTAACATTTTGATAAAATGTTACGATAAAAGAGTACCATAATATTAAAAAAATGTTTTACATAAGTCGGCTTCCAGGTGGCGCTATAAAGGCAGATGTGAAAATTACAGGGCAAAGGTTTTTCCTTGGCCTCTAAGGAGTAGGTTTTACACTGAACAGAGGAGTTATAGGTAAAAACATGAATTGGCCTGTTATAGTGCCACCATGAGGCTGAATTGAAAAACCTCTAGTGGCATTTCTTTCTCGCCCTAGTGGGAATGCGCATGCTGTGTTCATGATTTGAGCAATTTTGTTCAAAACATAGCACTCTCGCAAACTTTGGAAGCCAACCGTAGCCAATCAGAATGGAATATGAAAAATCTGAAAGACTTGTTTCGTTTAATGACTATAGAGATACTGTGTACTGATTTGCGTGATTTTTGGACAAGACCTGTAGGGTCCAGGGAGTGTGTGTGCGGACAGACAGGGTACAAAACAGTCTTCACCATACAATTAGCTAATGACATGGTGATTGGCTTCGTCTCAATCAGGTAGTTTGTTGTTCAATTTGAACAATCCTAAAAAAGCCTTCTAGTCCTACCAACTGCAAGTTTAATGAGTTGAGAGTGGGTATCAATAGGCTGTGTGGGGCAATAAATCTAACTGCATCTCTTTTAACTCAAGCAGCAGGCCATTACGGTCTGATTTAAGACTCTAGTCTAGCCAAAAGACTGAGGCGATAACTTGATTTGAAAGTGCTGGCAAATTCTACTAATGGCGCTGGGTTTTCTTTCTCTCTCAGTACAGGAGAAAAAGTGCACATTAAGGTTCAGCAGATGATCCCCGGAGAGACAAGAGAAGATTCAGGAGGTAAAACACCAAGCAGAGCTCAGCAACAAAGATGGCAGACAGTGTGCAGGCAGGGGCGTCACAAGGGGGGGGGGGACTGAGTTACTAGGGCCCAAGGTGGAGGGGCCTTAATTATTTTATACTTTAGCTATTGAAAAATAGCAGATATACAAGCTCACAGCACGGCACCAAGTGCCGCGCTGTGAGATTGTAGATCTGCTTTTTTGGAAAAGTCGTGAAAATGTGTGCAAATCTTTGAATATACGTATTTTTTAAGCAAACATTTGTAACTCAAATTTTAATTCTGGGGGGTCCCTGGAACTAAATATTTTGAGATGGGCGTCCGTGGCCAGATACATATAATTCGGGAGGTCCTTCACATGAAAAGGTTTGAGCACCACTGAACATAGAAACATATATTTTCAAAAAACCTGAAATATTCAAAGACTTGCACAAATGTTCACGATTTTTCAAAAATAGCAGATCTACAAGCTCGGATCTACAAGCGTGGCACCGAGTGCCGCGCTGCACTATTGTGCTTCAATAGTTGAAGCACAAAAACGCCCCCCCCCCCCCCTATGAAAAACATTCATGGGGGGCCCGCAGTGTATCCTTGTACCCAGGGCCCAGAATTTGGTGCGACACCCCTATTCTCACTGCTCTATAACGAGCAGGGAAGCCTGGCTGAGCAAGCTGGGCTGATTCAGGAAAACGCAGATGGAGAAGCTGTGTGATGCTGAGCTGAGGAGGGTTCAGCAATATGCACAGGATGTAACTCTGGACGCCGGTACAGAACATCCTTATCTCATCTTAGCCAAGGATAGGGAACGAGTTGAGTGAGTTATGGAGACAGAAAGACAGGTTCTCCCAGACAACACAGAGATATTCTCGAGTCTACAGTACAGTATGTGCCTATGTGTTGACAGAGGTGAGGAAAACTAAAATGCTATTTTCTACCTTTTTTCACAATAGACAGATGTTTTGTCAATTATCACTGTTGTGTGCTATAGAAGGTGCAATGCCCTGTGCCAATCCTACAAACTTTAGACAGTGGAGTTATAGGTAAAAACATGAACCGGCCTGTTATAGCGCCACCATGAGGTGGCGCTATAACTCATCTTAGCCAAGGATAGGAAACGAGTTGAGTGAGTTATGGAGACAGAAAGACAGGTTCTCCCAGACAACACAGAGATATTCTCGAGTCTACAGTACAGTATGTGCCTGTGTTGACTGAGGAGAGGAAAACTAAAAAGCTATTTTCTACCTTTTTTTCAAAATAGGGACATCAGGTTGAAAAGTTGTTAAATGGTAAAAAGTGCAACAGGAAAGGAGAAATCAGACACAAAAATGGCTAATGGACTATTTTACTGACTGATGGAAATACATGAGCTGCTAAAACTGCAGTTCTCCTGCCTGCAAGAGAAAAACTCCAGAAACTGTGAATCTGAGTGTTTGTGGATTTTGAGGAGGCTCTAGTCTCCTTTTTATAATGGAGGCCAGAGATCAAATCTATTCTCTCTCTGAGAAAACTCTATACATACTGTACTTCTAGTCCAGATCTAAACAAAGGCAGTAAAAACTCCAGCCAGTCACACTGATTATTAGACCTTAAATCCCCAGCTTTATATGAGCAGGTCGTGTGTCTGTGGCTGTTGACAGCTGCAGGGAACGACAAACCGCATCCCACTGCCACAGGCTCGTTTTCATTACAAGACAACAACTGTATCAGGGCCTTGCGGTCTAATTTAGAGTTGTTGTAGTTTTCAACTGTCAGAGCCATACTTGTTAAAATGGGTATAACAGATGCATTAAATTGAAAATGTTCATTTTACAGGTCTGAGTATACAGCCAATACATATTAGTTATTATGAAGATGATCGGCTTAGCTCTTCTCTTTTTTTCTTTTGGCTTTTTTTTTGCTCTTTTTTTCGTGCCCTTGGGCACCGTGGTTCCCTAAGCACAGTGTGTGCTGTGCTGTGCTGTGCGTGCGTGTGCCTACCGGCGGGTCTGTCTGCACTGTGCTGCACAAAGCATCAAAAACTCAGATTAGCTGGTGTTCCATAAATCTACTGTGTATTTGATTGAATTTGTGCTCACTTAAAGATAGTGTGATGAAGGGCTTAAAGACTGAAACAGTTATTTCGTAATGAAAATGTATTTGTTTCCTTGGCACAAAAGTGGGAATGAATAACAAAAACTAAAAACCTGACAAATTGTTATTTTAAACATCAATATCTGTTTCAGTCCAGAATTTCACAATAAGTGCATTCCTACCTGTAAGGTTCCATTAGCTATCAGAGTTTTAAACAACTGAAACAGATATTGATGTTTAAAACTCTGATAGCTAATGGAACCTTACAGGTAGAAATGCACTGATTGTGAAATTCTGGACAGTCCAGAATTTCACAATCAGTGCATTCCTACCTGTAAGGTTCCATTAGCTATCAGAGTTTCAAATGGCTACCTTAACTCATTTCCTGCTATCCCCGTCGAAAACAGAGATTTCCCGCTGTACCGTGCTGCCATGCCAGTAGATACTAACCCTAACCCGGAAATGTAATTAGCTGTAATCATTATGAAACAATTAAAAGTATGATCGCTGTATATAGCCGACTCTTTAGGCCCGCCTCCTAACTGTATACAACCGTATTTCCTGTTTTGACCGGATCTAGATTTCCGTATCCGGTCTAAGGCCGCATCATAGCTCCGATCCCATAGCTTTTCATTGTAAACAAGGAAGCTGCCTGGACGGCCATAACATGGTCTTTTTCACGCAGATTTTTTTTTGGAAGCCGTTTGATTCTTTTACCCGCCTGGCATATGATCTGCGCACATATCGTCTGCTATGTGCGCGACGTGCCCTCGCAGGACCATAGCGCACAGCTCGGCGTTTTACATAGTTTTTCTGTAAACAGTGGCAGATACAGCCTAACAACGGATATTGATTTTTCCAATGGGATTGTTTTTTTTTTCGATAGCTGTGGTCCGGTCTGCAACGCTGGTACATGTTACATGCACAGATCGTGCGTGATGCGTGCACGTGCCCACGTTAAAAGGTAAGGACAATTTGGCAGTTGCTGAGTTCAGGCTATGTTTAAAATGGCAGAGAAAAAGGAAGGTTTTATTGTAAATCTCTGTCCTTTCTCTGTGTATCTCCTAGCTTGTTTATGTCTCATATTCTGTCTTTCATACAGACGGACAGTGGAGCGTACAGTCAAATCCAGAGGTCATTTAACTCTGAGCATGTCAAAATGTACCCATTAGGGTGCATCCAATATTCACAGGCAGTCGTACATGATAAATGGCGCATTTATATAGTGCCTTTATCGAAACCGCTTTACAGTTTACAATGTGCATTACATGCAGCCACAGACGGTGGAGGAAACCATGCAAGGTACTGTAACCAACCTGCTCATCGGGACCAATTAGGGGTTCAGTGTTTTGCTCAAAGACAATTTAACCCTAACCCAAGGGATTGAGCTGAAGATTGGCGCAGGAGGTAGAGCGGGTCGTCCAATGATCCGTGGGTCGGTGTTTTGAATCCCAGCTCCAGAGCTCCTCCTGTCCACACGTCGAAGTGTCATTGGGCAAAACACTGCAGTTGGTCAGTGTTAACCATTGGTGTGTGCATGTGGGAAGTGAGGACGCTGGTGTCGACTGTTCATCGCTTCACCTCCAAATGTATGAATGAATGAACCATTGTAAAGTATTTGAGCACTTGGGAAAGCACTATAAAAATGCTAGTATTCACTACAAATGCAATTCATTAATACAAGTATCCTGTACTTTGTGTGATGCGTGGTGGAGGACAGCTGCGTTGACACCAAACGCATGATGGCACAAAAGCTCTCTGTCCTGCATACTTTCCAATTCAAATGTCTTTTATGGAAGCATGCCAGGCTCTTTGCATACGTTTACATGCGATCTTCAGGCCAGTTTAGTAGGCCAGTGCTTGGTAGCCTGTATTGTTTATTTTAGAACAGATTACCACTATGTGTGTGTAATGTATCTCCCGTCACTGTTGTGTTTAATGTTCTTGTAACAAGGAATCACGCAGTGTGCCATTGAAGAGAAGGGCTTTTCTCAGAAGTGTACACATTGTCAATCACTGGGAAGTACCCATTTCTTGCAGAATGGGCATGCATGCCATTTGCGACATGTACTGTACATTGGTGTTTTAAATCTGTCCTTATGTGGAACCCTGGATTACATTTTCTGAAAAGCACATATCTGAAGTCATGAGCAGTTCTGAGATTTGTATTCATCTCTGTCATACACACATAAGAGGATTTCAAGTGCATCCCTTTCCCTCCCCCCTCCCCCTCCCCTCTCTCCTTCTGTCTGCCATCCCATCTCCCTCCCTCTGTGATGGAAGTCTGTGAGTCTGACACTCTGGTGATTTATGAACACGGGGGAAAAGGTTCACAGTGACAGACACATTAGGCCTCCACCAAATAATTAAAATGCTCCAGCTCTCCAGGTTTATGCCAACATGATGCCAATGACTTCTGTGCTATAACTCCAGTCATGGTCTAATACGGCAAGGCACCATTATAATCATTAGTTTAGATTATGATGATGATTACGCCTACATCAATATGAGCCCCCCGTGAGATTACATCAAATCAAATCATGGATAAAGGCTTTATTTATGTGTATGTGTGTGCGCACTCATGCATGTCTGTGTTAGTGTTGATGCACGCTTGTGTGTACGTGTTTGCACGGGAATGCAATTTGCGTATCATGAATGTGTCTTTGTGCACTTGCAATATATTGCATAAGAAGAGCCCTGCGTGCATGTGGGTCAACAGCAATTCATGGGCGAGTATAACTGACAGCAGAAAACACCATGTTGAGGATTTAAATGGAGAGAAAGGGAGAAAATGAGTTGAAAAAATAAGCAGAGAAAGGAACCGTTAAGCAGAAGATCTGTGGTGCTATGGTGTGTGCGTGCATGTGTTTATGTTCGCATGATGTGTGTTGATCGATTCTATGGGCAGGGATTCAGAGTGATCTGTTTGTGATAATATGTAATGTATAGGGATAAAACCAAGTGTTTACAAAACAGTGTGTGTGTAATGTATACTGTAATGTTCGTGATTATGTGCATGTTTTTGTGTAGGGCTGCAACTATTGATTATTCTTGTAGCAATCATATCTAATTTATATTTTATATACTGTATATCCTATGATGACTAACCACAGCTCCATTATGTACTTAGTTCACTCACTCTTTTGTGTGTGTGTGTGTGTGTGTGCGTGTGCGTGCGTGCGTGCGTGCGTGCGTGCGTGCGTCAGTAACTCACCAGTGATGACCAGCGTGTGAGGGATCCCCGCCTCGTGCAGCATGCGCTGCACATGGCTGTTGTAGAGCGTCAGGGCCTGTCCGTTCCCACTCTGGGGGTTGACCAGCAGCATCACCCTGCAGGGTCTCTGCAGCTCGCCAAACAGCAGCCCTGCAAACAAAACAGCAGCAAACTGAGATATAAGACACAAGGAGGACAGTAGGACACCCAGGGAGGGATATGGAATGACTCTGAGACAATGGTCTATATCAGGGGTCTTCAATGTTGTTGTTTTTTTTAAGCCAAGGACCCCCTTAGCTGAGAGAGAGATGAAGCAGCCAGGGGGCGGCATAGCTCAGGGGTAGAGAAACCGTTATTAGAGCACGAAGGGTTCCCAGTTCAAATCCGGGCTCCCCCTGAGTTAATGTCGAAGAGTCCTTGAGCAAGACTTTGAACCCCTAGTTGCTCCCGGTGAGCAGGTTGGTGCCTTGCATGGTTTCCTCCGCCACTGGTGTATGAATGTGTGTGTGAATGGGTCCCACTACATCAGGGGTGCCCAAAAGGTAGATTGTGATCTACCAGTAGATCATGTTTGCATACAGTATGTAATCACATGGTACTGCTGAGAAAGCTTTAGAGGAAAATCATTTGAAACCTATTTTATCATGTAGACCAGTGTTTCTCTGAAAATAGATGGGAACCAATTTTTGGGGTCGCAGACAAGCCCATTTTTATGGTTTGTACATAAATAGCCCGACCCCTTTTTGTTTCCTTCCTTCATTTCTTTTAGTGATAAAAATAGCAGATGATGCGCGTTGAGACCCGTTGTGAGGTTGTAGATTGTTTTTCCCACTATTAAATAGCGCTTAAAGTAATACTTCATAATGGATGTTTTGTAAGTTTGGGTCCCGGTGTTGGGTCTCAGCTGACAAAGTGTGGGAACCAATGATGTACAGTAGTGGACAGATGTAGGGGGGACATCCTCCTTGTGAATCCATGGACTAGATTCTAATTCTCAAAGGAGATAATGACACAGCTCCAGACTGAACTAGGATGCTACAGACGTGTCCTCGTTAATCAAACAGTTCAAAAACAGTTTACTTGACATTAGAGGATGTGACCTTGCAGTTCTGGGATCCCACACAGACCTACTTGTCTAATTCCAGTGCTATGCCACCACCACCACCTCCTCCCCTTTTCAAAACATCCCACAGCTCTATCAATGTGTGTCGTCTATTCAAGGCTTGGGTTTTACCCTCTATCATTAGCTCGCTTGCCGTTACGTCACAGCACAAAGCTCAGGAATGACAGCATCAAATCAACAAATGCAATTTTTCTTTTTTGTGTTGAACGTGTAGACTGTAGATTATGTGTAGCAGCCAATACGCTGGACAGTAAGGAATACATGTGTGATGACTTGAGAGGTTAACTTGAGGTTGTTAAATGTTAGTAAGACATTTTCTATTGCTTGTTTGGATAATGTTGAGTGAAGCTCCACCCATGTATTTGGGGTTCAAGTGATGACATCGTGCTGCTCTTGCCCATAAATTGTAAGTGCATGGACAGTCTTTCATTTAATGTCACACGTTGGCTGTATGCCCTTATGTCATTCTCCCCGGTTATGACATGTTTTTTCCACAGGTTTAATAAACTACTTGGAATCCAGTCTGACTATGACAACATCAGTCGTCTCCATATTTTGGCAATGATTCAGCCTAATCCGACCTCCAATTGACTTCCAGTATGAAAAAAAAAAAATGATATTTGAGCTGGGGACCCCCCGCTCTGACAAGCACTTGCAATTAAAGGAGTTGAAACGTTTAGTGCATGTTTGACTCTGTTCCATAGATAAAAAAAATAGCTGCTCTACAAGAGGTGTTGTGAGTCTTCCATTTTCAAAATTTCTGCCTGTTATTTATTTCACAATTTGTCCAATGTTTCACCAGTTTTTATAGTATCGTTTGTTAATTGGGTAATAAAAGTCCTTAAATTGTCACTTTACCCAACGGGTTGAGAACCACTCAACTACAGTATAAAAGGTGAACACTGTTAAACACTTCATACTGACGAATAAATGTCGTCGCAAATCATAGTTGCAAAAGAGCAGGATTGACGAGAAATGAATAGCAAACCTACTGCAAAGACATAATATACAGTATTGCTCTGCTCCCAAGATGTGCTTACACAGTAGATGCCTGATCTGCAGGCTTTAAACCACAGCGTGGGAATGGTTCCAGATCATAATTGGATAATCACTACTGAGGTCTTCACCAAAGGAAACGGAAGTTAAAATGGAATGGAAAACCCAAAGGGCCTGCTTTTTCAGCACAGTATCTTAGAATAACACTGCAGGTGCATGATATGTGAGAAAAACAAAACTCAGCTACAATTTCACAGAATAGGGACAATGGTGGTGTTCAATTTCAGCACCACAGAAGAGGACATGTCAAACATTGTGATGTATGTGTCCGTTGTCATTCAGACGTTTCTTTAATTGGACATGGGTTGCTTGTTATCTATTGTCTACCGAGTTGTCATGGCCACAGGAATGATATATGATCTTACAGTATAATATGTTATCTTTCTCTCATAGGTGACCTTGCCTTTGCCATCACAACCTCTACACTTTGGAACAACATTACAGTAGGTTATTGAAGTCAGTATGTACTTTAAAAGATAAAAGAAAATGTACTTCAGCACTAGCTTTCCGTATGTTATCTTTCTCTCATAGGTGACCTTGCCTTTGCCATCACAACCTCTACACTTTGGAACAACATTACAGTAGGTTATTGAAGTCAGTATGTACTTTAAAAGATAAAAGAAAATGTACTTCAGCACTAGCTTTCCGTGCTTTTGTTGTCGTCTTACTGCCATGTTTGTTTTGCTGCCTGTTTAACTTAGTTCTATAATACTTAATTTTGAAACGTTGCTTTGTTTTCATAGTTTTTTCTTTTCCTGATTAAATCCTGAAAATGCTTTTCAACATGGCATATAAATAAAGTTTATTATTATTATTATTATTATTACGAGGGCAGCGGACTACGCTGGGGCCACACAAAACGTCTTGTGTTAAGCCGGGAAAGCATGCCCCACCCAATTGTGCAATTCACGTCGTACCTGTTGTCAAGAGTATTCGCTGTAGGCCTACTGGGACAGTGCAGTACTTCAATCAACAAGTTGTGCACACGGTCATCACCAGCACAGTGAGCACACACTCCAAGTAGAGGTCAACTTGGAGTCACCCGAGGCTGAGTTATGCCCGGGAACGACATACGGTACACACAGAGGTTTCGTGAATTTATAGATACTGTAGATAATGGCAATTTGTCATTCACACTCGCCATAATAATACCGGCCATGTCGGTTGTCTCGACTTCTCCAGTCCAGACATTCCACGACTGTAGGGAAGCATGACACAGCTTCATTACTGTTGGTGAGTAAGACAGACTGCTAGCTTTATGGGGTTGAGCAAGAGGTCCGTTTCTGTCATACATGGTTAGGTTCAGTCTGCCATTCAGACAGAATAGCCTGATTGACTGAGTCATAGGCTCATACAAATAAATGCCTAGATATGGGGTAGCCTAGCGCAGCTACACTATCTATCTGCCATGATATTGTCTGGCTATGCAAGATATGGGGTCTTTGGGGAGCGTAAGGAGGGGTGGAGGGCCTGACGTGTGTGTGCTAATCGATACATTTTAAAAAGCCTACTTCTCTCATGATCTTCATCTTTTCAACAAATGCCAGATACATTTCAACTCCTTTAGTTAATGTTTATCGCATACAGTGTTGACCATCCATGAGTCATGTTCACATTCTTATCATGGATTAACTGTATGTAGCATTGTTTCGACCACATGGAAGGTGAATCTGTGAACTGATGTTATCGTAGGTGCAGTTTTATTGACATACTTTACTTAAAGGCTACTGCAATGTACCAAAATGTATTAGTTCAGATCCTTTTTCTGAAAGTATGTGTAATTGTGTCCTAAAATATTACATGCATATTGAGAAGATATTCCAAAAACCTGTAATCTACACTTGATTTAGGTTTCAGATTCAAAGCCTTTCAGTCACTGATGCGTGATTGGAAATGACACCCGGGCTCCAGGGAAACCCCGCCCACCGAAGCTTTCGATTGGCTGAAGCGGAGCTAGGGAGCGCTCAATTGTAGTCGCTTGGACAGGGCGTTTATCGTGGGCTTGCCCAGGCCGTAACGATTGCATTCACCACGGCTTCGTAAGGCGCGGCCGGCTCTTCGCGGCCACTCGCGCCTGCGGCGCTCGGGGGCGAAGAGCAGGACCAAGGTCCGCTGGCCTTCGCGCCGCTTGCAGTGTCGTGGACAATCGAGCGGCTCCGTCTGGAGCCCGGGTGTCATTTCCAATCACGCGTCACTGATGGGAGTTTTATAGGCTACCTAGCAAAACACACATATTTGGTCTAGTAGGCCTACAGTGGTTTTCAAAGTGGGGTCCACTCCAGGGAACTCTGGATCCATTTAAGAATGTTCTAAATGGACCCTTACAGGTCTTTAATTAACTTGAGTGTAGAAATTGAACCAAATGGACCTGTACACTCAACTCTCAGAGAAAGGTATCATGGATTATAGTTCAAACCTAGACAGCAGAGTCCTGCAACGGGCCGGGTCCCCACGCTTGACGGGTGAAAACGGGCGGAATATTATACTATTAGACATTGCGGGTACGAGGGCGGGTGGTGCGCGACTAAAGACGGGCGGGTGACATTTTATTGCGGTCCTGTATATCTGTGTACATTTTATGTAATAATGACATGATGACAATTCTAATTGGTCAATCACAGTAGTCTGCAGTCTGTTCTTGTTAGCAGTCAATGGCCATGGACAGACAGACTGAGTGGCAGACTGAGTGGCAAAACATAAAGCAGCATGAAGCATTCGAGTTTGGAAGCGCTCCTCCTCACTCCTCAAGACTCCTACTGACTGTTGCCACTCAGTAGGCGTTCCCGCATAACTTCCGGTGCGATGATGTCATGCGCATACTCTCTATGCATACCCTGAATGTACATGTGGAAACTGTAGAATCTAATTGTCTTTAGCAATAGCAGAACAATATTTTTTTTGTTATGCTTTGTGTCAAAAAAAGAAATATCTAAGCAGCTAAGCAGGATAAGCAGCGAGGCTGTCATTATTGAGGAATAACCCCCTGCAGGATTGCATTGCACTGTCTGGATATATTTCTCAATAATGACCACCTTTCACTGTTCACTATCCCTTAGCTAGCTGTACAGTAAGTTGCATGAATACTGTTACTGTGCCTATAAAACGAAGAAAAAACAAACAAATTGCCGGGCATCAAAAAAGCATTTGTTGTGAAGTCTATAACCCAGCTTCTGAAAATGTACCCTGTGAGATATATGATATTTGTATCGGCTTGCTGAGTTTACAGTCATTAACTGAATACGAAGTGAAGATAGCAAGTCATGACAGCTGTTTCAGTTAGGCGTTTCTGTGTGCCAGCATTAAGTTAACTGTACGGGAGCTGTAAGTAGTACGTCACTGCTAGCACACACAGTAAGACCTTAATGAAAAATGCCCACAATTATGTTACTTTCAGCTATGTTTAACTGTCAAGATGGCTCCTGCAAAAATTGTCTATTGGTAGTGCAAACAAAGCCATGTCAAGAATCTCTTAAGGGTATACTAAAAATACCCCCGCTCACTTGTAAAATTCATGAAAATCTCATAAAACTATGTACGGTATAATAATTAATGTTTCAGAGTTGTGGGGATTGTTTTTCACAGTGCTGTCTGTCCAGCAACATGGAATCATTTGAAGCATGTAAGCAGATCTTGGCGGAGCCAAACCACAAAGGGTGTGGAGGGAGGTGGTGGTGGTGAACTTTATGCAGATCTATATTGAGACGTAAGAGGAGAAAGAATGAGCCAGAGAAAGAAAGCAAGACAGAAAAAGAGATATATAGACTGGAAGATTTTATCTTCAAGAATTTAAAGTACATAGTAAAATCCTCAGTGCTAATTAAGGCAGAGACCCATAAGGAGTCCATTTAGGTACATTTCCCACTCTCAAGAGTTGACTTACAAAGTATTTTGCCATGTAGAAAGAATGAATGAAGTAGCGGCAAACATGAATGGAAGAAAGATGTCTTTCTTTACGGAGTCGATGTGGGAGGATGAGTTTTAAGGGGCACCTAAGAAAACATGATATTCACATTGCAACACATTGTGAGTGTGAAGACCTGCTATATTTGCTATTTGTCATACAACTAAGTATAGCCTAATAGGCTTAAGCAGTTAAAAGTTAGGCACAATGTGTTTGTTTGTTTTTTTATTGCCATTTTGTCCTAGCCTATTTTGGTATTTGACTGTGCACGGATTCACCAGGATCTATTCGTTGTGGGGGTTCATAACCACTCTTTTTTCGGAATGGTATGCGTCCCATATGGATATTTTAGGACGGTTCAAATTAGGGAGGAGAGGTTGGAAAGTCAAACTCAAAAGCTTAAGATTTCTCGACTAGCGGAACATTTGCTGCCAATAACTTTGTCTCTCAGTGAAAGTGGAATTTAAAATGAGATTTGTATTTCCTGTATTTAATACAGTATATTCTTCTTCCTTATTTAACAGGAACTCCTCCCAATTTCATAATTTAGGCCTGTGAGACAGACTTTGAATTAAAAAAGTATCAATTTCTAAACTAATACGAAGGCATACGCACTGCAGCAAAGCCATTAAAAAAAGCATACCCTGCCTGCATGTGGAGGAAATGGACTTCCCATCATAAAAAAGCCACAACCACATGTTCTCTTACTGGATAAATAAAATCCTGTCTTTCTCTGAAAGAAAGTAGCAGCTTTGTAGAGTGAATAGACAATTAGCGGTTGTTGTCTGCGTATCTATCAGTGAGTGACTTAAGAGGCAATTTCTGAAATGAGTGAACATTGTTTACTTTTTTGTGCTTGTCCTGATGTAGTCATGCCAAATTCATACTAAGGTTTGGTAAAGCTTGACTGGATGTTGTGAAATTTCAGGGGCAACACTCTAGTTGGATTTAATTAAAACAATGATGTGCTTATGGCATCACATTGACAGCTCACGTTGACAGCTCTGACATAGCAGCTGAAATCCCCAGGGTGAAGTTAATATATAGGCTACTGTATATATGAGAGAGAGAGAGAGAGAGAGAGAGAGAGAGAGAGAGAGAGAGAGCGAGACTGCATATACGAGAGAGAGAGAGAGAGAGACAGTCCCTGTATGTGACAAGACATACAAGAGAGAAGAGAAGACAGATGAGAGTGGTCGGATCTGACATTATATTTTGGTCACTGTCCAAAAGAGGAATCCTCACATTCCTCAGGGAACAAGGTGTCTCTCACACACACACACACACACACACACACACACACACACACACACACACACACACACACACACACACACACACACACACACACACACACACACACACACACACACACACACACACACACACACACACACACACACACACACACACACACACACACACACACAATTTAGAAGCTTTCCGTGTTTTAGACACCTTTATATATAACTGGGACTTCATTGCTTAAGTTGACGGTAGAATTATCTGATAATGTGATCTCTTTTTATCTTTGAGAACAGAGGAGATCACTGCTGCAACGTCTCTGCTTACGGTACCCTGCATTTTACGCCAGAGACTCAGGAAGTTTCATCATTCATGCTTTATTTAAGACTGGATTGGTCACTTGATATTGGTCACGCCCTCAGGAAAGGTCAGTGTCAAGTGTTACACCCAGGAAAGACAAGGCCGGAATGGTGAACTGTGCCAACAACACAAGTAAACTAGAAAGCTAACGAGTCACACTTGAATGAATTCCGTCCTTGTCCCCTTTATGCCCATATATGGAAATCCCTGATGTCATCAATATTAAGCCCATATCTTGGAATGCCCATATATGGACATAATGTGTCACTCTCATGTCGTCTATGATGTCAGACATTTAGGATGTCAGTCATCTCAACTTTTGGGAAATGTTTATAATTTTTGTATTTTCCCATTCAAGTCAAAGGAGAAGATGAATTAGTAAAATGCAAGTCCTGATGAAGCCGGTCGATTTAACATATGGCCGAAGTGCGTGCCACCAAAACTGTGGGAGGAGTGGCGCGGAAAATTAAAGCTTATCCAGAAAGATTCAAAGATGGAAGAAAGTTAGTACTATAGTTTGGTTGCCCTAAAAATAATAGCCAACTAAGCAAGGCAAGCAATATACTGTAGTTGACCAATATTCAATATTTTCGGCTCAACAATGCTCACTCCTAATCTTGCCTAATCCAAACTGTACGCAGGCCAGATGAAAGATTTGCTTCCTGCTTCGCAGTCAGATTTCTTGTGCCGAGAGATGAATTCTTGTGGAAAATATTTTATGATGGTGCAGTATGTCTGCAGATTTAAGTGACTGTATTTACTCACTATAAACCGCTGATCCAAAGTTAGTCTTGGCTGCTAATTCTTTCAATTCTGTTACATCTCTAAATACTGGTTAGGCATACAATTTAGGCATATAAACCAAAAAATATATATGAAAATAAGTATTCAAGAAGGTTGAATATTTGTGTTCTTCAGTAATCACAGAACAAGCCGATCAAAGCATTAACAGCAAATTCTTGGTATTTGAGGTGTTAATATTTCTCTGAACTTTTGGCTATCAATACTGGCTAATAATTTATGTTGGAGCATCTCTACGGAAAAGCAACTAAAATGCAAGTATTGGTTGTTCCATCTCCTTTATAAAAGATGTAAAAGAGAGACGTTACATGAGGTAATAGTGAACTCTCCCCATTGCTCAATACATAATAGATCATAAACCATTGTACTGGCTGGGTCCAGAGTTAATCTATTAGTAATGGCATTGACTGGTTGAGTGCGGCCTGCTTTCTGCTACTGAAACAAAGTCCCTTGAGAATGTGGAACAACATTGTGTCGAACTCACGCAGTAATGGTTGGTGACATCATCATATCACGTTGCCTGAGAACGAGTTACAGTAAATAAGAATGAAATGAAAGAAGAACTTAAAAGTACAATTTGCTGGAAATGCATGACCGTTATTTCATCTAACGCACTAATCAGGAAATCCCAGAACTATTTTTAGTTGCTGCAGCCCAGACTGCACTGCAGGTAAGATGTAATCTTCTGCATCAGGTCAGGTCAGATTGTAAACATGGAACCTGGTAAAGTTTGGGAGGAAACTGTAGCCACTGAGTGAAAATGGTACCATGGTTGTGATTTCTTGGCCTTTTTAGAGGCCATCTTTTTGGGAGATATTTTGACATGCCCTGTTTGGACAGTTTCTTAGCAGGCGAGAAATTTGAGCTCACTAATTCTACCAACTGCACACATTACTACAGATATGTAAGAGAAACATGTACTGTAGTTCTAAAATCGCAGAACGTATCCTTTAATACAGGAGGCTTTTAACTGCATAAATAATTAAAGACTAAAAGGTGCAGTGGTATGGTGTATGACAAATCTCATATATCGATCACATGACTTCAGAGATAATGTGTACCAATTTGTGTGAGTTTTGAACAAAAGTTGTAGGAGTTGTATCAAAATATATGTTTTGGGAAAACACGAAATGGCTGCAAACTAGTCTGGCACAAATGGCTGGGGCCTGTATCTGAAGATGCATCATGGTCCAAGGAATCCAGTGGGGGACAAATCTGATTGTATGACCTAAGGTTCAAGAGTTATAGGTTAAAACGTTCAGTGGGCTGTGGGCCACCATGAGGCTGATTCGAAAAATGTTTCACGCTGATTGGGCCAACGGTGCCGAATATTAACTGCTCACAAACACACACGCACGTCTCGGACCTTCAGCCATCCAGCCTTGCGGAGACAATAATAGGTGACAATGTGACAAAACTTAATAGCTCAATACTTGAATGAAGACATGAATGATTCTCCATTAGTAGCCTAATGGTTGCCACGGTTACACTCCATAGTTCCTCCCTGTGCACCTGCTGACTCAGGGCCCTCCGTTTCTTAACTGGAGAGGTGTTTAAAATCAATAGGAGTAAATCAGTGAACACTGATAAAAATCAGCGTCACTCTTATATCCTTCTTGTCTCCATCAATCCAGTGACGTTAAAATGATCAATCCAGTGACGTTAAAATGATCAATCCAGTGACGTTAAAATAATCAATAAACAGAGATCTTGTCAGTGCTACTCTTGGGAAGTGAGTGGCAATGGAAGTGTATGAGCCACAAAACAGCTTTTTGTGATTTGAGAGTAACTAAGTCCTGACGTCACTCCCGATACCTCTGGGTCACCTAAGTATTTTTTTCTATTGAAAATCCCATCGGGAAATCTAAGATTGCGCCATATAAGAACAGTCTTAAATAAACTAATAATCAAATCAGCCATTGTTGTGTTTTACCAAGTATAAAGTAAGCCTTAGAGGAATAGTTCACCCCCAAAATGATTTTTTTCTATTGATTACTCATGCCATGGAGACTTGAGTTCAATAATATTTTTGAGCGGTGGTAAACCGCTCCAGAGTGGCTGTGCGTGTGTCTGTAGCCTTTTTCCTCAGCGTTTTGCCATAGCAAAATGTGTGTACCGGTACGTAGCATCATGTTTGTCTAGTGATGTCATATGTCGTATGTCTGTAGCCTTTTTCCTCAGCTTTTTGCCATAGCAAAACATGTGTGTGTAGCATATCCTGTACATCCTAGACCCAAATCCTAGCACGACCACCGCTCACTTCACATTGGGTGTGATTTTTTTGTATTTGTCGCACTCATAAGACAACAAATTGTATTTGTCGCACTCATAAGACAAAAAAGGTACTATCGATTCTGGCGAAATCAATGGGGGTAAATATATTGTAATCAAATTACTGTCTTAGGAATGCAATGCTATGCTGTTAAACTGTGCAGTATGCAAAATGCACGCAGAAGTACACACTGCAGGTTTATTGAAGAGACCTCTCTATCGGGGAACATAAAATCACACCCGTGTGAACTGAGCGGTGGTTTACCCATCTCCCCCCCCCCCCCCCCCCCCCCCCCCGGTGTGTGTGTGTGACTGTGTGTGCGTGTGTGTGTGTGCCTGGCCTGGCCTGAAAACAGCGCCCCTCCCTTAACATGTGTGGTCATAAAAGGTACTACACCACAGGCAGGCTACATACAGACAGACACACACCAGAGGCTACATACATACAGACAGACAGACACACACACACACACACACACACACACACACACACACACACGGCCACGCTATGGAGACGGTGTGACCACCGCTCAAAAGAGTGTCAGGAGGGGGCCTGCTGGGAAAGGCTTAGCATGCATAAAATGTAGCCTACTTAAACAAATAATTGGACTGCGTATGTACATTAGACAAAGCAATTATTCAGCAGTGAACATGACATATTAAAAGGATCAAGCTCTGATGAAAAATCCATTGCTATAAATAGCAAATAGATGCTTTTCGTTAAGTACTTGGACACATTTGAGACCATTTACTCTCAAGTAGAGTTAACTATTTTAATAGATGTATATAGCCTGGCCCTGTAGGCTACTAGATCTGTGTTACATTTGTATTTGGAAATATAGACCAGGACAGAAGAATGAAGAATGTCCAAATATATTGAATAATACTCTGTGTATATTGGAGGTCCATCTATTCTATAGGCCTATTGACGGAACGGTCAGGAAGACTTTACTGAAATCACTTAGACTAATAGCTAAGAGACAGTGAGTCTGAGCCTCTGGCAGTATCAGTAGGCCAGTTGTTCCCAAACAATGAGTCGAGACCCATTTTTGGGTCGCCTTATGGGTTGTGAGTAAATGTCCCTTTTTTATGTAACCTACAAAAATAATAATTATTATTATTATTGTTTCAAAATATGTTCAGGTCTTGAGCTGAGACCACCAGGCACATGCACACATAGACATCAAAGGGGGCTTGAGCCCCTGCCCCTTTTATCCGTCTGTAAAAAGTGCCTTCTCCAGAGTCCAGACCTAAATGCAGTTTTCACTATGGTGAAAGAAATGCAAATGCCCTCTTTCCATGCCATACCTGAAGGCAGCATTCAAGAGAATTGCCTTGTCCAAACTCTCCTGAACTTGAATGCAGCATCTTATGTTGAAAGAATTGCCCTCTCTGTGACTCTCTTGACTTGATTATGCTTAGTTCATTGTGGTATCACACACTGAATATAGCCGACCTCCAAGCTCACAATGCGTCACGCTGCGACGCGTTGCGACGCCTTGTGAGCTTGGAGGTCTGCTTTTTTTGATATTTCTACCAAAAGGCCCTTTTAGAAATCTCAGCCCCTGCCTCTCTAACATTCTCTGCACGTCCCTGGAGACCACAATCATAATGTCTCCATAATATTGTCAAGCTTCTGCAACTTGAACAGGGCTTGCTTTATATTCCCCAACTCCGCCCAACATGCTGATATAATTCTGGATTTAACTTGTAGATTTGTCAATTCACCTGGTCTGCCGGCTGCCCACTTTCATTTAAAACATGAATGATTTAGGAGAAGAAAGATCAGGTCTATTTTCACCAGAGACATTTGGCTTCCCCAATGGTTATGTCTCCCAGTAATACAATCACACTGCAAAATGGCCAGGAGCTGTGTTGTATTGCGAACAAAGATAAGGGTTTGGGGGTGAGAAAACTAAGTGGAGCCATTGTTATTCTTGTATGTTGGCTTTCTGGTGAACACAATCATTTATTTCCCATGAGGACAACACTGTATTTTAGGTCAACTTGGATCAGATTAACATGAACATTCTAAAAAGATAACCACACCATCATTTTAACCGTCTGATTCTTCTCTGCTCTGGGACAATGAATGCCATAGTAACAGAATATGTTGCCTCTGTAAAAAAAAAAAAGAAGAAGAAAAAAGAGGGGGGAGGGCAAATTGGGAAACTATCTGGGTCACAGTGTGCCAGATATATGAGTGGGCTTTGGGCACAAGGAGGAAAAGGTTTGTGTAATTTTTCATCTTTGCAGCAAGTGCAACTTGTTTAAGGGGATAATGAGGTGACCAATATCCTCCAGAACATTGTGTGAACTTCTTGTGATGCTGTGAGCGTGTGCATGCAACACATACACAAAAAGTATAAATAATTAAGTGGACTACTCTGCTACATCAATTAGTAACATAAATGATAACTGTTTCTAGTTGTTGTTGTTCTTCCCATTTGTCATTGACACGAAAATAATAGTGTGCATTCCAGTAATGTGACTCCTAGAAAGTGTTTGTCCTTAAAACTAGGATAACCAGAAATATAGGTGCGGTGGGGTACATATAGCACTAAGAAACTGGTATATCCTGTAGCCTGTACCGGTTCCACAGGCTATTAATAAGTGACTAAATTACTAGATACACAGAATAGCCCTTTCTGACTTAATATTATTCAATTAGGCCTATGTATTGGACAGTGGCAAGTGGCAAGTGGCAACGGGAGACACTATAACTTTTGCCAAAATCTTAGCATCCTTATTCACAGGAGGACAATATCACCCCCCCACTACTGCTCAAAGTTAAAAACCATTAGTTTTTCCATGTCATTTGTAAGCTAGGCCTACTGACTCCAGATTTCTCTCTCATCATCAGTAGGCCTAGCCTAGACCCTGACAAGGACTGTCTGGGAGACTGGTAGAACAGATAGAATGTAAACATTTCAGACTGATAATCTCCTTTGAAGACTGATCAAAGATTGACGGTAGCCTAATAGCTTGATTTTGATTTGATAATGCATAACATAATTGTGGCCTATACAATTTACCAGGCTACAAGGAAGTTTGCCATTATATTTTCTCACCTTTTCTCAGGTGTTGCTGTCGGGCCGCGCGCTCTTGGATCACACGAGCCCACTTCTCTGCCTCTGCAAGATTAGCGCGCTGGTCCTGGACCCCTGAGACCCGGTAGCACAGCTCCACTCTCTGCCGCGACCCCCCGGAGCTCATCCATCGCTTCTTCAGTGGGTAGAAGTAGGCTGAGAAGTACGCTCCCATGTCTGCGGTGTCATCCCCGCTGTGCGCCCGAGAACCGACACAGTCCTTCAGGCTGAAGACCACTTTGTTCCGTCCAGCCGCCGTGGAGGGGATCTTCTGAACCGTGAGGTCCTTCTCGGTCAGGCTTAAGGCATATCTGACTTTTCGGGTGCCCGTGAATTCCCCGTACAACACGACCTGGCCGGAGCCGTTGCGGCAGCAGGACGAGTCCAGTTCCGCTTTCTCTGGATCCATCCTGAAAGGAGACGGCACGGGGATCCGCAGATCGGCGTGGCGGGGTCCGGGATACCGCGCACACACTCATGCACTCGGGGGGGATGCGAGCAAACTCTCCGCAGGATGCCAGACTGCGACTGTGTGCGGGCTGATAGTTGTCGCTGCGATATATACAGTTGAGGCCGTTGGACGTTGATGGGCTGGCGAGCGAGTTATGCATTTGGAGAACTGAACCTGGTCGCACGTCGCCACCTAGCGACGGACTGAAAGAATGACCAGGCAGCTAATTCATCCAGGACAGGTCAAAGACATTTTTAAAAGGTCAGTGATGAGGTCAAGATGTTTACAACAAATAGCTAGGCTTAGCTAAATGGTTAACGATGGTTAGGTTGGCTAAAAAACCTCCTAGCTCTTGTCATCATAATGGCCTACTAGTACTTTGTGAGTTTGTGAACTCATTTCAAAAAGTGTTTAGATTAAGGGTAGGCCTACATGGTGAAATAATATTTCACCTTGTACCCTTAATCTAAACACTTTTTATGTTTAAGAGTCCAGACAACTGAAGTGGATTGTGTAATAATCTGTTACCAAATAATCAGTTAATGCTTTGAGAATGCTAATGTTATTGATTTGACTAATAATCAGAATTTCAAACTTGATTTGAATGGAAATGAGGGAACAATGTGAAATTATTATTATATTTACCTGACTATTAGTCAGGTAAATCTGTAACACAAATAGGCCAAGATGTGCACTTCAGGCAGAAAGTGTGAAAACTTGCATATGGAATCTAATCTTGAAGTATAGCAGCTGATGTTAGGTTGTGTAGACAGAGAAATAGATCAAAAGATCAAATGGTGCAATATGAAGAAAGAACAATGCTGTGTGTGTGTGTGTGTGTGTGTGTGGGGGGGGGGGGGGGTCAAGTTTTGTCCAGGGGGAGGGGGATAGCCTATTTACAGTCATTATTGTTGTGTGATGGATTTTCAGAGGAAAAAACAATGCTTGTTAACTCAAAGAGATTCATGGTGGTCACTTTATTAACACCTAGTATGTACCTAGCAAGCTTTTCATTTCATATGTACACACAAGGGCTAGCCTGGGGTTCCAGACAAAGGACTAGCAGTGGTGAAAGTGTGCATGTGAAAGAGGCTGGACACCAAAAGCAGCGGCCATAGCTGAGTGGTTAGTGAGCCCGTCTGGGGAGCCAGAACCCCTGGTTGCCCAAAGTGCTATGTACACTACATAGTGACTGGACTAGTTTGTGGGAAGCTGCACACATCGCAATGCAGTGTTCAGTGGAAAAGCTGCACTAATCATAAATGCCCTTGTATGTGAGCACAGTTATTGGAACAACATATTTTCAGGAGGAAAGACAGGAGGAAGAATCAAATGGAATAACATCCATGCTACCACCTCACTATTCCCTTACTCACCTGATTCTATATCACTTGATAGCATCAACTTGGCATGACTAACCTCCTTTCTCGATCTCACCTGATAACAACTATATATCACCCCTTGAAAAAAAAAAACTCCCTCAGGATTCTCTGCCCCCTATTGTATTGGAACCCTCTCATCATCTTCGTTTCCCAACCCCCTCCTCTTCACCCACGTCATCCCTCACCCCATCCCTCCTATCTCATCCCTCCATCTTTTCACCTCCTCATACTTTCTTTTCTCCCTCTTCCTCATACTCTGGTTGGGAGGTCATAACTACACATACACACAAAGCAGCATCATCAACACCCATGTGAAGTGAGCGGTGCTGATGATGATGATGATGATGATTGACCCACATAACGTGGGCTAGAGAGACTGCAGGCCAAGGGAACATATCCTCCCATTCACATCAAGGGGACTGCAGTGGAGAGGTTTGGAGGGGTGGTATATACCGTTGGAATCAGAATATTCAGGTTCCATGTAAACAGTTGGGCATGATATTTCTGTTCGGAATGAGTTCATTCTGAATGAATAAATATTGTCCATGGAACCGTAGCCAATGAGGAGCTGAGTTTGTCACATCACAAAACATTGTCTCTCTTTTTTCCAAGGGGTGAAGATGTTCTGCATTTACTCCATGTTGTCCAGGATACTCTCCATTTTCTACTACGACCATAGAGAGTGTCTTGACTGGCTGCATGATGCCTGGTATGGAGGATGCTCAAAACACGACTGCAAGGCTCTACAGAGGGTGGTTAAAACAGCACAACACCAGGACTGAACGACCAGCCATGCAGGACCTCTACGCCAAGAACAGTGAGGTGAATGAAGATCATCAGGGACCCGAGTCCCAACTGTTCACTCTGCTACATCCAGAAAACTTTGAATCAATCAATCAATCAATCAATCAATCAATCAATCAATCAAACTTTAACTTTAACATTACATACTACATCAGGTGCAACTCAATGTGCCTCACAGAAAGGACAATTTAACAAGAGACAAAGATCAAAACACATTCAAATACATTTAAAAATAAATAAAAAATGTAAATTATTTTAGGGATAATTTTACCTCAGGCCCCGAACAGTACATCAGGCCCTGAGGTAGCAAGCTCTGGGACAGTTTCTTTCCCCAAGATTCTTGAACTCAAAACAGTGATATATGCTATAAGGACTATAACAACCCACAGATTCCACTGCACATACAGACACACCAACACTGTCCATTATTATTGCACAGTTCACTTTACCGCCACTACTGCACATGTGCTATGTGCTATTTATATACAGGTGACAAATTCAAGGAAGAACCTGTGAGTGAGAGAAACATAACAAATGCAGAATCAACATCTTATCATAATCTGTGGCATACAGAAATGCTGAGCGGGCCCAGTTGACCTCAATTCTGGATCAAAATGGCAAGTGGAAAAGGGTTCATTATTAGGTTGTGGATTGCAGGAGCTTGAGTCACAAAGACTACTCAACTAGTTAGTGTTTCAAAAGTAACAGTGACTAGGGACATGTGCATTTTGATCTCCTACCTAGACCATTGGGCACCATTGGGCACTGGAATGATGCAAGATGGAGATGGGAATGCATGCCCCAGGTATGGAATACCTATTCTGTCTGTGCCCTGTTTCTGTTCACATATGGAGATCTCTGTATCTGTCTGCCCGACCCTGCACAGAAGTGTCCACGAGCAAGACAATATCAAGAATACATCAATTTAGAACATAGTAGTAACTTTTCTAACAATCTACACTGAAGTCATCTGTGTTACTTTCCACTTTCAGGTTTCTACATCCTTATGCACGCCTGTCTGGTCCAACACAGACATTGCAATGGCCCACTACGGGACGAGCAGGTTTTGTATGGCCCCCACCAGGAACTCAACCCCTCCCTCTATCACTCTTTCTCACTCTCTGTCTCTTTGTAATTAAGTTCATGTATTGTATGTTGTGTAGTGACCAGCCAATGTATGTAACTTAACCTGTTTGTATGGGTCCATCCCATGGTTGTATGCTGATCCAACCCCTGATGCCAAGGGGGGCAAAGACAAGCATTGCTGTCATTTGGTGTGCTTCACTCTGGAGCACCCAGACATAGAGTATGCTGGGTGTCACTCTCCTGCCTGCTACACAGCAGATAGCAGACCTGCACCCGGACATGTGCTCTCTCTCTCATTAACAGCCCCGGCTGTCATGAGACAGATCACACACTTTTGCTATGTTTGTTAAATAAACAAACACTCAGAAACTCAACTTATTATTTGATACTCACCACCGTTTTTTGCGATGTATGATAATGTACACCCCAAATATGGCCACTACATTCCCACAAAAACAAAGTGTAGTTGCTATAGGTAACACACTTTTGTATTTGGTCGAGAACTTTTTGCGAGCAAAGTCAGCCCCATGTGTTTTGAAAACTATTTGAGGAATGCTATCTGGGTTGTAAGGCTGCACAATAGAAAAGTGACACTTTTGGACTGATGTCACTGTACTCTATGATATAAATGGTAAGACGGAATTCGGTACCCTGCAGTGGATTCATCACGACTCTCGTCAGTGCAACCACACTTGTTGGTTGCCCTGACAGGGAAAACAGACTATAGTACTATACTAGTACAATAGTATTTATAGTACGACTTTCGTCTTCCATTCATGCATAATTTCAGATAAACTTTATTTTGCCGCACTACTCCCCCAGTTTTGGTGGCACGCACTTGGGCCATATGTCAAATCGACTGGCTTCATCGGGATCCTGTGCTCGCATTTTGCTAAGATGCGTTATAAAGTTACATTTATATTAATTTATTAGTGAATTGATTTTCTCCATTGACTTGAATGGAAAATGCAAAAATGTAACTTTTCCCAAATATGGAGATAACTGACATCATAGATGTCTGACGTCATAAACCAGAGATTGACACAGTATGTCCATATAAGGGCATTCCAAGATATGGGCTTAAGATATGGGCTTAATATTGATGATGACACAGAGATCTCCATATATGGCGATTAATTTATCAGTGAATTAATTTCCCCCATTGACTTGAATGGGAAGATTCAAATTGTAAGACGGAATTCATTTTGCAAGTGTGACTTGTGTCATGGTATCCACACAATTTCCCAGAATCTTTCTAGTTCGCTCACGGGAAATTCTAGAAATGCACACAAGGTATCTTATTAAAAAAGTGTATTATGGTGAAATGCTGCTAAAATAATGTATTACACTTCATTTTAGCATTATTAAATCATTTAGGGAACCTTTATGATCAAAAGTGAAATTTTTGGCCATAGAACATCAAATAGGTTATTTCACTACATACATCATACAATGTCAGAAAAAGAAAAATGTTAATGAAATTAGTTGGTTAAGATGTTACCATAATTTGTCTTTGGATAATGCAAGCAGCAGTCCTATATGTTGGCTACTGATACACGGCACCAGTTGCTGGTTCCAGTTATGTTTATACAATGTACTGAAATTAACATTAATCTGATCTGCATGACCATACATGTGCTATTACTGTACTATAACTATTGCTACTATGTGATTACCTTATGCAAACAATTTAACTATTCTATGGAGCTATGAAAACATTCTGCCAACAGATGGCAGTATAGGATCCTAGGAAAAAAGTAGTTAGTATCCAGGGTTTCCTGCAGGAAAAAGTCTTGACCAGGGGGGATGTCATGGCGCACGCGCGAAATTTTTTTGATAATTAATTAATTAATTCGAGTAATTAATTCACTTCATTTTTAATATTAATTCTTATTTTTGCCCTATAAAAACACATGAATGTGCCCACAATTCGTGCACAGATGATGCACTATGCATGTACACTCTTTTCACAGCTTTCAAACAAAAAAATCCGCTTGGAAATCCGTTCAGGCATTCAGGAGATACCAGCCCTTATGTTTTCTTCAAATGTAAACAAACATGGCTGCCATGTTTGAAAGATAGGGTTGGTATGGGGGTTAAACATGCAATTTCGCGATCGCGATCATGCCTAGTACATTGTTGGAGGTCCAAAAAGTTTTTTTGGAAAAAAAAAAAACAAAAATTTTTTTTTTTTTTTTTTTTAGACCCTTGGGGGGGCGGGGGGGTTTTCTGGCCGGGCGGGGCGCCTGGCCTGTAAAGTGCTGCAGGAAACCCATCACTAGGATACAGGAGTCAAGTTAAATTGTCCTTAAGATACTGCAAATCATGAAGTTCATTATTGCCACAGTAATCAATCATTTAAGATTGAAACATGATTTGTTTGAGCAAACCTGAAACTGGTCATGTCTGACTTCTCCTTGCTCAAATCAAAGTCACTTCAGTATTCTTGTTACCCTGAATGCAAGCTATTGCTCTAGGCAGTGGCACATGATGCACAGAGAAGAAAAGAGGGGGTGGAGGGGGAGGTTTGCATTTATGTAGATGAAATTATCGGTCCCAGTAAACACCTGGGCCCTGAGGGTGAATGAGATGATCTTATTCACATGCAAGTCTTGTGCAACAAAATGTAGTCTTACTGCTTCCAAAAGGCAATGTCTTTCATGTGCTCCGATCTGAAAGATGGGTAATTATGGTTTGGGTTGTGAAAAATGTTCTCTTCATGTCTAAGGCTTTCAAGCTTTACCTAGAAATGGCATTGAAAATATTGCCTTTTATTTAACCTTATCACTGCATACAAATCATTGCACAAAGGCATGACAACAAAATAGGTTTTTCATGTGAAACTTGTGGAAGAATGATAAATTCCTAAAAGCTATATTGATTGAAAGTGTGGTGGCAGCTGAGGAGTGGGAGCATAGAGTGGTTAGAGGCTTTGTAAATGGCAGCAATTCTCCAGCTGTGTGTAAGAGAACAGTCTTTGCATTAGGTCCTTTTCATGAGGCCAAGAGACTCTCCTGTCACTCCCACGTGAACCTCAGTACTTGTAGCTTGGAGAGGCCGTATTGGCTCCCAAGACGCTGAAAGCAACCATTTTCATCGCATAATTTCAACACTTGTGTGCACCAATTAGCACCAATTACCAGTCACATTGTGACAAGTGACATTCACAACCATCTGGCTTCATCTCCTGAAAAACGCAACTAACTGTTATGCTGTAGCAACTATCAGTGGTTGTCATGATGGTGGTGTACTGCCAGATGTGGCCCTATAGCATGCTGCATATTCATGGCACCCATATCTTATGAATTCCACCCATACTCCTTGAATAAGTAAGGGAACCAGAAGTCCTGTCCTTGTGATTTTCATGGCTTTAAGTGAGGGAACCAGAAGTCCTGTCCTTGTGATTTTCATGGCTTCATTGACAAAGTCTACACATATTAACTTGTTATCGATATCTAAAAACTGGACAAGGAGGCCACATCCTTATTAGGCCATATTCTTTATATTTCTTTACCTCAATTAATGTGTCAATAATATCTATAGATGAAATCATACACACACTTAGGGGATCTAAGTCTCCATGCCTTTTCCACATGGCATGCAGCGGGCCCATGCATGGCTTTCCCTACTGCAGGCTGTTATGCAGAATCACCCCAGTGTTCGTGGGTGTGGTGTTGGAACACTCGTGACACAGGATTTGTTTTATGTGCATTGATATCTGTCATAAAAGGAGAAAAGCAGCCTTGTGCAATGAATAAATCAACTTGCCTGTTTCGATTAGGGGGGGCCCATTTCACCATTTGAACACAGCTCGGATTGTACACATGTTAAATATTACGGCCAGTGGGCATTACAAATTCATGAAATGTCTCAAGGGCGAATTTACTGGGATGTGGTGATTGGTGCACAAGACTGGAAAGTGTTGCTTATATGCTTTACCCATTACCAGGCAACAGTCAACATTATGGAGGCGCCTATTGTGCATGTTTTCTTACACAATCATCCCAATTCAAACAGGCATTGGTAAGCAGCGTGCTATGCTTTTTACATAATGCATGCATGTATGACATGATGTAATGAATACACCTTTTCATCAGACACATTTTGACCTGTTCTCTTTTCCATGGTGCTCATTGATGTCTATTCCTCTGTCTAGGTGCAGCACCTTTTTGTCTCCTGCTGACAGTGCTGGTAGATGAAGTGGCACCTTGGCAGTAATGAGAGCAGAAGATGTCATGCTGTTTGAAAGGACGCTTCACCATTCTGACACCTCTCCGAGCCACTGAACGCTATCTCACCAACACAGCCTTCAAACCAGATGATCTCCACTATGTGTGTGTGTGTGTGTGTGTGTGTGTGTGTGTGTGTGTGTGTGTGGGTGTGGGTGTGGGTGTGTGTGGGCTTATGTATTTTTATGCTTGAATGCACACTCATACAAGAGTATGTCTTCACCAGTAAACAAAAAGATATCTCTCGTCTCCAACATAACCAAAAGTTTTGTTTATTACAGTACTTGCGCAAGCAGAGCGTGCAAGTTCTGCGATCGGCTGGGTATGTCGGTGTCCTCCTTTCTTTAAGCCCGTAGCCCAATCAGGGACCAGCATTTCTGGCCACGTCATCATTAACAGCCAATGAGGGACCAGCAATCCTGGTGATGCCAGTGGTGATGATGTCACTGGCATCGCCAATGGTGATGCCAGTGGTGAGTGCACCTCATGGCGCGATCTGCTGGGGCACAAGTAGGCCATACATGTTGCTGATTTTATTTTATTTCAGCAGTTTATGTGCTATACAAATAGTCTGAGCTAATAGCACAGTATGAAAACCTCATGTAGGACAAGTATGACAACCTGATGTAGGACACTTATAGGTTGTTTCTAAAACTCACATCCTTATGGGGCCGATGGGGCATCAAAGTTTGGAGGCTCTCCAAGCTATCATTATTATAATCTTATTATCTTAAGGCCTTTTCTTAGGCTTATTTGTTTTATTTAATTTTAATTTATACTTGTCTATTTCCTTTTCATGATATCTGTATTTGTTTTATTTCTTATTTCTTATAAATTATAAAGGCATTAGTTGGTCAGACAGATGAGTGCCATGACCTCCTAGAAAGTGGGACGCTGAGCAATTTCATGTCTCCTACTTGTCTGAAATGTTCTAAATAATATAATGACACTTGGCCGTGAATTAATACATTTTATATGGTCCAGGCATGCCACATTAATGCCTGAGCCTTCTAACGACATTTCAGAGAAAGCCTTAAATCATACACTAATATGCAAACATTGCAGGCTGTGATCAATCTTTTTGCTGATGATGGATAACATCAAAGATGCCAAAATACGGATGTCTGAATGCACTCCTTGCTCTGATCTTTCACAGGCTATAGTCAGTCTCGTAAGAGTTAATCATTCAATATTTATTCTATGAATTTACCTGTGTCAGAGATGATCCATATTGAATGTCAGTGTGACGCTGCAGTGATAGAAATGATCATATTTTTGGGTAGAGTTGATGAAGGGAGGAGGAATCTGCTATGCAGACATCATTACTCCCTATTTCTATGCCATGGCTTCTCTCTCTGTCTCTGAGGTCATTAGGAGCCATAGCCTTCTCCCCTATCATTGAATTATCTCCCTCTGCCAGAACATGCAGGAAAAGCTACCTAGAATACTCATTATGCGAGCTGTCCTGTCTTTCTGGGTGCACAGGAGCCACACTTTCACCATGTAATTTGAGACCCACCAGCTCATCAGGACAGGAAGGAGCTGAGATATGGATGTGTCGCTGCCACTATCGGCAGATCTTTATGTCCTGCACACCCCTCGATTACGCAGGCAAATTTAGAGTGCACAGTTGGCAGAGGCGATGTTCCCATGGACATATTAGACACATTATTTTTCCCAGGTTTCTGCCAGAAGCACATCATGACTAGGAGTTGGTACCCAGTAATAATGACAACAAAAGAGACATTCATGATAATAGTCTTCATAATAGACTTAAATGAGTATATGGAATGACTGCGGCATGTTCTTGTCACACTAATGTTTTTCGGCCCCTTTTCAGGCATAGCTTTGTGGCCTGTTTTCCCCACAGACAGTAAACAATTACAACATGGCGTCCCCAGGACAACAAGAACAGAACTACAATTATGACAACAAACATTCACTAGTTTATCTAATTAGCCAGGAAAAAGGCAGGATACCATTTGGCGCAAAGGAAATGAACCAATTCATAAAGGACAAAATAAAACACTAGTGGTTCATGCCATTTACATGAGGTAATTAAACACAAATTCAACTTCACTTTATTGTCACATTACACGTTTTACAGGTGTAAAAGAGCGGGAGAATTTATTTTGTATGCAAGATATCCAAAATTGCAGTTATATTTTAAATAAGAACAGTTTAAATAAGAATTGAAGAATAAGAAGTACAATTATCAAAACAATATAAAATATATGTGCTAAAAAATCACTCAACCCTTGTTCTTTATGCTTAATAATGGAATGTTGGAAAGGTACAACATTTTATTAGCTGAACTGATATGTGTGGTAGCAATGGCATGCAGCCATTTTAGTCTTGTAGGGGAGGAGTGAGGATAGAATAAAGTCACTCCAGAGTCCAGAAAATGGCTTTGCCACAAGGAAGAGGAGAGGGATGCCCAGCAGGTAGCAAGAGTATTTGTTTATTACAATATACAGTATATAGGGCTCTATTTTGATTGTCAATTAAGTACCAGCTCTTATGCCTTAACTTAAAACCTGGAGGCGTGGCAAATGCTGCTGGCCTAAACAGCATTTGCCACTCCTCCAGGTCTTAAGTTAAAGCATAAGAGCTGGTACTTAAGACAATCTTAATAGAGCCCATATCTCATAGGTTCCGTTCAAGCGAGGAAATCTTTGAAATTCCCCTATAATGTAAGCTCAACGTCTCTGTTTGTAGAGTCTGTTTGAGTTCTAGATCCCCATGATCCACGTTGAGTCCCTTCAGTGGGAGGATTGAACACCTAGAACTGCCCGTATGGATAAACTGTTTTGATGGAAGAAAGCTTGCCGTCGGTCGTAAAGGAAGGGGGATATTGGTGTTGGCTGTTCCTGTTTATATGGCGAGGATATTTCTCCAGGGAGGCACTCTGGGAAAGATAAAATGTCACATCAATTTTGAGAGATCAACACCTACAAGGAGAATTCAAAAGCAATTATGTATTTTGTAAAGACTATCTATAGTCATCTTGGGTTCGGAATGCCAATGATGCAGTACTGCCCACCCACAGTCTTTATCAGTTGGCACAACAAAGTCAATAGGCCTATTTGTTCACGCAGGAAATAGCCATGCTATATTTCAAAGGCTTACATCCTAGAATCAAAAGTATCACAAACACCAACAAGGTAATTTCCTGGGACATATTTAGTCTTAAAAATAAAAGAAGAAAAAAGAAAGAAAGAAAGAAAAAGTGTTGGATGAACTCACCAGTTGCCTGGCCATAGAATTGAGAACACCTTGTATATCTTGGACCCACAGCTGTATGTGAGAGAGAGAGAGAGAGAGAGAGAGAGAGAGAGAGAGAGAGAGAGAGTTGTTGATTAATAATTTAGAGTTGTTGCAAAACGCCACAGAATAGATATATGCCAAATTATAACGTACAAGACTTTGCTTTGCAAACATTTTTAACCAAATATTTAATCAAATTAATTATTTAAAATGCTAAATGTATTTCTTTGACCTTGTGTCTTGTATTTGATTACTATGTTTAACTTACTACTTGTTTATTATTTTAGGTGTGAAACTTGTAAACCCAATATTGGTTTCCTCTCACCTGCTCTTACTTCTGTGTCTTTCAATAATTGTTAACTTTCGTACTGTTTTTATTAAATAAAACAAAAAACAGCCGTGCAGCACAACTTACTTTAGTCCATTGTTTTATTATTTTACATACACTGTACCTCACAACTAAACTAGCCACCCTCTTTACCTAAAGTTTCTAGTTTCGAAGCATCATTAATTCAACACTTGTAACTCATTGTATATAACTCAAAGAGGGTTTGTACACCTACAGTAATAAATAACAGACCATTTAGAATTGGCGGTGTTGCATTGGGTTGCCTAGAGAAAACAGGAGGAAGCAACACACACAGTAGCATAGGGTTCATTTAAGTTCAGTTAAATGATGGAGAGCTAATTAAATTAACCCAATGCTTGCAGAGAAGAAACCACCAGAACACACCAACAAAATACGACATGTTAACACTGGATTTGCTGGGTACAATAAGAGAGATGGAGAACGAGACAGACAGTCACAAAAGCCGGCATACGTTATCACATGACAACATTGAGTGTCAAAAACGTTCTACAAGTTCACGTGACGCCCTGTGAACTTGTAGATCTACTATTTTCACAAAAGACTGTGTACTGTAACACATTCTTACCCCCAGTGGTGTAAAGTAACAAAGTACATATACTTAGGACTGTACTTAAGTACAGGTTGAGGTATTTGTACTTTACTTGAGTATTTCCAATACTTTTACTTACACTCCACTACATCTCGGATCCAAATATTGTACTTTTACACTACGTTTATTTGAAAGCTTTAGTTACTAGTTACTTTGTAGATTGATTATAATTACAAAACATTAAATAACCAGTTAAACCCTTTATACATTTAGGACATTTGAAAATAGCTGATCTACAAGCTAAGATCGGATATTTTATTTTTTATTTGAAATGGGACATTCTGCATGATAAGTACTTTCTACTTTTGTACTTTAAGTACATTTTGATACTAATACTTTTGTGCTTTTACTCAAGTACATTTTTAATTCCAGACTTCTATTTATAAGGGTGCCCTCACACCAAAATACCTATGAGAGTGGAATCCGTGTTCCGCCAATGCATTTCAATGAGAGTGAAGCGGTTTCATGCAAGCAAAGGATTTCTGCAAAAAACGCTCCATTATCATTGAAATGCATTGGCGGAACGCAGATTCCACTCTCATAGGTACAGGGTTTCCTGCAGGAAAAAGTCTTGACCAGGGGGGGGATCTCATGGCGCACGCGCGAAGCGCGTGCGCCGAAATTTTTTGATAATTAATTAATTAATTCGAGTAATTAATTCACTTAATTTTTTATATTAATTCTTATTTTTGCCCTATAAAAAACACATGAATGTGCCCATGATGACGGAAAACACAACTACATGCTATCATTCACATTTATTCAACATTGAATAACTACGTTTTTCACAGGACAGTGTAACTTGTTTTTTTCCCCCAGGTTAATCAACCAGCACTGTGCCATATAAATAGAAGTCTACAGCACAGTAAAAAAAATGAAACATTGGTGTAAAGTAACTAAGTAGATTTACTTAAGTACTGTACTTATACTGTACAAAGGAGATTTTCAGGTATTTGCACTTTACTTGAGTATTTCCTGCATTCAGGAGATACCAGCCCTTATGTTTTCTTCAAATGTAAACAAACATGGCTGCCATGTTTGAAAGATAGGGTTGGTATGGGGGTTAAACATGCAATTTCGCGATCGCGATCATGCCTAGTACATTGTTGGAGGTCCAAAAAGTTTTTTTGAGAAAAAAAAATTTTTTTGATTTTTTTTTTTTTTTTTTTTTAATACCCTTGGGGGGGCGGGGGGGTTTTCAGGCCGGGCGGGGCGCCTGGCCTGTAAAGTGCTGCAGGAAACCCTGAGGTATTTTGGTGTGAGGGCACCCTAACAGAGTATTTCTACATTGCAGTATTGATACTTTTAGGCCTACTTAAGTAAAAAATGTGTACTTTTTCAACACTGCTTACCCCATGACTTTGTCTTTTCTCTATGCTCCAGTCCCTCACATCCCTCCAGTGCGCTGGCAGACAGGCATCAGCTGTCCGTCCGTCCCCTGCCATGATGAAGAATACCACTCTCATTGCTCTCTCTCACTACATCTTCAATCAGGTGACTGACACCACAATGGAATCTGATACCAGAAACTGATACTCCCTCACACAGTGTCAATGTTTGAGTGGGGTGGGAAACAAACAAACAAACACAAAACATGAAACCTCCTTCCTTGCACACATAAAAACGTGTGCAGTGTTAACTCTTTCTACTGAATGTAGAAATATTTGGGTAAATGTTCACACTCTCAGTTAAAGGTGCAATCCAGGTCTCTTGCATGAAATAGCACATTTCAGCCGAGAGGTATTCCCTGTGTGTCCAGGGGTGATAATGCACGCATGAGCTTCAGGCAGTGGCACTAGCTTTTCTGCTGCCTTCATTGGCTCCCTAGCCTGAACCAAGTACAAAACACTGATGTTGGACTACAAGGCAACCAACGGCATGGCAAGCCTTCAAGGCCTGATACAACCCTTCACTCAGTTAGATTAGCTAACATAGGATCTCTGTAAGTGCCTATCCTTAAAACACCCTGGTCAATGCTCCACGCAGGCAGGGATGTAGCACCAAATTCTGTGCCCATGGATCTGTGGGAAAGGCCCTTTCAAATGTTGGGTCTGTCTGCAGAGACGTAGAACATTGCATTACCTGAGGAGGTGTACAGTATGCTTGAAGCACTGGGGGATCCTCACTTTGTTGAGGTGGAGGGGCTGCTCTGAATGTTGCTCATATTCTTCTCCGCCGATTCATCTGTGTAGCTGAAAGGAATGGCGTAGAGTTGGAGAGGGTACAAGAATATCTAAGTACATATTTGTAGTACTGTAAGTACTATACAAATATAGTAAACTATTATATAGTAAGTATTGTTATTTGACTTAAATACAGTATTCTCAAGAGGAAGACTTGGAAATAGCAGAAGAAGGATGAAATGCTCTGAGGAAAAGTTATTTTGTTTTGCTTGATGCAGGGTCTTATCATTTTCATTTTAGCATTTCAAGCAGTTAAGTATGAAGATTGCAAAATGCAAAGTGGTGTTGGCTACTTTGTCAGTTTGCAGAGTATAGTTACGCAGAAATGTGTATAATGACAATTGGATTGCCTATATGTCTGTTTATTGTGCCTAACATACAGTAGGCCTTGGCCAAATGATATGATCCAACAAGCACAGATTTGACTCACTTCAGTCAAGCCCTCCAAGGTCGACCTATAGGATTTACTGTGGTGGAACTGCATTTTTCTAACTTACTGTCATAGTGTCTGCTGAATTCCCTTTTTTGTTAAGATATGTTTTTTTCTTTTCTTTGGCTTTTATGCCTTTATTGATAGGACATGGGGAGAGAGACAGGGAGTGACACACAGCAAAGTTTGACACACTGTCAGGCTACACTGAGCCTACACTGATAACAGAGCAATTAGAGGGCTTTGTTGTGATTTTCAGCTTTTAATACAAAATACAGTACAGTAACTGTACAATTAAGTTAGATCTTTTCTATCTCCCAAAAACGTTGAAAGAGATCTTGATTTATAGAGAAAGAAGATAGCAGGGGCAGATCTTGATTTGTGTTGTCCTTCAAGTCCAGATGAAATGTTAGTCATGGCTCAGATTCATTATTGACATTATAGTTGCTCTGCTAAATGCCTAAACTGTAAATGGTACACACACACACACACACACACACACACACACACACACACACACACACACACACACACACTCACACTCACACTCACACTCTCTCTCTCTCTCTCTCTTTCACACACACACACACACACACACACACACACACACACACACACACACACACACACACACACACACACACACACACACACACACACACACACACACTGCATGTGAGAAAATAATAAGTCACCACTCAACACCACAGACTGTAAAAGAGCGGTCACACCACAGCATCTGTTGATTTACTAAATACAAAAGCACAAGCTAGAACTGAATGTCATAGCCTAATGCAGGGCCGTCTTATGTTACTATGGAAACACTTTGCGTACTCTTATAAAACATAATTCGTCCCCTCGACCCAAAACACAGACCACAGTCACCACACACACGTAGACACAATTTGTGGTGGACAAACGGAATACATTTACTTGACTACTGTACTTAAGTGATTTCTTTTGTGTAGCCGATCTGTACTTTCACTTTACTGTAGTAATATAGAGCAGAGTAATATTTGACCAGGAGTATATACAGTACTTACTGTATCTCACTCTTTTTCTTTTTTGCAATTAAGTAAAGCAGTCCATACACTGCAATCAGCTAATTAGCTTAACACTTAGTTTGAAAGTAGAACTCACACAATTATTATATATCACAATTTTAACCACGTTGTAGGAAGTAGGATAACTGTCAGACTGGAAACTGCTAATTCACAGCTAGTTACCAATATCCTGGTCTACAGACACTATAGCATACATTTAAACAGTTACAGTTTCTGTAGCTGTAACTGTTCTCTTGACCATTTAACACATCCAATGTAGCACTCACTCTTTTTCCCAGATAGTCTGAGGCTATTTTCTTAACCATGAATTCCAAAGCAGCGGGATCTCACAAATTAGTTTGACCTTTAGCAAAGGGAGGTAAAGTAAAAAGAAAAAGATTACAATAGAGGGTATGCGCGTGACATCATCATCATACCCGGAAGTTATGCGGGAACGCCTACTGAGTGGCAAAATACTACTTTCTGATTGCATTAAACAAAGTTATACTCACTTTGCCACTCGATTTGCCACTCGATTTGCCATTCACTTTATGCATGCGCATACCCTCTATTACTGGTAGACCTCACTGTTCCATTTTAGCTTTCGTGACAGTAGTGAAGGTGGACTTGTGACCGGCCACTCAGGTCAAAATCATGTATTTGGTTTCTCAAGGTGAAATGCAGGATAATATGAATGCAGGCGGATGAATTGTTCAAGTACATGTACTGTTGCATAGCCTAAATCACTGAACTTAGAATCTAAACAACCATATCAGCTGATTTAGCATTGGTGTCACAATAATTAGGAAATGTTGCAATGAATTTAGCAGCTTATCTAAACTATCAACATCTAAACCAAATAGAACAAACATGAATATGTTGTTTGTTTTGTCTTCTACTGTTTTCAATGTCTAAAAAAGATCACAAGCTTTTATTGTTGTTGTGGCAGTCAATGTAATCACCTTGGCATTTACAATCAGACACTGACAGTGAGCATTAGGATGTTCTGAGCATAGCATGGCTGCCTTTTCCTGGAGATGCGCTTCAAACCTTCACCAAAGAGGTTAATAGACTGAGAAACATAAACAACATTTCACGTTAACTATTTACCTTTTTCCCAGCACATAATTCCCTTTTAATCAATTCAACTGCAAGTGTAGGGTGGTCTTCACACAATTGAATTGCTTTGTTCCTCTTTGGACCCCGATGAGCGTAACAAGCGAAATATCCATGGGTACACAACCACACGCTGCCTGGGGGTGTTGAGGCTCTGAAGGAGAAAAGGTTTCCTGGAAAATGGCTCAAACTCTGGCATCATTAGCGTTTAAATGTCACTATTATATTAGTGTGAACTTCTGTGAAGAGAATGATATCTGATAAACTGTGAATAATGACAGAAATAATACTGAAGGCCATGATGATTGTGGAAATTGTTGCATGGTTAATTTATCAGGGCAATGTATTTTTCCAAAACGTGAGCATATCTATAATTCATGTGAAATGAACACTATATCTCAACTGATAAGTTATTTAGATTGGTACTGTACTGTATCTCTCGATACTTTTCTTTCTTTCTTTTTTTTGTGTTTATAATATACTGTATGGATAGTACACTCTAGTCTTGTGTCAAGTGTGTCCTCAATGATCAGGGCTACTGAAAGTGTGACCTACTGATTTGAGCCATTAATGCAGTACCAACTGAGAATCTGTTTGGAAAAAGATAAAAAAATACACTAAACTTACGGGCTGACACGGATGTTGAAATGCCGTCGCAGAAGGAGAGCCAGGGTTGAAAGCACCATGATCGTTGTGCACATGATCCTCCCCAGTGGATTGACAGGGTTTAAGAGGAGCTGTCCATTGTTGCTATACCTTACCGATCTCCACTGCTTCCCATAGGTTCAAAAGAAGTGAAGCATAAACATTTAGCTTTAGAACCACAGCGTTTACCTGTGTCACCCTATGCTGTTTGTCTTGTCCTTCCCCTCACCCTACAACTGCCGTGTGAACCTGAACCAGCCGGGATTAGCCAACAGTGGATTAGATGAGATGCCACAGTGTGTTATTGAGGCCAGGCAGGGACACTATAATAACATAAGCTACACTGTGATGTGTGGGCACTTTATATGAAACACCCGTACCAGTTGCTGAATGGTCATGGCTCTTGCATCAAAAGGAAAATGAATTGTCCACTGGTGGTGACAGGTGACAGTTGGCATCAATCATGAGCTTTCCTTTGATCATGAAATGATTAAAGTAGATTGTAAATGTCCTGCTTATAAGGGTATGGCATTGGGACAGTAATGCTCAGCATGGAACGATGCCCATCTGACATGATGACCTCAGGAGACGGCTGTTTGTAGCTGCAGTGGAGGAGGTGATGCTGTATGAGGCTGAGACATACGCTCACAGTACAGCAGATCACATAGGCGGAACACATTAGAAACTTGGACCTCTACGGACGCCTTCCACAGGTCACAGACAAGGTCAGAGAGAGAAGGATGAGGGTGGCAGGGTACTGCATCAGGCACCCAGAACTGGTGGCAAGCTAGCCTGAGATCAATACCATTTTTTGTTTTCTAGTCCGGTTCGGAACGGAAATAACTCATCAGGTGGCTGGGACCCATGACCAGAACCAAGCACCGCTAAAATGATTCTCAGAATCCCCTAAAATGTGTTTAGTTTGGTATAATCGCTTAGTTTCTTTTGGTATATCGATCTTTTATTCTGACTCGTAGCGTGACTATATAGCGAGACTAACTGATTGATTTGCATTATGTGGGGTTCCCCTTACCTCTCTGACCTCATCCAGCTACATGTCCCGCCCGTTCCCTCGGGTCCAGTGATGCTCCTTGACCGCCCATGACCAGGCTCCGAACCTGGGCCGACAGGGCTTTCTCTGTAGGTGCCCTCTCGCTTTGGAATCCACTCCCTAAACACATCAGAAACGCCCCCTCCCTCCCTTCCTTCAAAACCGCCCTGAAAACCCACCTGTTTAGAATTGCTTTTAATTTAATTTTATTTAGTTTTTTTCCGGCCCCATCAGTAGAATAGTGACAACTTTGGTTCCAGTTTTGAACCAACTTTTAGGGTTCGGAACCAATTAATTGTCAGTGGAAACACTCTAAACTGGTTCAAAACTAGGTGGCAAAAAAGAACTGAACCGGTTCAACCCTGGTGGAAAAGGGGCCTCGGAGTTATGGGGGTCCTTGAAACTATAGAAAGTTTGAAAACCACAGTTCAATGGGAGCATGACTCTGCTGTCATTGGCCTGTCATGAAACCTCTGGAGCTTGAACATCTGTGGCAGTGGTTCCTAAACAGTGGTTCCCACATTTTCATAGGTCACGACTCGAGTAAAACATACAATTTAATTTTTCCTATATTAAAAGAATAAATATATATATATATATATATATATTTTATAAATGTTAAAGCAAACAAACAAAAACATCTAAGAAATTCCATAAATTAAAAATATATTAATTAAGCAGTAGCGAAAATAGCCAATCTACAAGTTCATAACGAGGCGCAAAGCCGTGTTGTGAGCTTGTAGATCTGATTTTTTTTTTTTCACTTGCAAACGTTTAATTTCTCTTTTGGGTCCCGAGTTAAAAAGTTTGGGAACCACCGATCTCAGGTGCCCTGCAGTGTCATTCAGGAGCATCAAGTGTTGCAGTGTTGTGGTGGTGATGCATCTAATCTAGAGCTTAGGGATGTTTGTTTATACCATCTACCGTGAATGGAACATTGTTCAATCATTCAGGTTTCCACTTTGAATTAAAGCTTAGCTGCAGAGATAGTCTACTTATAATCAGGGGATAAGTCTTAGACAGCTACTATTTCTGTTGATCTGCATTGCTGTTTTTATGTGAGCATTTCTACAATCTCTGTACATTTTCTAACTATGACCAGAAGATACAGAAGTATTGTGTACATTGTTTGATTTCAGCTGTACACTGAAAAGATCGTTGTTGTTTTTAAAAGGACCAGCTAAATACTATGTCATTTAGTGGATGCCTTTATCCAAAGTACTTTGTATAAAAAGAGAAATAAATACCTGGGCACTTCAAAAGAGACTATACCCAAATAAAATACTGGAGCACTCGACCGGGTCTGCAGGTTTGAATAAATTGTTGGAGTGCCAGGGTGACTGACGTTTTGACTTGCAGAGTCAAGTGTGTGCATATGCTGCTGTGCACTATGCACTGCACCTGTTTGGTTATAATAGAACAATACTGGTTAATCAATCCCCATATCTCTGAATCTGATGACAGAGTTGACAGAAATGCACATGTACGGTAATACTGTAACAGTATGATGCACATAGTACCGGTACCGAAATGTAACACATCTGTTCATGTTCATGAATTTGCCTTCGTCTACCTTACCTGTGTGCGCGCACATGAATACAGTGTACATTGAGATTTGTGCATTATTGTGTCCATGCAGGGCTCACCGCGGGAAACGTTCCAAACGGCTCCCTGTTGCAATTAGCTCTGCCTAGAATGACTCTCCTGGTGGCAGGAAGATGTGTCACCATGGTGACAAGTCGGTGTCCTGCCAGCCACGTGAGGCAGGACACTGGGAAGAGGACTCTGTTTACTGACCGTCACATACAGTCAGTGTTTGTTACCTGCAGGAGTCATAGTTGAAAGTGGAGGAGGATTCAGGTACTGTAGCCTACTGTGGATTGCAAACAACATATTTATCAGTGGTGCTCAAACAGTTTCATGTCAAAGACATGGTATGTATTCCACCGCAACCCCCAATTTAAAATATTTTGTTCCAAGGCATCCTAGAAGCAAAGATTTTAGTAAAAAACTGCCGCACACCTTCTGCGCAATGCACGATGGGACATTGGAAACTTGTGGATAAAACCAGTAAGACTCCCTAATCGGGAAATAGGGCAAAAATATGTTTTTCCAAAATCTTCCTGATCCATGTTGATGAGATGAGTGTAGACATGCTGTGTAGTGATTTTCGTGATTTTAGGGCAAAATCTGTAGGAGCAGTGTCCAAAAATGTGTTTTTAAAAATCGGCCTGAAGGTGGCGCTATATGGGACAGATTCATGTTGATGGGATGAGTGTAGACATACTGTGTAGCGATTTGCGTGACTTTAGGGCAAAAACTGTAGGAGCAGTGTCCAAAAATGTGTTTTAAAAATCGGCCTGAAGGTGGCGCTAGAAGAGGGCCATGTGAGAAATGAGGGGTGGGGTCTCCGCGTTGCCTTGGCGGACGAATAGGTACCGGCCCCGGCTCTCCCGGACGCTCCTAGCCCGAGTTACGGCATTTTATGTGAGCTGCAGTGGAGGGGGTCCTCCACTGGGGGCGCCACCACTTTTGCATCCGTTCTGGAGCACCAGGAGTGGGTGGTCCCCAGGAATTCCCCGTGAGCAGCCCTGTTGGGGTGGTCATTTGGTCATTTTTGCACATTTGGTCATTTTTTACACCTGGGGGTCCCTGGCGCTCCGGGGGTCCTTGGAGGTTGTAGTTTGCCAGGTAAGGAGTGTGTGTGCAAAATGTGGCATGGATGGGGGCAACAGTTGTGGAGATATGAGCAGGGCAAAAGTGTGACGTGTGACGTCTGACTCACGGAGGGAAATTTTTTTACACCTGGGGGTCCCCCAGGGACCTGGGGGTCCCTGGAGCTCTGGGGGTCCTTGGAGGTTGTAGTTTGGCAGGTAAGGAGTGTGTGTGCAAAATCTGGCATGGATGGGGGCAACGGTTGTGGAGATATGAGCAGGGCAAAAGTGTGACGTGTGACGTGTGACTGACTGACTGACTCAGGGACGGACGGACAGCCGGTGGAGGTTTTGGTAGTAAATGCGACCTACGGTCGCAATAATGGTTAAAGTGGTTAAAATGACTGTGATTGTTATATTAAATAAAAATGACACAGATGCTTTCCCTGTTTGAATGGGCTAGAGTAAAATGGGAACGCCTTCATTAGAGTACTTATTTATTTCCTTATAGAAGAACACAAAGTGAAAGTTCCAGAGACAAGCTGCAACTTATCATTCATAGTCATATGTGTTCTATGCTTATTTTTGCCTGGTAGTTGTAACATTAAACAAATGAAAATTGTATTTATACCAAATCATCATGATACAAAAACAGGAGACAAGACTTTGTGAGACATTATCATAAAATGTATAAAACAAAAGATTATTTTAGCGATCTGATGAAAGGATGATGTGATCCTTATGGAATACATTTCAGTGTGGAATATAACCTGCAGCTGTACCTCTGTGCTGTACCTCCCTGTGGGGCCTCAGATAAAGAGCCTTGTTGTGAGCTTCAGGCAGCAAACAGGCGGTCATTAATCATTGATTAAGAACATTTACATCTCATTTGATTTAATCATCTCCTGTTCCTGAAACAGTGGGACTGTCAAACACAGTGTATCCGCAGTGAACACCTGTGGGCAGCAGCGGCTGCAGCAGGTTATTTGTGTCGAGTTCAAGAAGGGGCAGAACAGATAAAAAAAGAAACGTCACACTCACTTAGAGGTTTGTGGCTGGGATTTGCTCTCCAGGAACAGTCTCAGCCCTTGTATAAAAATGCACATGTATTTGACAGGTTTATAGGAAAGGACCAACTAAAGAGAGAGAGAGAGAGAGAGAGAGAGAGAGAGAGAGAGAGAGAGAGAGAGAGAGAGAGAGAGAGGACAAAAGGCTGTATTTGTATCTTGTGTAAGTATCTGAACACTTGTATCTAATCAGTCTATTAGAGATACAGTATCAAATATTACAGATATATATTTTTTATTGATAATCATAATTTGATTTCACCAGGTCTGCAAAGGTACAAGACAGGTCTGTGGTAGGCTGTGCAAATATGCTCAAAACATCACAAAGCCACTGCTCCCTCCAATAAACTATGCAATAGTCAATGGCATACTCATACAGTATACAGTATTCAATACATACACATAATTGTTACAGGTATAATTTATAAAGAAAATATAAGGTAACTAACTAACTTTTAAACAGAACAAAAACATTAAAAAACTAAAGCACATTGTTCAACTTCCACGTACACTATGATGCCCTTATTTGTTGATGTGATCATCAGCACACACAGGGAGAGTCTCTAAAAGGAGCACAGGAGAATGTGGCTATGTTCCGTTTAGAATTGATACAATTATACAAATACTGCTGTGGCACACTTGTTATGCAAGAGCATGGCCTTCCCCCCAGCCAAATTAATGGAAGGTAGAGTGCGTGTGTGTGTGTGTGCGTGTGTGCATGCGTGCGTGCGTGCATGCGCGCGTGTGTGTGCGTGCGTGAAAGAGACACTAATTGACAGAAATTGCAACTTTGATTAGGTGTCTGCACATAGTTATGCATGTGTGCGTTTGTGTGTGTGTGTGTGTGTGTTTGCATTTATATTGTGTCTTTTTGCGTCGGCAGGTTCTGTTAGCGGAAACATCTTTCAAAGGAGGATCGTGCTGGTGGACACAGATGCCGCTGACCTCACAACTGAGCAGATGCTGGACTCGACAACGTATGACTTGAGTGAGTTGTTGGTTTCCCCAGCTGCTTAGTTAGGGGATGAGCAGGCCTGATGCCAAAGCATTATTGTTTGCCATCCAATTTTTGTTTCGAAATGGGTGACACAGCCAATATGGAGTTTGTTTCAAAGTTTGGACTTATTCAGTGGCCTTATTGTTGGGCTCATCACTATTGGGGCATTACATTTAGGACTCCATCTTATTTAGCCTTGAATTGAGCTGAAACCTGGACACTGATCAGTGATACGAGTCATACCTGTGGTTGCCCCTCCTGTCACTGAAAAAGAACAACACACTTGTTTACCACTAACATTTAACAGACTATTTTTGCCAAACCTTTTCCTCCAACCCAATGGAATACTGTAGTACAACATTATTTTCAAAAAGGTGACAGATTTGACAGAGTATACAGCACTGTACGTCTGGCCCTCAATGAAGCATTTTAAGAGAAATGCTGGATGTTATGGCTTATTTATTATACTTTGTTTGATAGACGCGTCATCTGCTATTTTCTGCGACCGATGAAGTATAAATACTGTATGAACTATAATGACTAGAATAGATGAAGAGGAGACTTACCGCCTCATTAGTACCAGATGCCATTGCCAAGGGGGACCAGAAGGGAGGCCCTGGACATCATCAGAGCAAACACACCGGGCAGATTTGACTTAATGTCCATCCTAAACGGATTTGCGGTCTATCTTTGGGAGTGGAATGGAGAGTGACTTGGATCTGAGGACCCACACGCCGTCCCAAGTGACTAACAATAACGGAATTTATGGGAAGTCTGTAAGATAATCTTATAGCCACGTGCAAGGGGGATAATTTCAAGAGGGATGAATGGCGATGGCGCTTAACATCTCCCTGGTTCACTGTAGACAATTAGGAATAAAAAGATGACTAAATAGAGCCGTAATAAAGGAGTAAAGGAAAACGTAAATTCAGCTGTCCAAAATTCCCCTTGTTGTAACAAGGGGAATTTTGGATATACCTACCCTGATATACCTACCCTGTATCAGAGCTGAGAGCTCACATGCCAGATTGTGTGCTTATATTACTTGAGGCACATTCCTTGTCTTAAGATTCCAAAGTCTGAAGGACATACTGATAGAAGTTCAAAAGCTGCCATGTTTTTTTCCAGAGGCCTCTAGAGTGAGTTTCATAAACCCTTAATAGAGTGTTTAATGCATCATGCCTCTCTGATGGGGCTTTGGTTTTGTAAACCAACGTGGCAGTCCTGTAAATATTAACATAGGGGAGGTCCAAAAGGCGTGTGTATGTGTGTATTCCAGGTATGTGCTCTCTCCGATTGCTGCATCCTATCACATTTGCACAATACATGTCATGGTTGTTTATGGAGGGTTAGCAGTTGGCAAGGCAAATGTACAAGCATCTCCTTTTGGGAGTTTAAGACCAGTGTAACTTTGTTCCCAAAGGGTGGTTTCGTAAAGAGTTTCCACTGGCCCTCCTCAACGCATCAATGAGTTAAGTTGTAAACAAAGGTAGACGAGTATGCACACTTGCTCACTGTACATATACAAACAACACCTCAGTAAGTATCAACAGGACTGCAAGAGCACAATGCAGAGAGAGAGAGAGAGAGAGAGAGAGAGAGAGAGAGAGAGAGAGAGAGAGAAGGGGTGAATAGAAGCTACAGAACACAAAGATAATCTATTAACAGTCAACAGTTCCATGGTCCTGTTATAGCTGTCTAACCTCATTACCCACTTCGTAATCAACCAGAAAACACCTCACCTCCTGGGGCCATATGTACGTATCAAGGGTGTTTACACCAAAAAACAAAGATGAGCACAAATCTGCAGAAAGATCTGTATGTATGAAAAGGAAACGACATGAGAATGTGCGTACCTCTCCACATAATCTATTCTAGTGGCAGTGTCATGAGGTGATATTATGCAGGAACAATTATAAGTGTAATCATTCTTACCGTTGTTACACTCAGTGTGCTAATAGTCTGTGTCTGTAGTCTGTAGTCTGTGAGTCCAGTCAAATTTAAGAGCAACATTAACATTTGTGTTTTTTAGATTGGTGCCTTTTGCTCACGATCAGATAAGAATGCTCTACTTTATTGCCCACGCATTCCGTATGCTGAGGCTACAGGAAATATATCTTCAGTTTAATGCACTTTCCCGCTCCCTCTGGGGCAATCATTATGAATGAATGGGATAATACATTTCTCAAAATAACAACGAAACAACATTTGGGCATCGCTGTCTCGCTAGATGATGGTGACGAATGACGATGCCACTGACAGCTGTTTGGATACCAGCCATGCCATCCAATGGAGAGTCTCCCCTCCTCCGCCAGTAACTCTTGCCTTGGGCACAGATCTGCTTTTTGGCCTCAGTTTTTAAGTCCTGACACTTATTTTTATTTATTTCACATTGCATTGTTCTGAAACAACGCTAGCATTACTGCACAAGCCAATGTCACTCTTCTTTTTCTTTGCCAATTGTACACCGCCATATGATATTGTTTATCATTTGTATCTATAGTTCATTGTTGTTTTTGGTTTGATAATTCCACACGATTCCACGTGATTTCTCCCCAAGATTATAACAATAACAATCATGTTTTTTTTTTCATACATCTGACATGAAATGCACAACAATGTGTATCATGTATAATGTTTATGCTGCGCAAACCTTCATGCATATGGCCCCAGGTTACATTTCTTTTCCTCTTTTAAAAAATCTCAATGCTTTGGCATTTGCTTTAGTCTGAAAACGAAGCGCTTGCCTTCTTTCACTGTTGTATCTATAGTTTTACTTTAGTTTAGTTTTTTTTATTATAGAAATGACCTAAAACACACTCATTTGTTAACACTTCTCAATTACATAAAATCCTCATACAATTATTTTTGCCGCCTCTATATTGTTCTGTACACATCATTCGGGAGAACCCATTCACGCATCATTTTCCCTTTACGGTACTCAACCTATTCCCAATTTCAGAGTCCTCTTAAAGCCACACCTTTCCTTCTCACACAGCTGAGCTGTGGACCTGGATCCAGCCCGCCTCAGTGTAGGCCCCTGTCACATGGCAGTAGACTGTGCCCATCAGTTTGCTCCAGATGATTTGCACCTCCGTTGTGAAGCATTCTGGGAAATCTTCCGCTAACACTTCCAGCATCACTCCGCTCAGGATCTGGGGGAGGGAGAAGGGAATCTGTGTTTAGTACTGTATGTCAGAAGGAGCGAATACACTTCCCGGCACCGGCGGGGGGAAGGTGGTAGGAATAATAGATATGTGGGATGGGGTGAAATATGATCCTACTAGGAATAGGATGGGTAAATGAAAGCCCACACTTCTGTATAATGTCAACTGTATGTACTGTACATTATTGCGACTGTGCAGGTCGCAGTTTACTGTCAGAACCGTCATAGCTCTTCCATATCCGTCCGTACGTCTAACGTCTGACACTGACACATCACTGTTACAGTGATGTCAGATACTCAGAGCAGGGATAACGCCTGAGACTGTGGTTCCCCTGGGCCCTGACACACCACTGTGATCTCCATATATGGGCATTAAAGGGATTGTATGTTGTGATGTCATGGGAACCACTCTATGCCCATATATGGAGATCCCTGATGTCATCAATAATAAGCCCATATCTAACAGGACTTCATATGGGAATGCCCATAAATGGAGGAAGACAGCCCATATCTGTATGGCTGGTTCAGACAGGGATCTCCATGTATGGGCATAAAAGGGATTTTATGTATGATGTCAGATGTGATAGACGTCATAGGATTTTCACATAATGAATAACTAACTGAGTAAGCATGTTTGGGGTCTCACAGCATATCACCAGTCCATTTACAGTACATGGATCTCCATATATGGGTAACTGGTCCGATATACATCACTGGCCAGACGGCCAAGACATGGTGCTAGGGCGAGGTAGCTTGTCGCCCTGAGGCATCTTACTAGTATTATATATACTGTAAGGGTGAAGAGAAAGAAATACAATGATGGGAGCAAGTCAGAAAGTAGGCTAGCTATGGGAAATTCAAATAGAAAACAACATGTATGCTCTTCTGTATTGTTGTATAACTGCATCATATTTGCATGTTCCAGCTACGGTACATCAAGCACTGGAGATGTCTCCACAGCATCTGAGAATAATACGTTCATATAATGGAAATCACATAAAATGTGAAAATGAAAGTGACATTTTATTCATAAGCTGGTTAAGTCATAAGTCACATCATATCAACTTGACTTGCATATCACTCAACAACAATGTTACAAAGTGCTTTACTGTTGTTTCTATACCTTGAAGTATATGGGCTCCACCTTGTGCTTGAGAGCATGGACGTTCCCCACCAGGGCCAATACAGAGGACACTTTCTCTTGGTCGTGGATGTTTTCCACCACAGTGTTGATAGCGCCCATCACCCTGCGGGCATGATACCTCAGCTGGCTGTTACGCTCCATCTCCTCTGGGTCCTCCATCTCCTGGAACTGGCTGAAGTACTGCTTGGCCGATGGAAAGTTCACAAAAAACCTGGCCGGGAAATTAAGGGAATACATCAGTTACAATTGATTGGATGATACAGCTTCACACCGTCATCTATTTGTCTCTTACAAGATTCAAGATTCAAGATTCAAGATGGAGGAAGCATGGAAGCATGGAGGAAGAGGAAGAACGGGAGGAGATATGATCTTTTAAGCAGTGGTGTAAAGTAACTACTGTAAGTACATTTACCCAAGTACATTGCAATTTTCATGTATTGTACTTTGCTTAAGAATATTTCCAATTTCGAATACTTTTACTTCTACTCCACTACATCTCGGATCCAAATATTCCACTTTTTCTCCACTACATTTATTTGAAAACTTAAGTTACAGTAGTTATTTAGCAGATTTTGATTATTATTACAAAACATACATTAACCACTTCAGCCCTATATATCATCATCATCAACTCTTTATTGACAGACACTAGGTCCAATAAGAAGACAAACAAATACACAACATTAAAAACATCACACCAATAAAAAAAAAAAAAAAAAAAAAAGAGCAATCAGAACACTAAAATAAGGTACGATACCAGTGTTTCCAGATGCGAGTGGTATTTCACATTACTGAACTGGGGTTTAGTCAGCAGCATCCACTATATACATTTTGGCCATTTGAAAATAGACGATCTACAAAAAAGTAATTGATTTCTTTGCTGTTTTGGCTTTTATAGCAACCAATCTGATGGCTGAAGGGTGGAGACTGCCGAAGGCTGGAGACATTGGTGGTTCTATCCGTGTGTCAGTATGTGTGTCAGTCTGTTGGACCGATCAGGGTGAGAATTTGCACTTCACACGCACAGTAAGTGATTTTTTTTTTTTTTTTATCCCACGATTTTGTAACACATTTTTCACCCAGTGCCAACTGCCTAAGCTGTAATCCTGGAACACGTTATTCCAACCATTTCCTTCCCCTCCAACATGGCGCCCTGGCTGATCAGGGGGAGGCAGTATAGAGACCATGCATGTTTTTTGTGAGGGTAGGCCTACCTACCCTAGGGGACACGGGGAGAACCCTCAAATGGTACTGATCCCAGTATAGGGGATGCTCATACACATACAGCAATAGCAGCTAACAGTTAATTGGCAGGCAGAAACTACTTTTAGAAACATCTAATACAGCAACTAATCTTAATGGGAAATGTGCATTCTTTGGAACATGTGAACAAAACAGGCATGAGAAAATAAAACATTACTTGAAAAGTGAATGCCTCACAGCCACCAAGTCATTCTGTTTCACATTTCATGGCTCCCTTGCTGCTCATTACAAAGTGTGACCTGCAGCATATTTGCAAAGCACAACCCAAAGGAATGGCTTTAGATCAGGGGTCTTCAACGTTTTCAGGCCAAGGACCTCTTTGTTGAGAGAGAGAAGAAACAGGGACCCCCACAACCTTTTCATAGATTCCATATAGTTTCATCGTTTGACAACACAATCATCAGTGTATTTTGGATTCATGTCAATTTGTGTTTTCAGATATTTAACCACTTGAACCGTCAATACTTAATAAACTTGACCTTTCACTCTGTTGTGGGCGTTGTGAGCTGTAGATCTGCAATTTTTGGCTAAAGAGATCTGCTATTTTTGGCTAAAGTTCTCAGAAAAGGGATGCTAGGGTTCAAGTGGTTAATATAAAAAAGGAAAACAAAAGGCTTTCTATCACACAAAGATTTGGAGGACCCCCTGTAGTAACTCTGAGGAACCCCTAGGGGTCCCGGACCCCCTGTTGAAGACCCCTGCTTTAGATTATGCCCTGCAGAGCACTGGTCCCTTATTCTCTGAATCTGAGTTTTCCACTGAAGTGTTTGCATTCTTTGAGAAAAACATGGTTTGGTTTAGGTGTAAGCGTTGAGACTATACCAAGAACCAAATACATGCTGAGAAGCCAGGCTAATTATAAGTGCTGGTAATGGTTAGAGTAGCGCTGATGAGGCAAAATATATTTAAGACTGTTGCGTCTTAAACCTTCAGTGCTAAGGGGTTCAATTTGACTGGATAACAACTGGTGTAAATAGAAACCACACTGTAAAATATTTCGCTGTAAATTTACAGTAAATTACTGGATACTAATTGCATTACTTTCACAGTAATTTTCACAGTAAATATTGCACTGTAAATTACTGTAATTTCACAGCTGCGAAATTATGGTAATTCACTGTGATTTAGCAGTATGGATTGCAGTTATTTACTGTAATATTACAGTAGTTGCCTGTATTTTTACACTATTACTGTGAATGTAATGCAGCTCAGTAGGCAGTAATTTACTGTATATTTACAGTAAATTGTATCTAATACAGTAAGATATTGTAAATTTGAATTTATAGGCCCATTCCCACTGGGCCAGATAACAGATAAAAAAAAGCTCTTTCTCCAGATATTTTTCCATTCAAAGTGGATGGTAGATACAGATAAAAAATATCTGCCACAGATATTCTTTATCTGTATCTATCATCCACTTTGAATGGAAAAATATCTGAAGAAAGAGATTTTTTTTTAATCTGTTATCTGGCTCAGTGGGAATGGGCCTCAACTGTGATTTTACCAAACATACACAAACATGCTAAAAGAAAAAGAAAAGAAAGAAAAACAACTTCATTCATTTAAACTTTTTATTGTACAATTCCAATACAAAGTGCAACATTTCAAATGGACAAAGAAGAACCACACCAGTCTCTCTTAAAGCCTTTTACTCAGTAGAAGTGTTAAGTCTACAAACACTCCTGGAGTTTGGTCTGGTGTCTGGAGGCCAGTTTGAAAACTGGTTGTCATAGACTTTAGTTATTTAGGAGGCTGCAACACTGTTTTCCAGTGAAACTCCAGGAGTGATTTTGTGGACTAAAAAACTTCACCTGACTTTGTATCAGCATGGTGGTGAGTAGATACAATATTTTCCCTTTTGGGTGAACTGTTCCTTTAACTGCAAAATAACTCATCTACTCACCCTCATGCCAGTTGGAACAGAGGTGAAATGTGTCCATATAACACAAATGGAGGTTGCCTTCACAACTTAGGGATAAATGGTGACTGGTTCTCTCTGGCAACCCTCCTGTGTGTTATATGAACACACTTCAGCAGGCACGAAGTATGTGAAGTACACCTCAACATTGCACTCAGTCACATAAGTCCTGAAGGTATAAGGCAACACAGCAGTGGTAAGAACAAAGCAACCTAATGTTTACATAAATTACAGTATGCACCTTGCTAACATGCAGGCAGAGACGGAAGAGGCGAGCATTGCTGAATGAAGTGACAGGGCATCGGCAAAGAATATTGACAATTTTACATATCCAGATAAGAATAATGGCTGGTGGAGTTGGACAAACAAGAGTAGGGCATCTGAAACACGTATGAGTGTGTCTCATATTCGAGTCCTGAATACCATCGACCATTCAAAGTCCACAAGTTTTCTCAAATGCGTATGAGTGTGTCTCATATTGGAGTCCTGAATACCATCGACCATTCAAAGTCCACAAGTTTTCTCAAATGCGTATGAGTGTGTCTCATATTGGAGTCCTCAATACCATCGACCATTCAAAGTCCACAAGTTGTCTCAAAAGTGTGCTCACGTGTGGGTTGATACGCCACGCTTCTTCGATTTGGAGCCTCTCTCAGGGTTAATGCCCATGAAGCACCTGTAAACAATAAGACAAGACAACAACTTTTAGTTTCACATAAACATAATATTGCATCGTTTATACAAGGCACATGCAGCAGTTCCCCTTTCCCTTAAGTAAACCCTACACCAGGGGTTCCCAAACTTTTTTGTCTCAGGGTACCCCATAAATATCTTTTTAATCCGAAGCACCCCTACATTATAATTTTCACTCCCAGCACCTTATATTTATAGCATATCATCGTTGTCGGGTGGAAACCTTGTATGTCCAAAACCGTTAGTTTTGTATTTATCATCCATAAAATGTACTAAACTAGTGAAAAGTTATGTTGAGAGGAAAACGTTGAGATAATATCCATTTTGGTTAGAACTGACTGAAAATAACTGTACTTCAAGTTTAAAATGATACTAAATATTTGTCCAAATAAATAAATTCCAAAGATTATCAAATGATCTCGCGGCACCCCTGGACTGCCGTCGCGGCACCCCAGGGTGCCCCATCACCCACTTTGAAAACCCCTGCCCTACACCACAGAAAGAAAGTAGTACCGAGAGTAAGTAACATTCAAGTATCAATGTTGCAAGCAATCCAGTACAATGCTTCAGTACAATTTCAGTGTTACAATACCTCCAATCCAGAGTACACACACCATCCTCAGGATACAGCAGATTGAAGTTGTAGTAGATCGCGAAAACCACAGCTATCCAATAATGATCCCATCGTGTTGTCCCATCACCACTTGCTCTTCAATGGACAGCATCCAGGCCATAGACTTCATTAAATCACCTGAAAAGAGATACCCATTATGTGATATTGTAGAGGTGAAATGCTAATTGAACAAGAGTAGAATTTCAATGATCAGCAACATCACAAACTGTGACACAACTCACTTTATTTTGATCTGACAGGCATTTAAGACAATTCTCAAATTAGGGTCAGATTCAGCAATGTATTTTGTCTGGGATTTTGAAGGGTTTTTGAAGGTAAGACAGAAATATAAGCCAGATTTTGTCACTTTACATACACTATTTTTACGACCAGGTTGATGAATCGTCCGGGGACCCCCAGGGGTCCTTGAGGGAGTTCTAGGGGGTCCCCAGCTAAATTATAATTAGGAACTAAATTGACCCTCATTGGGTATGTAACTCAGAACCAAATGGACCCTAACAGGTCCATTTTGGTCCCATTTGTACACTGAGAATTACATTAACATTGATTTTACGATATACTGTAGATTGGGGTCTCAGAAATAGATATGCCATTAAATGGGGGGTCTGTAGCCTAATCTTCTCTTATGGTGGTCCCTGGCATTGCTTTTCAAATGGGGTCTACTGGCTAATAAGTGTCAATTTGGGGGTCCTTGACACAAAAAGGTTTGAGAACCACTGCTGTAGATCAAGACACTGATCAGCTTATGTGAAAAGTATCTTATGATCACGTAGATTATAATATAAAATCCAGATATCAACAGTACCTTGGACAATCAAGCAGGGGGTGCTTGGTAATTTCTCTGTCCTCTGCACATCAGTGGCTGTGGCACACAGCTGTAAAAAACATAAGACAAGAAAACAACCACCTCAATGATTGACCATGCCCAAGAGATCTCAAGCTGACACCAAACTCTCTCCAGGACCTCTAGATAAAACCTTATCTAGAACCTCAATCAATTTGTCAATCACATTAGATCTACTTTCTATTATTCTATGCCAAATTCTATTAGCAATGTTAAATGCAGTATACATTTTCAGTAGCCTATAAGTATAATACCTTTGGATAAACTCCAGAGTGCAAGTGCCATCCTCAGGACACTGCAGATTGAAGTTGCAGTAGCCATCATGTGGTCCCATCTTATTCTTCAATGGACAGCATCCTTCCAGGCCCAAGCCAAGGCTTCATTATATCACCTGAACAGAGATACCCATCGTGTGATATTGTTAAGAGGTGAAATGCTAAAAGCATTCCACAATATACACACACACACACGCACACACACGCACGCACGCACGCACGCACACACGCACGCACACACACACACACACACACACACACACACACACACACACACAATTTATTTATGCCCACAGAGTGGCATATCACTCTGTGGCATGTACTGTTTTGGTACAGTTTAAAAAAATGAAATCTTTCCAAAATGATCAGTTTATTTTACTTTAATATTATTTGATGAAGATAGAAATAAAATCTCTATTCACACGTTCCAGTATTTTTCTGACTTACATTATTTTCTAGGTATGCTTACATTATGATATTAAGTGGGGGGGAAAATCACCCTATGTCACCCTAATGACCATAATGTCTCACATGTGGAGGAAAGGGGAGGGGCGAGGAGATTCCATCAAAGTCAAAACAAAGTTTTAATGTAGGCAATTAAATATAATATAAATTTAATCCATGCATAAAGATTTAAGGACATTATACTTATGATGGGATTTCTGACGGAAATTAAGCTCCTACTGCAGTGGACAGCACAAGCAGGTAGGCTAATAATCAATCATTAATCTGATGGTCATGCACCCGTCAAATATAAACCATCTACAGCAGTGGTTCTCAAACTTTTTCACGTCAACAAACCCCAAAAAACACTTATCAGCCAGTGGACGTCCATTTGAAAAGATATACACCAGGGACCCCCAAGAGAAGATTTTTAAGGCTCTGTAGTGATTCCATTTTAATTTCAAGGACCCCCAGGACATATTTAATGGCATTTCTATCTCTGAGATGATGATATATATATGTTAATTTAACTCTCAGAATGTACAAATGGAACAAAATGGACCTGTTATCATTTAGCCAGGGACCCCCTGGAACTCCCTCAAGGACTGCTGAGGGGTCCCGGACCCCACTTTGAAAACCAATGATCTAACTACAGGCTCCTGTGTCGTGACGCTTGGCTTGTGGATCGGTTGCTTTTACAGCAACTTTGAGCCACACCGGAGCATAAAACCTCCCCCGGTGCAAATATTATCATTGATATAGTTGAGAACCAAATGGACCCGGCGTAAGGATACGTAACAACTGACACAAGGATTGTCTGTGGTTCTCTAAGTAGTGTCCGGTCATTATCGCGTCCGAGTGATGGAGTTCCAGATGGACCACAGCTAAATGATAGATATAGGAACCAAATGGACCCGTATGGGTCTGTAACTCGTGCGTCGCGGGTGGCGGCGGCGGGGATGTATTCCACGCGCGTCGGCCGTATTGAACCGGGCAGGGCGGGCGACCGACCGTAGTAGTAAGCAGCCGACATGATATAAATAAGCCCCGCTGACGTGCAGCCTCTCGGCGGCAGAAACCACTCAAGCACACCGGTGAACCGGCTTGGCGTTTACACCGAGCGACGCGCGCCACTGTGAGCTTGTATATCTGCTATTTAGTTAAAGCCGTTTGTGAGGGGAAACACACATTTAACTCAACAGTTTAAATGTGTGTTTCCCTCACACACCGCTTTAACTAAATAGCAGATATACAAGCTCATAGTGGTGCGCGTCGCTCGGTGTAAACGCCAAGCCGGTTCACCGGTGTGTTTGTGTGTTTTCTGCCCCTCGTCAGCGGGGAAGCAGTGCTGCTGCAGCCTGCACTGCAGCACACATACATTACTGGAGCAAGACTGAACCCTAACCCAAGCACAACTAGTTGTCATTAAGGTGGAGGGGGTAAAAAAGAGCGTGACTTACCTTATCAGAGCAATGTTATGAACTTCACATGACTTCTGAAAGTTCCTTTGAATTGAAATTGACTTCATAATTCCATCTTCACCATCAGTTCCCTGCTGCTTTCCCTCTCACAGCTCACAATGGATAAAAATTTGAAATGAAATCCCACAATGCAGCGCGGATCAAGTAATTTGTTGTGGTATCACAGTAACATTCTGAACACAATATTTTATTGTGAGATATATTGTAAAGTGTTGTGTAATCCTGATAACAATTTAGAGTACAGTCATTTGTTGTGTTATCACAGATGATGGTGTGATTACACAGTAATATTCAGAATACAGTATTATATTGTGAAATAATAATGTAAAGTATTGTGAGATCCTGGTAATATTTAACACTGACTCTCCATTGACTTGAATGGGAAAATGCTAAAAATCTACTTTTCCCAAATGACTGACATCATCGATGTCTGATGTCATAGACCACCTGAGACTGACACAGTATGTTCATATCGGTATATGGGCATTCCAATATTGATATAATATTTCTAGTTTCTGATTAGATGAAGGCTATTGTGATCATGTGATGAATGTGGATGGAGTGTTGTTGTTTTTCTCTGATTCTAGAGGACACTGTAACCTTATTTATTGTTTATATAAGAAAGCTTGTGCTTCTGGAGGTTTATAGAATGAATGCCTGCATTGCTGCACTTCAACTAAGAAACAGAAGACAAAGAGCAGAAGTAAGCTTTTGTTTTGATTCAAGACCATGCAGGGTCTAGGCTATACCGGTGTACCACAAGCTCATATTGAAGCAATATAGAAAAAGCTCTCTCTCTCTCTGTGTGCGTGTGCGTGTGCGTGCGTGTGTGCGTGCGTGCGTGTGTGTGTGTGTGTGTGTGTGTGTGTGTGTGTTCAGCATGCTCAACAAGGCTCACCAAAGAATAAATGGATACCATGGCAAGCATTTTTTATTATATCTACCAGTAAGACTCCCCAGATAGAGAGATAAGCGACCGTCAGGTCACATGTACCGGAATACACAAATTGGCCTTAGCAACCTCTTGGTGGCGCTAGAAGAGGGGCATGTGAGAAATCAGGGGCGGAGGTTGTTGTTTGCCAGCCAAGGAGTGTGTGTGCAACATTTGGCATGGATAGAGGCAACGGTGCCGGAGATAAGAGTAGGGTCAAAAGTGTGACGTGATGTGACGGACAGACGGAGGGACTGACTGACTGACGGAGGGACTGACAGACAGCCGGTGGAGGTTTTCATAGTAACTTGCGACCTGACGGTCGCAATAAATTCCTATCTGTCGGTAGCCTATGTCTGTCCTTCGCATATCTCGAGAACTGGTCATCCAATCAACACCAACCTTGAGTTGAGTGAGAAAGATGATCGTAAGTGCGGTTCTCAAAAACTGTCCAAACAGCCGTTCCCCGAACGGGCACAGCACTAGTTTTCTCAATGATGATACAATATCTATTGACATAAGACTTAGCTATATATAGGCATGATCCAAAAACAAAGAGAGAATCAGAGAAACACTAACATAGATACAGACAGCCATGCGTGTCCATGTGCACAAACATTCACCTAATTTTTGTGACCCAGATTCCCTCGGTAGTCCTCTTGCCCTAGTGCACCCAGCTGACTGGCTATAGTTCTTCCCCTGTGTGAGTTTGCCCTGGGCAGCCCACACTACACTTCCCCAGATCCTGTGACATGCAGCCCGACAGAAGCCCTACTTCGCCTGTGGTGCTCTTTGCTCAGCATTCCCAGCTGTCATATATAAGTAATTTCTTTTGTGACAAGAATTATAAACCAGATTGTTGTCCTATGCAGTCAGATACAGTATAACATGAATGGTAACCTCAGAAGCTCAGGGAGTAGGTTGCTCTGCTTGTGCTATTAATAGTTATAATCTCCCTTTCCCAAGGATAATTTTTGTCAAATCAATTATAATAAAGATAACGGGAGCAATAGCAATATCAACAGGCAATGTAATTGGCTGTAGATCCACTACACACTGCTAAATGCATTTTAAGCTCCGCCAGCATGCGAGAAGATATATCTCAAAAACTATACTGATTGGATATCGATGGAATTTGCAGAATTACAAGGGGTGAATAACAGATAAACAGGGAATGATCCAAATTGAACGTGGATAAAACATGCTGATCACATTCATGCACCCTAGAGGATGAACCCTAACCATTTGAGTGATGTCATGATACCGTACCTCAGCAAGCTTCCCCACATAATATGGAGGTGGTGTTGAGTGCACGTCCCCTTCTCCTCTCAATTCTCAGAGCACATGACTGCTGAATATCCTTTGTCAATGGTGCCAAATTACAAATGTTTAAACAAAATCTAAAAAAAAGGAAGTGCGATGACAATTATCAAGTGAAACAAAATCAGTACAGCCAATTAAATCATACTGTATCTGTTAATTGAGGATTATTCCACGTGCCCTACACAGACCCAAAACTCCAGCTCGAGCCCATTAATGGTGTGTGATGTTCCAGTGAGGTCTGACCCAACCGGAAAAGGGTCTGCAATTTATTACCTGAGACCTGACATCAGATAAATGAAATCTCTCTCTGGCGTGCACTTTGTTTGATGCATGCAGTGCACAACTCTCTGAAGCATGTGCACTCGGGCTGTCTGACACATATAATCACAATCAAATAACAGACAGAACATACACATCACAAAGCTACTAAGAGAGGTAAACTTAAACTTAACTAGTGCCTCCGACAAAGGTCCTCACATATTAATATGCAAACAAGGCCCACATATCCGTTACAGGGACATGTAAGCAACATGCCATGGCATACAGTAGTAGAGAATACAGCAAGTTAGTGATCCAGCAGCAAATAACAAAAAAACATGGTAGCCCTTCCTTTTCCAGTCCGGTAATTACCCGGTAATTACCAGATAATTACCGGACTAGTATAGGAAGGGCTACCAAAAATATCACCAACAACAATGCTCACAAATAGCAGCCAGCGACTGTCCATTACAGAGAAGCATAAGTATGTCCTAAAGAATAGAGCAGAGTTAGAGCTACTTGATTATACATTATATATACTGTAGACTGCACCTGTGTAATGTAGCTCACTTTATCTGTGATTTTCATATATGTAATGTAAATTTGTAATTGTATTTGTTGTACATGATGTAATTTTCTGATCCTTTTAAAATAGCTAAACTTCCCACATGGATGCTACTGTATGTGTGTCTTCAAAATGCTTCTAGTAGACCAGTTGTCCAGTTGCCTCCAAACATGATACAAAATAATCAGCCATGGGACTGTCCTTGAACCAAATACGAGAACGGTCGCCCCCAAACCTCCTCGGCCTGGGTCAAATCCGGCGACCCCGGAAAGGTCCAAAACTCTGCCCTGGAAATACAACGCATTCTCATTCCCAAAACGGCAAACATTTGACGTCTCAGGGGCACCGAGACTAGAGTGGGGCAATGATGATTTATGATTCTATCCCTATCAGGAAGTAACTCCAACAGCGCTGAGTCGGCTGAAGCGGACTTCACAACGTTCGGCACGGTCACTCGCTCACCTAATGGCTCACTCTCATGGCTCAAGTTCTTTTTATTGGAATCATTACCATTGCCTCCGTCGTTGTGACAGTTTTACACCTGTGACAGTTTTACACCTAACTAATTAACCTAATTTATTATTACAAGACTACAAGTTACGTTTCTGACAGATTACGAAAATACCGTAAGACTATATTCACAAATGCATCAAGTGTCACACACACAATGTTTCGTCGGATGTTGAAAACGCCCAAAACCTAAACTTTTAGTGAAAAGACAATTCCCTTTCCCATCACTATACTGCCTCACCTCAGTTTGAGTTCTCCAGCGGAAAGAGAACAGCGTTTTTTTCAGGAGGGAATAACAGGACAGTTAAACAGTTAAAGGACCTGCTCTGTCTATAAATCATGACTCATTCATTCAATGTAATAACATTGTTTTAATAATTAATTTAGATTGTGCATTTGGGAAGAAACCTGGCAGGCGGCTTATTACATTTTACAGGTCCCTCATCAATGACAACGTAGATGGCTTTGTGTCAGTTTATTCTACATACATAGGCTACATTTTAACTACCATAAACAGTCTTGTGCGAGATGTGCCAGCGTTTGGCATCTAAGCCTGTGCTGCTGAGCACACTTCTGCACCTGTCTTTGCATTTAAATGGACTCATCAAAGCCAGAGCAGTGCTGCCTGTTAGTGGGGCCTATTAATCACATTTTAATTAGACTTGAAGGACCTTTTAAGGGGGGGGGGAATGGATTCTACTCCACTGGATTCTGAAGGTTACATTTTTTGGATTAGGCACAGGGATATAACCAAGTATGCGTGAACATGGCTCATCATCCCTTTTCAGGACGCTTGAATGTACACTTTAACCCATGAAGACATGACGCAGATTCTACAAATGTCTTCTTAATCAGTCATTCTGCAAATTCTCTAACTTTTGTGTGCCAAGACACCCAAAATGATATGTATTTGGCCATGGACCCCCATCTGATAATGTTTTGTGCCAGGGACCCCCAGAAGAGAAGAGTTATATTTAAAAAATCACACCTGTGCAAAGTGAGCACCGTTCACTTCACAGTGTGAAGTGACACCTGTGCGAAGTTCGCAGTTAGCAGATGCGACCGAGTATTTCCCGGTGAACCTAAGCGCAACGGTGGGGGCTTGGGAGTGTGGGGAACACAAACACGCACCACTGACTATTGCTGATGATGGATGGAGAGATTATATAGCTTAGCCTTTATGTATTGAGAATGAGAGGCACTCTTGCCGATTTAGTAAGAGACTCGTCGACAATTGCAAGATATTGTCATGATGATAACCTTTTCTTCCCACAACCAGACTAAGGATTTATATTGTCTGTGTTATTGTTTACAACCACAATTATTCATGTGTGGCATGATCGCGGTTCACTAGTTTTAGTAGGCTATAGTGTAGGCTTAGAAGCCTTTTCAGAAGTTAATTTAATGTTTTCCATTTAATGATTTCCTTTATCCTCATCTAATCTTGTGCTAGGCCTATAATGCATGCAACTGTTTTTGCCATGTTTTAAGGCTGTGTAGGCTTTTCAGAAGTTGATTTAATGTTTTCCATTTAATGATTTCCTTTATCGTCATCTTCCGCTAATGCACGCAACTGTTTTCGCCAGGTTTTAAGGTCTTATTTTAGTTGTTTCTCATAAGCTCGCAACCCTCCTTGCCCATCGGTCCCCACCTTTGCGCACAGGTTCACCGGGAAATACGCGGTCGCATAGCAGATGTACAATTAAGCGTGGAGTGCGTCACAAAGTGACGCATTGTGGGCTTGTATCTGCTATTTTTGAGAACCACTGTTCTAAATCCTAAGAGGTTTCAAACGTATGTTGCTATTGCTAAAATCTAAAACGACACAGATGCTTTCCTGGTTTAAGAAACCCACCACATGTCACCAAAGATGTTGTCTTCTTTTGAGAATGTCCTTTAATCCCACCCTAATTCTATCACGTTTGATTGCTTATGCAAAGTTGCCAGTGTCACTGTACTGTTAAGTGCCACGCAGGGCCAGAGGGGCAGTGGAGTGGGGTGCAATTGCATTAGTATGCATTAGGGAGAATGTCAGCGCTTTGAGGCTCTTGTCACTGTATATTCTCTCTGTTTATCCAAGCAGACAGACAAAAAATGCAAATCTGTATGAACAAGAAAAAGGATTATCATCTTCTGGTTTAAGTTACAGTAGGTCAGTTTAGTTTAGCTTGTTGAATGTCAAATATATCACTGGTTGATAGTTTCTTATCCCTCTGTTCCATCACCCTGTATCATATAGCATCTGTATATGTTACATTGTTGTTGACCTTAATGACACAACTGGTCATACATTGTGCATGACAGGTAAAGTTCAATAAGTACATAATCTGTGATAAACCAGCTATCAGTTTGCACTTTATTGTGGACAGATGGACGGCAGACAGACCATGTTGTTTTTCATCGAGGGAGACGAGAGAAAGACAATCAGAGAAGGGGAGTGGGAGAGATGTGCAAGAAGGCTAAATGATTTTACGAGAGAACAACAGGAGATGTGCAGCCAGAGGGGGAAAGAGACAGACACACACACACTGAAGTGCCAAAACGTGCACATGCACACACACGCACGCACGCGCACGCACGCACGCACGCACGCACGCACGCACGCACGCACGCACGCACGCACGCACGCACGCACGCACACACACACACACACACACACACACACACACACACACACACACACACACACACACACACACACACACACACACACACAGAGAGAGAGAGAGAGAGAGAATACTCTCTGCCCCTTACATTCCCCCTTACTGATTTTTGTCACCCTGAAATGTTAATCTGGTTGTTTCAGTCACTTCAGTCGCCATGGCTACAAAACACTGTCAATTTTAACGAGCTTCTTCGGGGCATTTCTTGTGGAATACCATTTGGCTGGGGACAGTCAAGAGAGAGTCACTATAAACTCTCTCCTCTGATCTTGGTATTTAAGAACATGAAAAGCAATGAGAAAAACTGCCAAAATGTGTCATCTGTAATTGGGCCGCAACAGTTGGGACCAAGGCTTCATGGAGGCTGTCTCTCTTGAAGAAATGTTTTTGTGTGAGATGAAAGATATGGGCAGAAGTGAAAGCAATTTTGGGGGTGGTATATCTTTATAGATATTCAATTCTGGGGATATTTGGAGGCTCTATTTGTGTTTTCTTTTTTTTCTTCTTTTTTTCTTGTAGGACATTGGCCCTGCCCACAATTTATGAAAAAGAAAAAAAAAAAAAAAAAAAAAGGTATACGGAGTATGAAAACCATTGTCACATGATGGAAAAACAACAAACTTCTGTAACAACTTCTGAGACATTTTATAGAATGTCTGGTGCCCCCATGTGCTTTGGCTCTGCTTTGTTTAGAAGCCCCTCAATGTCATTAAAATGTGGGGCACGTTGGTTCATGACTTTTGGCATTAATAGCAAAATGGGCCCCTCCCGGAAAGCTTGGAAGCCATCCATGGTGGCCAATCAGAATGGATTATGAAAATCTGACTGATACATCTTCATCTCATGACTCCAAAGAGAATATTTACAGATTTGCGTGAGTTTTGGATAGATCTAGGTAGGAGTAGTAGCAAAACATGTGTTTTGAAGAAAACACGAAAGGGTGGAAAATCTTGTTAGGCGGAAATGGGAGTGGTCTGTTATAGCGCCACCATGAGGCCATTTTGAAAGTGAAACAAACTCACAGATGAAGAGGTGAAATAAATATTATATACTTTCTGTTCCTATAACCATTTCAAGTTTGAGATATTTGGAATCTTTAAAAAGGTTCCTACTGCTTTTATATTGAGAATTTTATATTTAATACCAAAGATGAAAATGTATGAGGGCATGTCCTCTATAGATAAAGGAAAATTAAGAATAAAAAATGTATGAGGCATAAAATGTGACACTCTGGGCATTGTGACACTTTCCACAGTCCAAGTAGAGATGGACTGTGGAATGTTTCAGCATCTTAATGACACTGAGTGTTCCTGAGTGTTCCAGCTGTTTATGAATTGTTATGATATTTGACATTATAAGTAATTCTAAAATGCTTTATAATGCGTTATGATTATTGTTATAAAGCATTATGATGATTTATGAGGTCTTATAACTATGATTACAGTGTCATAAGCAGATTAAAATGCCTTTATAAGTATGTTTATAATGCATTGACATGGGATGCATAATTACCCCAAGATATGTTATTGCGACCGTCAGGTCGCAAGTTACTATGAAAACCTCCACCGGCTGTCTGTCTGTCTGTCCGTCATGTCACGTCACGTCACACTTTTGGCCCTATACTCTTATCTCCGGTACCGTATCCATGCCAAACTTTGCACACACACTCCTTGGCTGGCAAACCACAACCTCCGCCCCTGATTTCTCACAAGCCCCTCTTCTAGCGCCACCATGAGGGTGTGTATACATGTGACCTGACGGTCGCCTATCTCCTGATTAGGGAGTCTTACTGGTATTTCTCTGAAGTATAAATTAAGAAGAATATTCAGATAGACCAATTTTTCTAGATGACTGATAAGAATGAAGTGGTGTATGGAGAGAGAAACAGTGAGAGACAATGTGTGTGTGAGAGAGAAAGAGTGAGAGAGAGTGTGTGTGAGAGAGATAAAGATAGAGAATCTGTTTCAGAACAAATTTTCCTCTATGGTTGTGAGATCTGGGGTCCACTTGCCAACCAAGAACCTGAAAAATGGAAAACACCAAATTGCATCCATTGTTTGGTGTCATTATCCAAAAGAAAGTAACCCAGACACGCTCCATAAACAAAACCCTCGAACAGAGAATCTCTAGAGAGAGATGCCCGGTCAGCCAGCTTGAACAAACACATGTAGCCAACAGGCAGAATACCCACTAGACTAAACCAAATGATAAGATACCAAAACAAAAGCTATCTAGCACATTGGAAAGCATAAACCCAAAGGCAGAGCAAACTAAAAAAGTGTGCTCCTCGGAGCACAGGTCTCCGCCAGGCTGGGTTGCCTACCCAGGGCCAACAAACCTTGGAAGTCACTTGGAAAGGGATCTGTAGAGACAAACTTTGTAACAGATCGTCGTGGACTCACTCTTGTGCACAAACACAAAACTGGAGCAGGGGTGGAGTGTCATAGGCGTGCGTCTGGAGGTTTAGTGGTGTCTAAGTGCTGGACAATGGTGGCACCTGCTGGGTCTAGTCACACCCCCAGGAAGTCCACCGCCGCATCTGCGTGAATCAAAACAGCACCCCGGTTTCGACAATGGAACAAGGGGGGAGCGCTTGTTTTCGGTGGAGATGACGGAGGCATGCCGGCGTTATATTATAAACACAATCTGATCTAGCAATCATGACATAGGCTATTTATTATAATCACTAATTCACTATGAAGTGTCTTTAATTATAATTAAAGTAAAAATAGTCAAATAACAAACAAGGACAAATTGTTCTGCCCACAACCTTATCAAACCAAAATGCCTAAACTACTGTAAATGTAGGCCTATTATAACTATGATAATGGTTCTTAATTAGTCCCAATTATTAAGTATAATATTTGACCTTATAAATATAGAATGTTTAAGATTATATATGTTATGAAACATCGCATAGTCGAGCGTTGCGAGTCTGCGACGGTCGCATGAGCCGACTCAGCGCCGTTACCGGCTTATGTGCCGTCTGCCGTTATGGACAGAATAGTAAATCTTCATTCCCCCGAATTTCGTCACCTCCGCGCGGTCCAGGCGAACACAACGGAGCGCTCCCTACCTCCGGTTCAGTCAATCACAAGCTTCCACTGGCGATACCGGGTTGCTGTTTTGATACACGCGCCGCATCTTGGTCACATGACCCCTCTCCCCAGAGAAAATATAAATGGTAAATGGATGCATTTAGATAGTGCCTTTATCCAAGGTGCTTTACAATGATTGTGCATCTACATGCACGCACACACACACACACACACACACACACACACATTCATACACCGATGGCGGAGGAAACCATGCAAGGCACCAACCTGCTCATCGGGAGCAAGTAGAAGTTCAGCGTCTTGCTCAAGGACACTAAGACACTCCTCTGAAAGCCCGGGATCGTACTGGGAAGCTTCTGGTTTCTATAAGCGGATGCTCTACCCCTGAGCCACGGCCATCTCTATGTGCACCGATTTGTGAGTTTTGGACAAAGGGTAGAAAATGTGTGTTTTGAAGAATATTTTTATTGGAGCCTACAGCCTACAGTTGAAGACTGGCCTACTCTAAGAGTGCCTGCAAAGTTTCACAGCAATCAGGCGCTGTGTTCATTGACTCCAATTTTGGAGTCAATCTCATGGGTACACTGGCATTTGTGGATTTTCAGTTATGGACAACCGCTGATCCGATCGACTTATACCGTAATATACTGCATATATACAGAATATTACAGATTACAATATGCTCTGTGCATAGGCCTACTGTAACGGTATAGTCCCGGGGGTTCAGGCGGTGGGCGGCACACATGAAAGTCTCATATTTGTTTATGCCGGTTCAAATCTGCTGCCGAGCCAATCAAGCGAGGCTATGGGAAACATAATCCGTGTTACATGCCACCATCATCATTGTTATCTCATTGATTGTGCGACTCACCTTATGAGCACGGACACGCCCACACCTTCGCCCTCACAGTTCCCGTAGACACGCCCCCATGTGTCCTGGATGATGCAGCGCTCGCTGTTTGACAGTGGCTCAGCGCAGCTCGGCGGCTCGTCCGCAACCTCACAGTCGTCGCAGATGATGTGCCCCCAGGTGTCCTGGAGGATGTCCTGCTCCTTGTCCGACAGCGGCTTCCCCAGCTCCGGGCTCTCCTCCTCCATCTCCCCTCGCACCCCTCGCACGCCTCTTACATCCAGCGGCGGCGGAGGAGAGTCCCTGCGAGACATCCTCCTTCGGCGCAGCACCTCGGAGGCTCCCAGCAGGGTGCGAGGGAGGTAGGGAGTGAGGGAGGGGGGGAGCGAGGCGGAGAGCTGAGACCCCACGGCGAGAGCTGGAGAGCAGGGGGTTTGGTGAGAAGAAGGAGTGGAAGAAGAGAGAGGACAGCAGCGGACCACAGTGCTCACGGCCAGTGCGATTGACCGTACAGTAACTCCCCTCTGGAGAAAAAAAAGAAAGTCCCCAGTCCCCCCCAAACCCGCCACACGACAACCCCTGTCTGTCTCCCCCTCTCACTCTCTCAAACTCCCTCTCTCTCCTTTACACACTCTTTTGTTCCCCTGCCCAGGCTATCCTTGTCCATCCAAAACTTGTTCTCTGCTGCAGTGGTCACCTCTGTTGTTTCTTGCGTTTCTTTTCCGTCTCGCTCTTGCTCTCTCTCACCCTCTGGGTGAGGTGATGCCCTGTGGTCGCAGACTTTTATTTTCTCACTACTTCCATCACTTCTGCTGTCGCTCTGTGCCTCTCTGGTGTAGAAGATGCTCTGTGGCTCTGTCATATAAGGACCTGATGGAAAGAAAAGGAGAGGGGTGGGGAGAAAAAGAGAGAGGGGTGGAGAAATATAGATAGGGAGAGGGGGAGAGAGAGAATCAAGGGACGACGGGTCTCTCTTTCTACCCTCCCACACCCACTGCACACAACTAAATCTCTCTCTCTCTCTCTCTCTCTCTCTCTCCATTGTGCTTGTATAGAACAGATACACACACACACACACACACACACACACACACACACACACACACACACACACACACTGTATGTGTGTGCGTGTGTGAGTGTGTGCGTGTGTGTGTGTATCGCTCTCTGTCTCAATAAGACGGGAGAGAGCGCACACGAGAGAGGTTGCATCTGTCCAAAAGCAAAAAGGTCAGTGCACTGTCTCTACCTCATACTTTGAGGTGAGGACAATAAGAAAGCATATATAGGCTATATATTACTGTCAGCTCAAAACAATGAGCTGAGCTCATTGTTTTTATATTTGGCAGCTTGGGCCATGTCCACAGGCTGGTGGTCAGGGGCCTGAGGATGTTGGTGCTGTCCAAGTGTAAGGCAAAGCAGCTTGCTACATACTGTTCAATCTCCTCCATTTTAGACGGTTGATCTATTTGAGGAGAAAGTGCTATCTGTACCTATGATTATTTATCCGGTGTTGATAATAACAGACTGAAGTGTATGACCAATGGTGACTGTGAATAAGCTCATATGCATGTGTTGATTCTGTGTACAGTCTGGACTTGTTTGGATTCAAGCACTGAGACACATGTTGTTTCAAGCATGTGGGACATCAGAAGCGACTGAAAAATATTTGTGCCCCTTGTCATGTATTTTATAAATGTGGACTCAAATAAAGAAATTGAAATGTGAGTGTGAGTGTGTGCGCAAGCGTGCGTGTGCATGTGTGTGTGGGTTGGCCATCTTTGTGTTTTGTCTCAGAAGAGAGGCAGCATGCAGCATGACAGAAAACCAATAAAGAGAACATTTTGTAAATGAAAGTTAGTCTGTTACTAATAATATCCAGGGAATCCAGTCGATCATCATTTCCCCATGTGTCCTCTTAGATACTGGCCCTCAGAAAGAGTGACCAGGAAGTCAACACACAAAGTAAAGGAGTAAAGCCCAATTTACACTTTATCGCACATTGTCACTCATTGCAAAAAAATATATATATATATTTTCAAGCAAAGAAATTGCAACAAAGAATAAATTAGGCTGTAATCACAAAGAAGCTTTCTAAAAAACAAAAAACAAACAAAAAATCCAAGCAAATGTCAAGAGAACACTTCAAACAAAGCCTCAGCAGATATAGGTCAAAGAGGCATATCTGTTCAATCTAGGATAGAGATATTGAAAAAGCCACATTTGCCATTCCCTGTCTGTATGCGCATAAAGAATGGAGATGTGTGATAAACTACCGTAATGGCAAATTTATGCTCAAAGTATAAATTGGGCTTTAGAGAAAGGAGGGTGCTGATGACAGTTCTATTATGCCACAGAAGCGAGGGAGACAACAATTGAGAGTCAGGGCTGTCACAGCAGTTTGTAAAATGGCAGACTTCAGCACAACACCAAAGGCTGTCGCTCTGTCACTTGTCGTCAAGACAAATGAAATGAAATAAAATGGCCCCAGCATTTTGCAGCTGTCACTCAAGCAAATACCTGTCCTAAGTTGGCTATGCATGTCATTTCATCTTTTAGTTTGTGAATGTCATACTGTGTATCATAGCCTATCTGAGCAACAATCAGTCAGTGGTTAGGCCCAAGAACATATGCAGGCAAATAAAGTATATTGAGACAGAACTTAGGTTACTCTACATTTGAGTCTGCATTTAAGGGAGAATACATTTTCAACTTCAAATCTCTCACATGAGATGTATGGCTGTGTGTATAGTGTGTACCTCATGCAGTGGAATGAGCAGAACGACACAAAATATACTGTTACGCAAGGCAGGATAGCATAGAGGTTTACATTTTTGGCATGTGCTTACTCCAATGTCTCTCAACTGAACAAACAGGATTATTTTACTGCAGCTCTGTGTAGTGGACACAATATAGTTCTGTGAACTGTAATCATCCAGCCAGATTTGGTGTGCAGTAGTTAAATTAGGCTAGAAATGTTTTCTATCTGATTTCACACATCCATGCTATAACGTAAGCAATTTTCTTGCAATAATACAAATCAAAATAATATATAAATATTTGAATATTGTTTAAAAAACTAATGATGATGTCACTGCCCAAAGCCCTCCTAAGAGACACAGACCGAGAAGATTATTGAGGACATTATTGAGGACCAATTATATGAGTCAATTATATGTAGGTTGAAAAGTGGTTAAGTCATCCTTTAAATTCAGGAACGACTATATGAAAACAGTTTAACATCTCTGTTACCAGTTCACTGTCTCTATTCCTTACTCAACTGCTTATCTATATAACTAACAAAACATACTTTCTCATCAACTCACCTGATAAAAAAAACCCTCCTTACTTAACTGTCATGATAACTATTGACTGACAACTCCTCGATTGCTCATCAACTTACTTGTATTAACAACTCATCCCTTGCTTAACTGTTCACTTCTGATAACAACTCCTTCCTCATCTCCTCAGTGAGGTGTATTTATACCCATGTCAACCATTTGTGCATTGTATTTTTGTCCTCCACCCCCCCAAAAATGTGTTTTGCAAGAATCGGCCTCATGGTGGCGCTAGAAGGGCCATGTGAGAATTGATGGGTGGGGGTTTGGCAGGCAAGGAGTGTGTGTGCAAAATTTGGCATGATCGGGGCAACGGTTGCGGAGATATGAGCAGGGCAAAAGTGTGACGTGTGACATACAGACTGACTGACGGACAGGTCGAGGTTTTGATAGTAACTGCGACCTGACAGTCGCAATAAACAAGGAAATGTGTCATACCTAAAATAATAATATAATACAAGGAATGTCAGTATAAAATGCATGGTTTAAAATACTTTAGAAATAGCGAACACAGCAAAACATCATGGTAATGGTATGCATATGTGCTCATAACATGTCCAACTTCAACATCTGCTTCGACAGACTGGTCAAATAGGTCAGACACATCTCTGGTTGTGCGATGAGGAGAGCAGAACATGATGGCTATCTCATTATTATATGGCCTGTGCTTCATATCATTATTATTATTACGTTTGCTCATGAGTGTATGCATTGCAATGTGTGTTTTTAGTTTTTAGCGCTATTTTTTTTTTACTTATTACTAAATTATTATTGTATAATGTGTGTCTGTTTTGATAGTATTGTTGTTGGTGTCTCCTGTCTTGACACAAAAGATAAAATAACATTCTATATTAAAAAATAAAAATAAAATGCATGCATTGGGCAGGAAATGTATTATTTTCTTTCTTAAAAACCCATTAAGTGTTATCCACAGCAGGCAGGTCTAGATACTCATTAAGGAACTGGCAGAATTCCTTTAGACTTAAACATGTTGTGGACAAATCCTTCCCTAAAAATTCTTTATGGAAGTTATTAGAAGTTGTTGCAAATAAATATTTATCACCTTACATATCACCTTACATATACCTTACATTACCTTACATTATCACCTTACATATACCTTATACCTTATATGATAAATAAGGTAATATTTATCATAATAAGGTATCTATCTATAATAATGAAAAAGTAACTGTACTGTACACTACAGTCAGTACTGTATAATAGCAGTGGAGTCAAGCCGCTCTGAATGTGGTCTTTTCGACTTGGCCACACTTAAACAATGGTGCATTATAGTGCCTTATCCAATTGACCAAACTGTTTATTTATTTTGCATTAGTTCAGCAGGCTAACTTTCCAGGTAGCTTCTATTAACTTGGAAACCCATGATGTCATTGGGAGGCAGGTTTCTGAACTGTCCATGCCAACTAATGAGACACAGTGTTAGTCGAAAATTGTGCCATCTTATAATGAGTAGGATATGGAACCAATTATATGAAGATACAGTTGAAAATGTGTGAACTGTGAAGTGCTCCTTGTAGGGAATGCCACTAAAACTAGATATGTGTGGCCATGACTTTGGACAATTATCCTTCAAAATTATGCAAAGTAATTGCCCTGACATGACACCCCATAGTCATATCAGTATTGTGTTCAATTCCACACGTTTCTATAGCTCCATCTTGTGGATATATTTAGTAACTGTAGCGAAAAATCAGTGACTCCATTTTTCCCGTCAGATTTCCCGACAAGTTGAGTTACACGTCAGAAGAATACATGCAGGTCTACTGGTGAGTGGACGTGTGACTCCACATATTTTCGTCAGAAGCTGATCCTAGATGTACACAGAAACATGGAACGTCTAGTGGTGGTCAAGATGCCGATGAACAGTGGTGAGAGCTTCTCAACTGCTACTTCTGACATGCCTTCTAGCTTTTAAAACCCACACCCCATAGCCTATTTATTTGAGCATCTGTTGTTATGGCATCTCCGCATAGTTAGAAAGCACCCTGCGCTGTGGTGAGTTGTTTGACGCGTTTCCAATTCAACATTTAAAATGTCTAACTTGTGTAGTCTGGCAAACAGGTAGACGTAGGCTACACAGAGGTAGTCGACTAGACGTTTAGGCTGCAGTACAGTGCTTGTACTTGTGTGCTTGCTTCGGCTTGCTTCTGCCATGCAGAATACGGCAAAGCGCACGACAGTGTCCCTTGCCGGCGACAATAACTTATTTTTAAAGCTTGTTTGTCAGCAGCATAGTAGCCTACAATGACAATCTTGCTGGTGGCGAGCTTGTCGATATTTGGCTATTTTCGGTGCAGTAGACACCGTTGTAAAGTATGACGATGGTATATCAGGCTGCTACGTCATCTGGCAAGTGCCTGTGTTCAAGTAGTAACTGCTGCAACCTGCGGGAAGGCGTCTGCGAGACCTGGGTCTGCAAACAGGTCTGCAGACCTGTTTGCAGACCCAGCACTGCAGACCCAGGTCAACCTCTCTACTGCTCCCAGTGGCAGCCTTAGCTCCAGGCGGAGCCGCTCGATTGTCCACGACATTGCAAGCGGCGCGAAGGCCAGCGGACCTTGGTCCTGCTCTTCGCCCCCGAGCGCCGCAGGCGCGAGTGGCCGCGAAGAGCGGGCCAGAGTTACGAAGCCGTGGTGAATGCAATCGTTCTATTTATGCCCAGGCCGTAAGGCCTGGGCAAGCCCACGATAAACGCCCTGTCCAAGTGACTACAATGTCTGCACAGTCACCGAAGCACTAGGGGCAGTAAAGTCAAGTAGTATGGGGTCTGCAAACCCGGGTCTTCAGACCCACGTCTGCAGACATGCTGCAGACTTCCCGCAGGCTGCAGCGGTTAGCTTCTCCCTGTGTTGCTCTGACGACGCAGCCCTCAGCCCTGCATCCTCCTCCACACTTCACATGCCTGTGTCATCATTACAAATAGACATTATCACCTAATAAAAATAATGTTATTAGCCTTTCGCTTGGCCTATATTGAATCTGATCTGTAAGGTAACATAAATAATATCCCAGCTCATCTCCAAAATATTTAACCTAAGAGACCTATGAGAAACACTATATTGATTTAAAAAAAAAAGGAAAAAGAAAAATCAGCAAAACTAAAATGTGTGATTATTAATTATTAAGTTTGGTTTTGGCATAGGCCTAGGCTGTAAAACAACTTGTGGATTTGGCATAATATTAGAGCAACGGTTATCCTTTATCTATTCCATTCTATTCTATATCGTTACTAAATTGTTTCTGCACTCACTGTTCTCATACTGTCCCTCAGGGTTCTCCTTGGGGTCTTCTACCCCGCGGAAGAAGCAGGTGCGTTTCTCAGCCCGGCATGACATCCTCCTCCTCAGAGAGGTTATCGCCCAGAACCCCTTTGCCTCCAAGGAGTCAGGTTAAACGTTTTTCCTTTATTTTGACTAAATCTCCTAAAATAAAATAAA